>NW_008824894.1:515553-519080 GCF_000699105.1 Pygoscelis adeliae
CGCTCCCCCCCCCTGCCATGCTGGGGCTGGTGCTGTGATTTGACGTGTCAGCCACCGGCCAGCCTGGGAAAGTGAAGATGTTCATGGTGAACTGAAAGGTGTGATTTATCAATGCTGGTCCCCAGAGGCTCGGGGCCTGTCAGGCACCAAAAAATCCCATACATCATGGGGGGGGTGGGGTGCTGCCGCCTCTTTTTTTGTTGTTTTGGTTTTTTTGGCCATTTCATTTTTCTGTGAGTGCTGCGAGGCAAACGGTCAGTCAGGAGAGGGGCAGCAGCATGGGAGCCAGCCCTGGCCATGGGAGGGCTCGGACTGATGAGCTGCGGGGATTGATGGATGCAACTCGCCTTTTCATGCATTATAGAAATCTCTCCCCTCCGCCCATGCGTTTGGAGGTGAGGAGGCTGCGGCGTGCGCGTGGGGAGGTCTCCAGCCTCTGCACAAATGAAGGGGCTCAGACGTCTTCCCCAGCTTCACCCTGTCCTCCACATTTGTCTCTGTCTGTCTGTACACGTGTGCATGCCTCTGTGTGCAGATTTGATTGTTTTCTTCTTTATAACATTTTCTTTTTCCAATGTTTATGGGCCATGGGATTGGAAGTGAAGCATCTACTTAATTGCTGTCAGGCAAGGAAACGGGTTATAAAGTTGCCAAGGGAAAAAATAGATCACTCTGGGGTAAATGCAGGGGAGCAGGGCTGATGTAAAGAGGAGAGGGAGAAAGGCTGGGGATGGGAAGAGATGGAGCAGGGAGAAAGAACAGGATGGGATCGGCAGGCAGTGAAGGGAGCTGGCTCAGGAAGGGACATGGGGGCTTTCTCTGCCTCTGAGCTGAAATGGCACCTTCTGTGCCAGGCACCTTTGCTGGCAGTGCAAGGGAAGGGAAGGGTTTGTGCTGGGAACACCCCGGGGCTCGGGCAGCTCCCCCCCACGGTGCTCTCTTTTGCCTTAAACACCACGGTTCTACTAATGTGGTGTTTCCAGGCGCGCCCTGACACTGTTGAGCACGCGAGTGCCTGTGCTGCGCAGGAACGAGGATGGCCAAGTGTGAGGCCATGTAGGGGTGTGCCAGGGCACGAATCGGCCTCTGCGCCCTCCCTTGGGGGTTCTGCCCGTGTCCCCCAGGATGGTGGTGTTCGCCTCCCTCCTGCCGTGAGCGGGGCTGCCGGAGCACTTTGCAGAGGGAAAATCGGGAGAAGGGGGCTCTCCCCATCCTCCCATATCGCTGGAGCCTCCTGGCTGCTGCCGCTCCAGTTCCAGGCTCTTAGCTTGCAACCGTCTTCATCTGCATCACTTTCTTGTTTCCTTCATTATCTCCCCCAGTCTAACCGTCCACCATGTCATCTTCATCGCACGGCTCCTCCCTCTCCCCATTTGCCACATTACTGCAGCAAGGACTCACTTTCCCATCTTTTAGTCTCAGTGCCATACATAAAAGCGCTCTGATGGCCATGGTGTGATAGCAAAGACAGAACTTAATTTCACAGCATTTTCATATAATACTCCATAAAACTGAACAAATTTGCTGGAGTCCAAATCCATCTCATTATGCAGAGTCATTGAAAGGGAGGCTTTTACATTCTGGGACTCGGTGCTCAACTAGGGGATGGTACAGAAGAAGAGAAAAATAATTAATTAGGTGCTGCTCTGGATCTTTGATCCTGCATCGCAAGGCACATTAAATAAAATGCCTGGCTCATGAATAAAACAGGCACGGAGCCCTGTTTTTCTGACCCCACTCAGAAAATTTTCAGTGAGGCTGAGGTGTATGTGGGGAGATCCCTGGCCTGAGTCTGTGCCCCAGGAGCAGGGCAGGGAGGAGGAGATGGAGCAGGGCAGGACGTCTCCCTGGGGCAGGAGCAGTAGGCCGCAGTGACAATCCCACTGGCATGGTTACAAAAAGCAAAGTGCGACTGCAATGCCCTGGCAGGGTGCTAGGGGTGAGGGTGGGATGAAGGAGCACCCAGCTTCCCCGGAGCTCTGCTGTGGTCCCTTATATCCCCATTGCTCCCAGAGACCTTGCCTGGCACATCCAGGGTCTTAGTCCTGCCCTGTTGGGAGAGGCTTTGAGGCAAGGAGCCATGCCTGCAGCAGTCTGGGGATGGCGCGATATGTCAGGGTCCCTACAGCGATCCCCATCCTCCTGCCCCATTCCTTACATTTAAGTCTACTCTCTGTACGCAGCCGTGGTCCAGCTCTCAATGTTTGTAAGTGAGCCTGAGATTCATGTGGGGTTTGTATTTTTTGAGTAATGCAATTTGTGAGATGTAAGGACCAAGGATCCAGCCACGCCAGGCGAGCGGGCTCGGTGTGCGCCAGGCAAAGGGGTCCCGGGGTGGGGGCTGTGCTCCGAGCCCTTGGCTGAGTTGGGAACGAGCCCTTGCATGCTTTGCCTGGCAGCAAGGGCTCTCTCTGCCCTGCCTGTCACTTGGCCAGAACAGATGATTAGACCAGGCAGTGCTAACCTGGGCAGGGGAGCAGGAAGCCTCAAGGAAGCCTTAAAGCTTGGCTTTATGCACTGGCATCCCTCAATGTCTTGGTATGGGAACGGGACCTGGCCAAGGCTCCCGTTCCCTGATCGATGGGCAGTGCAGCTGCCCCGTGGCAGGGCAGCGTGGTGCCGGGCAGGTGGATTAAAAATGCACCAGCAAAGCAATCCTGCAGAGGAGAGAGCTCGCTTCACCTCGTGCTGTTAATTAATCTCCGAGCCAATGAGGATACTCTCATCTGGTCTTTACTTAATCCATAACCCAGAAATCCTCAAATTATGTCATTTGTTCAATACAGATGAAATTAATTACTCTGGGAAATAGGCAACAAGTTGCATTTCTGATGCCCCTTATCGCATAATCAAATCTACAAAGTGCTTTCCGTGCAGCCGCAGTGGCAGCAGTGGGATTGCCTGCAGCAGGCATGAAATACTGAGCAGCATCCGCTATAAATCTGGCACGGTGCTGACTCTTACAGGAAGCCGCTGGCTAAGCGAGGCTGGGGAGTCTCTGCAGGAGTGCCAGTGGTGCAGCAGCCAGGGCAGTGAGGGCAGAGCAGCTGCTGCACTCGCCTCCGCCAACGAGCTGTCGAGGAGCCTCCGCCAAGGGCTTCACCACCCGCCCGGCCCCCGCCGCTCCCTCCTGCGCCTGCCACCACACTCCCTCTTATTTATTAGCTCTTATTGGGGTCATAGATACAGCTTGCAGGGCTTTCTGAGGGATCCAGAGGGATGGATCCCCCCCCACAGCTCCCCCCAGAGCCTGGTCCCTTCCTCTGGGGCTCTGCCCCTGCAGGATGTGTCCCTCCGCCTGCTGACTTTGAGGAAGCGAGGGGAAGGTCCTCATCAGGATGGATCAGAAGAGCTGGGTACAAAATAATAGCGATTTACTCTTTATTGGAGTTACCGTGGGGAGGGAGAGCTGGGACGTGAGAGGCTATGGCAGCAGCTGCGGCAGCACTGCAGGAGCGCGGCAGGGGTGGGAGTGTGGTGCTGGCCCCGAGGGTGCTGGCCCCATGGGTGCCGGCCATGTGGCCCGA
>NW_008824894.1:519120-526678 GCF_000699105.1 Pygoscelis adeliae
TACGGAGGGGTGGGCAGGTCAGGCACTGCCTTTCTGCCAGGAGAGCAGGCGCTATCATACAGGAAAGCGAGGGCTGTATCTCCATGCCCAGCCTGGTGTGCTGCCTTCCCCCCCACAACGCGGGGGCTTGCCTGCACAGCACCCAGGCAGGGGCTGGCTTTGCCCTTGCTGGTTCCCCTCTTCTGCTGCTGCTCCTGCCCTTCGCTCTGGGCTCAGATGGTGCCTTTTTAATCGCCTGCTTGACAAACCTGGACAGACAATGAAGCGCTCCAGCAAGCCACGGAAGCCGTCGTCTGTTTGCCCTCTTGCCCATCGCCTGCTGCCCACCTGCATTCCCATGGTGGCACCAGCAGAGAAACGCCCCACTGCTGTGAATGCCTGGCATGGCAGGAACCTGTGCCCCCGACACCTCCAAATTCCCCTCCTGAGAGAGGGCTGCAGCCTGGAAATGAGCCCTTCCTTCCCGGCTTGTCCTGAGCATTTCTTCCTTGCGCTGGGAAAACCCTCAGAGGTTTCTCCTGGAGCCTGTTGTGGGAGGGTCCGTGTGCTCCAGCACAGCTAGAGATCTTGTAGAGAGCACTGAAGATGATTCCCAAAAGCATAAGAGCAAAATTTGCAGCCCAAGCGTGCTCCCTCCTCCCACCGCTCAGCTGCAGAACGCTGCTCTGGCAACGTGAACTGCCGATTGGCTCCGAGTGTCAGCAGAGCACATCCCCAGAAACGCTTTAATTACAGCCTCTGGCCAGGAACAGGCTCTCGGGGCAGGACGAGCCCCAGGGCTGGGCTGCCTGCACCGAGGGATGCCTTGCCCCCCTTTTCTGGCCGGCTGGGGGTCTGCGAGGAGGCGGCTGGGGAGCCCCAACCCCTTCCTGGTGGGCTGGTTTTGGTGGGTCAGTTTTCTGGAGGGAAAGCTTTACTCTAAGTGGTTAAGGCAGGTACCAGCTTACACACGACTAATGTTAAGAGCAGTTGTAACAAAAAATCTATACTAGTTGTTTGCTAAAATGGCAATAATGAATTGAAAAATATTACAAGCTGATCAAGGCAGCTATGCCAAGGCATGTTAGGGCCCTTAGCCCGGCTCTTCAGCTCGCCTGGGTCACCAGACACAGTAAAATCTATTTGGAGAAGATAAAAATGTAATTTCTCTCTGCCCTATCAATTTAAATAAATTAACTATTAGATTAGCTGTACTTAAAACAAAACAAGAAATCAATCCCACCAGCCTCAGCTGCTATTAAACTATGTTTTGCACCACTAAACCTATAATTGCCAAAGGTCCCCACAAAAGGAGAGCAGCCCGGCTGTCAGGTGCTGCTCCTGGGCTCGGGCTGTGCTCCCCAGGCGGGAGGAAAGGTGCAGGGGGCAGCGGCCGGGGAGGACAGACCGTCTGCCTGCCTGCCCCGAGCTCTTCTGCCTCCAGCACAGCAGCGGAGCCTGAGATAATTTCTGGGCGAGCTCCCTCGAGTGCCTGGGCTCACACGGCAGCCTGGTCCCAGCCTGGGAGAGGTGCCGAGGTCGGGGCCGGCTGCTGGGATCTCTCCCGCGCATCCCAGGGGATTGCCACCTCGGAAGCGCCTAAATCCCCAGGGCAGGTGGTCAGTTTGATGTGTGATCCCACTGCACCTTCCACCCCCAATTTGCTTCTCCAAGTGGGTGAGCAGAGCTGGACCCCTGCCCAGGGAGTGCTGAGCCGGGGTGCAGGCAGCCCGTCGGGCAGAGCGGGACGGAGGCAGGAGGCAGGGATGGAGGCAGGAGGCAGGGATGGAGGCAGGAGGGCAGGGATGGAGGCAGGAGGCAGGGATGGAGGCAGGCATCCCCGCGGGGATCTGGGGAGGGGCAGGAGTCCCCGGGAGAAAGGGTGGGTTTCTGAAGCAGCATTTCAGACATGGCTGTCGCCCCCCCCTTTTTTTTTTCCCTGCTGAAACTGCCGCCTTGTGCAAACCTGCTTGAGCTCCTCAGATAAATTAGCATCTAGGGGATTTTTTTTTCCTCTACGTTTTGTGCAGTTGCATAAGAGGGAGGAACAGAGGAGCCCAAGTAGCAGATTGCTTTGTAGCGAAGCATGAAACAGCCGCAGACAGAGCTGCTGTCTCCCTGCTGCTAACAGATCTCATGCATTCAGCTGGCTGAAGCTCACGCATGTGATCTGCGCGTTTCTGGGATCGTCTGGGTGAGTGTGGGCAGGACGGGGAGACCAGGGGGGCGGCAGGTGGCTGGGGCTGTTCCTGGCACGGCTGGTCATCTCCCGGCTGTGGCTGGGGGTTCCCGGGCTCCCCCCTTTACGGGATGGCAGCAGAAGCAGTCCCCGCAGGCAGCCCAAACCTGTCCCTCCCTCCAGGAGAAGGCAGCTGCCAGGCCCTTGCCCACTGCTGCTGGTCTCTGCCTCTTCTCCACCTCCCCCAGGGGATCGAGAAGCCCCTTTGCAAAGAGGTCCAAGGAGGCTCTCGGGCAGGAACGCCTGTGCAGGAGCTGGGGAAGCTGCTGGGACTTCCCAGCGGGTGCTGTTCCCGGAGAGAGGAGGAGGAGGAGGAGGGTATTGGTATCAACTCAGCTGCCTCTCTCCCTGACCTAACCCCATTGATTTGTACCGATCCGAGTCTGATGAGATGTGTGAAGCAATCAATATACCTGCAGCTCTGCAAGTTGATGCAGGGAGGCAGGGGATGAGTGTACGGGGTTTAACCCTTCCCGTCCCCCGCTGCGGGTCTCACCCCTTCCCCAGGGCTCAGGGGTTCCTGCTCAGGTCTCGCTGGCCAGGCTGGGCTGTGTGTCGCTGCCTGGGGACAGATGGGTGGCTCCTGAATCACGCCTGTCTCTCAGCCCACCCATCCCGGGATGTCCCCTGTCGAGCCTGTCTCACCCGAGCGCACCACCAGCCTGCCCGGCTACTGCCTTTGAGTTACCTCCTTTGGGAATTTATTGTGTGCGTGCAGCGGGACCGATGCCGTCGGGCTCCTCGGGCAGCGCCGCGGTGCAATGGCCTCCCCACCCACCCTCCATCCAACCTTTCCCGAGATGAGTCTGGCCCAGCGCAGGCTCTGCTCTGACCCTCATGACATTTGCAACCGCCTTACACACACCTGCATTATTGTTTCACCTTCCCGTAAAACTCCAGAGAGGAGCCCGGGACGTGGGGAGAAGGGAAACAAAAGGGGGGAAAAAAAAGAGAAAGACTCAAAGGCTCAAACTTGCAGAAGGGTCGAGAAACTTGGGGTAAGAGGAGGGAGGGGAAGGGGCTGCTTGTGAGGCTGCAGGGCTGCCGGGCACAGCGGGGAATGCTCTGCAGGAGGAGCTGGGAGCTCTCACCCCTAGGGAGGGAGCCAGGGGGGCAGGGAGCTCAGGGGCAGCTGCGCCAGGGGAGTGCTCAGCTATAAGTGCTTCCATAACCCTCAGCCAGAAGGGATTTTTTTTCTGAGGTGTAAGTAATGTAGGTAAATAGGATTATCTCACAAAAGGGAATGCAAAATAATAAACATCCTCATAATAGCAACGCCCCGATAAATGACTGGAGCCGAGGAGGTGCCAGGGCAGGCAGCCCTCCCCGCAGCCAGCACTGGGAGCAGAGCCGCATCCATGTGAGAGCACACGGAGGAGTCATCACCCAGAGAGCCTGTTCAGGACGACAGGGTTAAACACCCGCTGTGGAGTGGCCCTTGGCACACGGAGAAGCTGCTTTTCAGGACCTGGCCCGACTCTACGGCTCCTTGTAAGTGCAAAGCTGCGGCCGTGTAAGGCTGAGTATTGCGAGTCTGGTTTTTGGTGTGACATGAACTTGATGTCCTGCGTGAAGTGCTCGGTGTTGTGTGTGCTCAGCAGCCTGGAGGCATGACTGCGACTTGTGCAGAGGTACCGGGGATACTGGGGAGGTAACGAACTTGGGTACCAAGCCCGTGGAGCAATCGTGAAGCAACACGTGCCTGGCCAGGCAAGGGGCTTGCACCAGGACGTGACCCTGTGCAGGCAGAAGGGAGCAGGTCTCCAGCCCGGATTCCCTGACGGGAGGTTGGGAACAGGCCTGGGTGTGCCGTGCCCTACCAACTGCTGCCAAGTGCTCTTCCTTCACCTGCCGGGGTGTTTTCTTCCTCCGTTCCAGAGCCCAGGGTCCATCCCAGCCCCCCATAAGCTCGGTCTGACAGAGCCCTGCTCATTGTGGTGCAGGGGCAGGCTCAGCTGCGTCGGGGCAGGGGGAAGAGAGTGACGGGAGATCTCCTCCACCAGGCAGGACATAACAAACCAGGTCTCTGTCTGGGAGAAACCAAGAGTGAAGCTGTGTCTGAGGGGGGGCGAGGCTGTCACAGGCAGGGGGAAGCGCTGCCTGTGCGCTCCCCGCGCGCTCTGCAGCATTCTCGTCGGGATGCTGCAGGAGCGAAGGCACAGAAGTCCCCCCTGACTTCGTCATGGCGACAGACTGAGTCTCCTCTAGTGGGTAAAGGCTTTTTAGCTGCATTGACAGGCTGGGATCTGATGGGAAAGATGAAAAAAAATTTGTCTCCTCCACATCACTCACTTGAGACTCTATCAGACTTGCCACAATTAGGAAAATTCACATCGAAGGCCTCATTTGTAAAGGACCAAAATAAGAGAAAACGTTTGGCCCAGAGGGAAGCAGGGAAGGAATTTAAGCTGCCTCTCATCTTTCATCATTTGCCTTCTCCCGCTCCTATCTTGGCAGCCCCAGTATTTTGCTTTGTCTCCTTGAGGTGACTAATCATTAGACTAATTAGTTGCTAATCAATGTTTAATTAAAACTTAGCTGTTAATTACTGGAGGTGCTACTGTAGGTTGGATATGAAATGTTATGAAAATATTTTTAAGGGCAGTTCATAAGAAGTTGGCCTCTCTCCCTTGTCTCTGGGGCATCCCTTGGTCAGGGTCCTCTCCCCTGTGATGCTGCTCTCCCAGCTGAGGAATTGGGACGGGGGCTGTGGGTATAACACATCTGTATGGCACCACTGCACCCTGCAGTGCCCGCTGCCTGCTCTCTGGAGTTGGCTCCATCACCTGGGACCGGTCCGTGGTGCAGGTGTCTCAGGAGCATCCCTGACGCTTTCCCACAGAGCAGCCGGCGAAGAAATTTTTTACGCTGAGGGTGGTGAAGCACTGGCCCAGGTTGCCCAGAGAGGTGGTGGATGCCCCATCCCTGGAAACATTCCAGGTCAGGTTGGACGGGGCTCTGAGCAACCTGATCTAGTTGAAGATGTCCCTGCCCACGGCAGGGGGGTTGGACGAGATGACCTTTAGAGGTCCCTTCCGACCCAAAGCCTTCTGTGATTCTATGATTTGGGATGCTGACGAGCATCCAGCCAAAAGCCAAGTGCAGTGGTGTAGCTACCGTTCCTCTATCTCCCTGCTCAGCCTCCATCTGTTCCCTTAAACCTCACTGAAAGCCGAGGCCAGGCAGCAGGGCCTGCCTCCAGAGACGGAGGCTTCGTTATGCACCTTTCGCTGCGTGCAAGAGCCCGGAGGTTTTTCATGCACAATCCATTGAAAAGAGCCCGTTAAATATTCCATCAGCGATGGATATGTAGGTCACCCAGGTGTGCTGCTGCCTCCAGGTACCAGCTCATTTCAGGCCTTGGTGGGGAGCCTGCGTCTGCTCATTAACTCTGCGGCTCCTTCTCCCTCCCCGTGTCCTTCTGGAGCGGGGGCTGGCGGGGCTGGTGTGCCCGGCCGGGAGCGGGGGCTGGCCCCATGGGTCTGGGGGCTTTTGTGCAGACCTGGAGGAATGTGCATGGCTGGGGGTACCACATCTTGTTCAAGGGCCCTGAACCCCTTACGGCTCCGTAGGATGGGCACCTGGGAGAGGGAGGACAGGGGAGCACCCCAGGCCGGGGCAGGGGACCCCCAGGACCCCCATGCAGAAGAGCTGTTGCAGTTCTGTTGCACCCGTCTTGGGGTGGCCCTGGAGCCCTCCCTCTGTGGGGGCTGCGCTGACCTGGTGGGGAACAGGCGCTTTGCAGTGCTGTACATATGTTAATGACACAATTTACATTCTCCCTGCTCTTTACATTCCTTATTTCACTTTACTTGTCATTTTATGGCTCATTGTAATTTCTTGAGAGCAGACCCATAGGATAATAAGGTCTAGTGCCGCAGAGGGTCCCGAGGCAGACACTGTGTCTCCATCCAGACAGAGACGCTGGGAGCACCACTAATGTGCCTGTGTCTGGGTCAAGTGGTGGCGTGTTCCCGTCACCTGGGGAAGAGCAGGGGGTTTCTCTGCAGAAGCAGAGGAGTTGGGCGGCTGAACAGCGGCTGATGCACTGAGGCCCGTGGGAGAACCAGCTCCCAGCCTCTGTGCTCAGTGTTTCCCTTGTCCCTCCTCTGAAAATGGGCACCTCTTCAAGGGGCCGCTGAGCCCAGCTGGGTCCCTGTCACCCCGGCATTTGCTGCAGAGACGGGTGCTGCGAGGTGAGAGGCGGCTCCAGAGCTTTCCCAGCCGAGGCTCTGGAGTGTCTCAGCCCCTGCAAGGGCGATGTTCCTGTCCTGGGCTGTCCCTGGGCTATGCCTGCGCCTCCCTCCAGCTGCGGGCCAGGACTCGTGTCACTCCATACATTGCCACTAAGTGAAATATGCTTTACTCTGCTCAAGTGGAGGGTGGGGTGCTGTGGGGCCTGGGAAGGCGGGGGTACAGGTGCGGGTGTGTTTGCTTGATGCCACTGGATATGTTTTTTTTGAGGAAAAAAATTATCTTTTTTTCCCCTGCTAGTTAGAGAAAGATGCTGACAACGGACCAGGGTTTTGGTGATTTGGATGGTGACAATGCAAGGAAAGGGAGCTATGTTTAGAAATAATTGCTTTGTCTTTTGCAGAGGTATTAGTGCTTCCATGCTGGCAGTTACAGGAATTAGC
This sequence comes from Pygoscelis adeliae, assembly GCF_000699105.1. Classification (NCBI taxonomy): domain Eukaryota; kingdom Metazoa; phylum Chordata; class Aves; order Sphenisciformes; family Spheniscidae; genus Pygoscelis; species Pygoscelis adeliae. The sequence continues at coordinate 525,976 of NW_008824894.1, forward strand.
TGAAGGTATTGGTGACATAAATACAGAAGCAAAATTATTGCTACATATAATCACTTTCATGTGTGTGAGAGAGAAAGAGACGTTATCAGAGCAGAAAGAGAAGGAAACAGGGAGCCGGAGGGGCAGGAGCTCCGGGGTCTCCAGTACAAGGCTGGCACGTCTCTGGGCTCTGCTCTGGAGGCCAGAGACCCTGCGGCTGCGGGGCTGGGGGGTTTGCTGGTTCAGCTCCGCACCAGCCCCGGCGGCTCCCGCTCCACCGAAAAGAGATGCTGGCTCTGCTGAGAGTGCCGAGGGTTTGAGCCCGCCCCTGGGGGCAGAGTCACAGGAGGGACCCACAGCACCAGGGCTGCTGAATGGCACCTTTCCTGTAGCTGGATTTGGCCCCGAGGGAAGGTGGATTATGGGCAATGGCTTGGCTGGATGGGAGCTGGGGCAGATGGGGTCCCCCACAGCGAAATGAGGCTTGGGGGGCCGGAGGGGTCCCCCCCGCTGCTGGCGCTGGGGGAGGCAAAACGGGCTGTGTCCATCCCAGCAGAGACCCGGCCCCCCCTCAGTCGGCTGGAGGGGACAGGCAGCCAGCGTCTGGGGAGCCATCCGGGAAGCAATCACTGGATTTGTCTTAACAGTAGCAAACGGAGTCTGACATTTTGCTTCTACAAAATCAAGCCAAGGAAGGAGTCAGGTTGTAGGGACGAGAACAGAG
>NW_008824894.1:526762-527303 GCF_000699105.1 Pygoscelis adeliae
AACTCGCTGTGAGGGCATCGTTCCTGCAGTGTCCCAGCCACCACCCTGCATGGGCGGGAAGGTGGCCTGATGGCATCCCGCCTTCCGGCTGGCACACCGCATCCCGCCTCCTGGCTGGCTCTCCGCTGCTGCAGGGACACAGCCCGGAGAGGGTGCGGAGGTGGCCGCCAGCCCTTGGGACCAGGAGGGTCTTTGCAACCGAGAGAAGCTGAAAAGCCGCAAGCGTGGAGCATGTGAAAGCAAAATGGTGGGATCCTCCTGCAGCGCAAATGGTGCTTGATGCGGAGAGGCTGATCCGGGTAAGCAGCACCAGAGGGATGCACAGCCAAGGCGGAGGTTCCCTGTGGCAAAGTCCTTCTGTTCCTGGATCCTGGTGCACCCAGCCCAGGCTCCTCTTTGGATGGAGGAGTGAACTGGGGGGTTTTAAGAAGTCGCAACATTTCGGCTGTTAAAATGGGACTAGATGACAGCGTGTAAGGTCATAAGCTGAAGGCCCCACGAGGATGCGGGTGCTCACCGGAGGAGCGGCAGCCCTGTGTGG
>NW_008824894.1:527327-532390 GCF_000699105.1 Pygoscelis adeliae
CGAAGGCGAACCCTGCGGCAGAAGAGCCAGCAGAGCCCCTCGGGAGGCTGCTTTCCTCTGGATCGCGGAGCTGCTGCTCCGTCGGGAGCACCTGAGGATGCGGCCGCGGCTCCAGCGACGCTCTGCTCTCCCACTGTTTGTTTCTCTCCGGCTCCGGCAGCACGGCTCCTCGCAGGCAGCGTCCGCCCCCGTCCCTGCCTGTCCCTCGGCGCTGGGGCTGGCTGCGAAAAGTAAACTCGAATGTTGGGAAGGAACAGATCTCTGATGAAACAAGGCCATTCATGCTTTCAGATATTAAGTTCCATGCAGAATATTAAATAATTTCCTCTTCAATGATCCCAGTAAATTTAATTAGCTCTTGTTCCCCCGATAGAGTTGTCTCTGCGATCCTGAAGCGCTGCGTTTGGAGCAAAGGGGAACTCGGCTCCTATTTGAAGCGCTGCCTTCCTGCAGTGTGCACGCTGCAACTGCTGCGAGAGGCAAGCGGGCCCTTGGTCGCCGCTGCATGTCTGTTCCTGCTGCCACCTCCCTGCTCCGTGCCGGGGCTCCTTCGGAGCAGGATCCCGGCTCCAGCTGCAGCGGTGGGGAGGAGGGGGACGGGGCGTGGAAGCCCCTTCCTCTCCGGTCCAGCTCCTGGTGGCTTGGCTCTGGGGTGCTGTTTGAGGCAGGTTTTGTAGATGGTGTCGGTACAGCTTTGCTCAGAAGATGGTGTGAGCTTCCCTACCTGGATAGTGAAGGTCTGGGGAAGGGGAGGAACCTGCTCCAGCCAAGCCGGGGCTGTGGAAAATCGGCAGGGTTTGGGTGACTTGTCCAGGGCCTTTTCTGTAGCCACTTGAGAGCCAGGTCCCAAGTGGGGAGGGATGGAAATCACACAAGTGCTTGACTTTCAGTAGCAGTGTTTGCTGATGATGATTTTAGGGTGTTTTTTTGGTGTTTGGTTTGGTTTTTTAACTTTTAGAACCTCAGAGGAAAGAGGGGAGAAAAAAAAATTCCCTTCCTGATGAAAGCGGCTAATAGCGGGTTATAAATGTGTCCCTGGCATGGTTCATTAGCTGCCATGACATATTGAGAGCTATGAGCAGTATGATACCAGCAAATCAATTCAGAATTTAATCTGAAAAAGAACGTGGGGAGGTCGGATCATGCAACATGTTACCAAACATTTCTTCTCAGCTGAAATAGAGCAGCTCTTCTCTCCCGGCGCTCCTCCTGCCTGGTTTCTGTGCAAAATGCAAAATAAATAAATAAACAAGTACCTGATTTACCGATGATTAATTTGCATAATTAGTGCTGTGTCAGATCACTTCACCGAGGTGTAAGGCACACTTTGCTGTAGATGTTTGCATGGACATCTTTCCAGGGTTATTCGAGCTCACCTTATTTCACATTTAACAGTCTTGTAAGGGCGTAGCATCGGTGGTGATGGGATTTCATGGCGTTGAAAGGGGAGGCGAGAGCCAGGGGGCTGCAGGGCGAAATCCCTGCCAGCCTTTGCATGCCCTGTCCTGCTGTTGGAGCAAATGCCCTTCCCTGACAATGTGTGCCGCTGCGGGTGGCCGCAGCCCTGGAGCCAGGAATGAGCTCAGACCTAGCTCGGGCACAGACCTGCAGGCTCTGGCCAACGTCGGCTCCTCAGAGAGCAGCAGGGACGTGATGGCTGCACCCGTGAAGGTGCTCGGGGTGGGCAGCCGGGGATAAGCCTCCGGCTGGGGGAAGAGCCGGGGCAGAGCTGGGGGCAGAGGCAGCGATGGGGCCTGACCTGTGGTGCCCGGGACGGGGGAGCCAGGCATCCGAGCAGCTCGGCAGCACCCGCTGCGGTGTGTCCCTTGGTTTTTACAAGACTTGCCTGTTTGCGCGGTGTTTTCTGACACTGAGCACTACTAATGCTGCAGAGTTGATCGCGTGGCACTGAGGAAATCCCAGTAGTGAGGCCAGCGATGCTTCCCTCCTCGGCCTCCTGCTCCCGGGTAGGAACCCGGGGTCTGCGTACAGGGATGGCTTCAGGCTCTTTACTCTCCCTCTCCTGGAACAGGGGAAGTGGCTGCAAAACACCCAACAGGTGCAGCATTACATCAAAGACGTAAATACTTTTAATGTTTTAAAACACGCCATGCTGCAGGCAGCCCTGGTTGCGTGCCCTCGCTCTTTCTCCCTCCGTAATGGATACCAGATTGTTCTACTGATCTTGGCATTGTTTTAGTAATTGACTGATGCGATGCAATGTTCACTGATTTAATAAGTTTGTTAGTATAATAGAGGTTCAGGATTTTGCTGTTAATGTGCAGTGACAATTACATTTTAGATTTGCTCATTAAGTTGCATAACTTAGCTATGAAATCTATTGTAAATTATATTTTAAAAAGCATTCTTTCTGAGCACATTAGCATGGCTCTCCCTTCTCCTCTCTCCAGCGCTTGAGAGTGCTTTGCAGGCTGAGCGTGTTCATGACCAGGCATGCGTTCAGCTCCTCGTCAGGTATTGCACGTTCCGCTTTGGGTTTTTTGGGTCAGGGCATCTGACACTTGCCAAAAAAAAATCTGGGTCCTGCCATCTCATCCCACCATCTCCATCGCAGCCAAGGGCGGTGCAGGTACCCGGTGTTCTGGCGGCTCTCTGGGGAAAGCTCCAGCTGGCACCGTGCCCCCTGGCCCTCTGGCAGGCAGAGGGCCCTGCACCGCCGCACCACCTGCACAGGTAGGACGGGCGCCGGTGCCGGCGCGTGCGGGTGAACCTCCCGGCAGGGCCAGGCTTGAGCTGGTGCTGTGTCAGAGCTGAACGCACTGAACACGTGAGCAAAGTCATGAGGGGGTGGACCTCATTTGGGCACCTCAAAGTCAAGGGTCCCGGAGAGCTCGAGCCATTGTGGAGGACTCGGAGGGGCTGCCGCCTCGTCTCATGTCTCTTCCTGATGCCGAATGGCATCTGTTGCCTCGCAGAGGTGATTTCTGCAGATGCGGGACTGGCTTCTTGGCACTGTCCTTGCTGGGGGTCCGCAGAGGGAACAACGGGGACAAGATGCTCAGCCCTGGGGGCTGAGAGGATCCCCAGGTGCTGGGGTTTTGCTGTGCCTCCCGCTTACAGCATCTGCGTTCAGGAAAAACCCAAGACGGAACCGCAACAGGTCTTTTTTTACTAGTCATCTTTACTCCAGCCATGGTTATGAGAAGGAAAACCTCGTCATCGTTAAGGATAAAAATAAAAAAGCAGCAGTAATTTAACAACTATGACTTCCTCCAAACGAAGGCCCTAAATACCAAATAGGCTGTGAAATAAACTAAGAAAAAAAGAAAAACAAATATTTTTTCCAGATTAATACTTGTTCCCTCTGGTTCACGTAACAGCCTTGCTGAAAGGCAGGGGTTTGCTGACTTGTGCTTTTTCTAACTGCTTCTCTTCCCTCCACTGTCGCTCCCGTGCATTCTCTGCCATTATCCCCCATCTGCTCCTCCTCCCCCTCTCCCACGGCCAGGTTCAGATGCTTGCCCTCCTGGAGACCCACAGGCAGATTGCCCCGGTGGGTTCCCCTCTCGGTGTTTCCCTGCCAGGAGCCCCGGCGCAGATGCGAGCCCCGGCTGGGCGCGCTGCTCGGCTCAGGCCTTTTCTGGCTGGGCAGCGCGAGGTTGCCTAGCAATCCCGCAGCATCGCTGCCTCTTCTCCGCTCCGCTTAGCGCACGCATACCTCCCGGTTTGCAAGGCTGCACCTCCCGAGCGGGTACCGGTTTGCATTTCGAGGAACAGATGTCAACAGGGACCCGGCTCGGAGGCTTGAAATGCAGAGAAAATTTTGCAGAGTTGCTCTCTCCCGCGTTCCCGGTTCCTCCTTCTCCAGATCTGCTGCCTAAAGCATCTTCAGCCTCAATGAACCGTGAGAAAACAGCACAGCAGGGCATAGCAAGGAGCCATCCTGGCTGAACGCTGCCTTTGTCTGGCAGGTCGTGAGAACAAGGGCTGCTGCCGCTCTGACAGGGCAGCGAGGCTCGGGGTCGGGTGCTTACCGCATCCTGGAGGGCTAAAAATATACACGTTTATCATACAAAATGGATGTTGAGATGTATGAGGTGCATTTGGTGCATTTTATAGTTCTCATTCACGTTATGGCTGTATATAACCCTGACGATTTTCTCTAGAGTGTTCTTCAAAGCCCTTGGGAGGAAAGTAAAACTGTGTTAGGAGGGGAAGGGGGGGAGCGGTGCCTGTTTTCAGGGGGCTGCACGTGGACTCTGCAGGATATTGATAATATCTCATAGATGGACCCTGTGCTAAGTTCATAGGGAGTAAATGATGGCTTAAGCAGGCTGCAGGTATTCCAGATAGTTCTCAGGAAATATAACTTATGGAGGTTCACCACAAGTCTTAACTGTTGGGAACCACAAATAGATCATTTGAGCCGGAAAAAGGTGCTGAGCCCCATCCAGTAACTCCAGCAGGTCTGCAAGGAGCAGTTTGCTGCTGCTGTGCTGCGTGACTTCCCTCAGGCTCGGGCCAGGGCTCGGGCTGCCCGGCCACACCTGGTACAAGGGACCCGCGCTGCCAGAGCAGCCAGCGCTCATGGCTATTTCAGAGAGATGGCATCTCCCGCTACCGAGCCAGAGGAGAAAGGGCAGAACAACAGGACCTCTGACAGCCTGTGGTTTGCAAAATATGATAATGCAGCTCTGCACCGTGCTCAGCCGGCTTCCCGGGGGAGGAGGTAAACAGCAGGAGAATGGGAGAGAGCCGAGAACGCCAGAGGTCTGCTCTTGCATAACGCTCAAGGAAGGACTCTTGCTTCCAGCCACTGTGGGAATGCCCGGATCACTGCCCAGGTGTCCTTAAATTAGATTTGAAGAGAAGGAAGGGTAAGGGGCCGAGACGTGCATGGAGCTTTAGTGAATCTGGGGTATTCTGCAAATCTACACCCTGAGGATTTCCTGCACTGCCTCGGTTTTCCCAGCGTTCGCAACGAGGAACGGAAACCTCCTTCCTCGCTGCAGTCCTGCCGGGTGGCTGGAGTGGGCCCGGGCATCCCGCCCAGCCCTCGGGCACCCTGCGCAGGGATGGAATCAGCGCCGCGCTCAGGCGCA
>NW_008824894.1:533764-534446 GCF_000699105.1 Pygoscelis adeliae
GCCTTAGCTCGGGTCCGGTAACTGAACCCGCCCGTTAACAACGTCTCTTCAAACTGGAGTCGGCAGCGTTTGATGTGCCTGCGAAAGGATTCTGGCACAACTTCTCATTAAGTTTGCATTATAGGTTCTTAACGGATGTCTTAATTAGGTGCTGTTGTTAACAGGAATATGACGCTAATTAAAATCACACCCTCCAGGTGAAGGTAAATTGTAAGAAAAAGTTGGGTGAGGTGGAGTCTGGATTAATGGGGTGGAGGAGGAGGAGGAGGAGGAGAGGCTCCCGCTCAGGCTGGCCAGCCTTGGGGAGCGGGCGAAGCTGCGGGGGCAGAGCTCGGCCCCGCTGCGAACGGGCAGAGCCAGGCGAGCGAGCGTGAGCTTGCACAGCTTTCGATGGGTTTTTCCTCTCCTGAATTCCTGCCTGTCTCCAGGAATTTCATCGCAAGACGAGCTCGCTGTGCTGGCGTGTTAAGGGCTTGCTGCGTGGGGAGGGATGGATGGAGAAGGCTCTTCGGAGTCACCTGGTTTATTTGTGTTGCGGGTGTAAATGCACAGCACCGTTATCCAGCTGCCCATAGGCTGGCGGTCCTCCATCGGTGTGCGTGCCAGGAGGCTGCACCGCAGGCAGCATTGCCTCCGAACGCTTAAAGGCAGATGTCTGAAGTAAACAAACGCGGCGCGGGGG
>NW_008824894.1:534612-538669 GCF_000699105.1 Pygoscelis adeliae
CAGGGACCCGTCCCTCTGGCTGGAGCAGCCTGGAGAGCGCTGGGGAGGCTTTGTTAGCGCCTGTGTGTGCGCAGGTGGAGGGATGTGGGGGGGAGCAGGGAAGCAGGGATTTCTCGGCTTCTCACTCCAGTAAGCATGACATTAACAACACCGAGTATTTTCGGTTGCCTTTCATGAAGGTTTGGAACTCGCTCGCTGCCTCTGGGGAAGCCTGGTCTTGGGCAGGGTGGCTCCTGCCACCTGGGTTTCTGTCCTGGGGGCCAGCTTGGCTGAGGGTGTCTCGGGGGGCACAGCCCTGGGTGGCCGCAGGTCGCTGTGTGCTGCGGGAGGCTGCGAGGTCGGGGAATACCTTGCTCTTTTTCCCTGCTAATCCTGCCCGGCATTTTCTGGGATGTCCGGGGCTCGTGGTTCATCTCTCAGCACTTCAAGGGTGTATTCTGCTACCCTGGTATTATTTGCATTCCAGCGGTACCCAAAGGCAGCAGCCAGGCTGGAGGCCTCGCTGTGCTGGGTGCTGTGCAAACGTAGATGAAGGCAGTCTGTTCCCCAAAGAGCTTCCTGGTTTCAGGCTAAAATGGTTGAGGCGTGATAAAGCCTCACAAAGCAAGAAATGAAGGCTATTTTTCTGGATAATAGATGGAGAAAGAGCCTGAAGTTGATAATTTTTGTGGAGTGATGATTGCAGCGGGTTGGGGCTGGCAGGGCTGCCCGGATCTGGCCAGTCGTTGGGAACTTGTTCTTGGCTCTGGGGAGCTGTGGCGAGGCTCTGCTTATTATTTCACAGAAAATACAGGAGGTTTTGTTTTCCCCTCTCCTTTGAAGTGATCTTGTGGGGATTGTTCAGCACCACAGAAAGCTTTGGCGCAAGGGCACACAAACGCTCTGCTGCAGCGTTAGGTAAACCTTTGCCAGGGTTAAGGTGGTTGCTTTTGGGGCACGGCTGTGGGATCCTCTCACAGGGACATAAATTTTGTGTAGCTAGCTGAGGGGGTGGTTTTGGAGCACTGATGATAAGAGGTCCGGAGCCTGCAGGCCAGCTGGCTGGTGAACGACTGTGGCCGTGAGCCCAACCCCAGGTACCTGAAGGCGTGCAGAGAGACCGGGGTGGGACTGGGAAAACCCCCCCAGCCCGGCAGTTGCGCCTCTTGCTCCTTCCTCCAGTTTAGGAAGTGCATGGGGACAGACATCGTAGAACTGGAGGAGCTGAAGGAGCCATCACCGACAGACATCTCCCCCGGGAGCCTGCTCGGCGCAAGGCAGCGCTGTCGGGAGCGTGAGACTGGCGTCTCTCATGGGCACCCCTGTGCTTGGCCGCAGGGCTCCTTCCCTTCCTGCTGCTCCTGAGCAAGAGGGACCTAGGCAGGCTGGAAGGTTTTGGGACGTTTTAGGATGCTGACACTTGCTCTGTGTGATGCTGCCTTTGGAAAACCGGCTCCTCCAGCTTTCCTTTCCCAAACCTGGCCAGTCGTGGGAATTCCACGTGTTCCCCACTTACACAAGTCCCTTTTTGACAAGGGCTGGAATTTTTTCTCCTTTTCAAAATAGAGGTCCTCTTTCCCAGTTGCACTCATTTCTCCATCTCCCATCACTAGAACATGTCGTCCTTAATTACTGCGTTCACGTCCCTGGCGGTGGGATGGCCGGGCAGCCTGTGCGCTGTGTTCACCGGTGATGGAGCTTTCTCTCCGTGCTGCCGTTGCTGCTGATTGCTGATGCTTTGCCCCCCCTGTCCTGTGCAGCAGGTTTCTTCTTTCCCACCCTGGGTAGGATGGTTTAGCTTATTTGCCACGATGCCCGAGAGGGATCCCCCGGTCTCCCTGGCCGGCAGGGAGCGCAGGAGTGGGGCTGGAGCACGCGCCAGCTGGGCTTGGGCATTTGGGGGGGATGCAAGTGTCCCCATCAGACTTGCATCTCAAGCAGCTTGTCCAGCACGGGCCGTATTTGTTCATTCAGTGAATAAATAAAGGTTTTTAAGTGTGTGCATTTACTAAATTAGTTTGTCGTCACAATTTTTCAAATGGATCAGCTGACGGTAGATAAATGCCTCTGAAGGTTATTGAGATAATAAAAGGCATGAGGGAAGTTCCTTAATTTATTTGAGTTCTCTTTTAATTTATAGTCTTATGGGGTGAGAGTACACTGAATAATTAGTTCTTCTGAATGATTTGCTCTTTTCAAACAACCGTGGAAGAGGAAGGGGAGCCGGTGGTGAGGTTTGAGACGGAGCTCAGTGGAGGGGGGTTGAGCTGGAGGTGGTGCAAGCGTGGTGCAGTCGTGGACGTGCACAGCTGAAGTCGTGCGGTGCTGGGAGCCTGGACCTCTTCGGGCATCACCACGGAGCAGCCTGCAGAGGTGCCAGGGGTGGATCGGTTGGCAACATCTTTCCTTTTTGCGCATCTGGAATAAGAAAGTACAGGAGACTGAGGTGCCTTTCCTGAGGCTGTGGAGTGAGTCAGTGTCTCAGCTGGGTTTGAAAGGTGACCTGCAGAGCAGCTTTCTTTCAAATGGGTTCGAACTCTTTTTGCCTGTTGGCGATGAATACAATGAAGTGGAAAGGAGACATATTTTCATGCGTGCGAACTGACAGGCCTCCCACGTATCAGCTCAGAGCCCGCCGTGACCCTCCTCTGCCCTCCCCAGCCCCTGTCCTGCCCAGGCTGTTGCTGGCAGTTGGCTCCAGCCGCCCCGGGGGATTCGCTGCCCCCAGGACCCTCGGGGAGCGCCCGCGCCTCGCCAGCGAGCAGGGCAGCAGCCTGAGCCGAGTGCTCCGGCGCCTTCTCCCATCAGGATGCTCCTGCTTCCCTCACCGGGCTGGGGTGCTCAGGGCTACCGGCAGCAGCTGCTTTTTCCCTTCTCTAACCTTTCGCAGTACAGGCAGGGGCTGTTGTTGGTGCTGTTCCAGGGCTTTCTGCTGGAATCGTTTGAGGTATTTTGGGATGTGCGTTCTTGCAAATTAATTGACAGGCTGAGATACCAGACGAGGAAGCAAAATTTTCTTCTCTGTTATTAGTTATTGAGATTAAAATTTTTTTTTTGAAACTTTATTTTTAATAAACCAATCTAAAGCTAGCTCTCTCCTTTGCTCAGCTCGCACGCTGATGCTCCAGGCATCATTGTGTCTTCCAGACTAGACAAGATTGAATTTCTAATGGGTAGAAACGAGCACACGAGTGCGGGATCCCTTTTCATGTTTCATTATCCACTGCATACATGCTCCCCCCTCGCTGCCTGGCACAGGTTGTCCTGCCAGCGGCTCCCGCCTGCGCACAGGTTGTCCTGCCAGCGGCTCGTGCTTGTCCCAGGTTTTGCTGGGCAGCCTTGATCCCGTTCCCTCGTTGGCATCTCCTGACCTCCCCTTGCAGCCCCAGACTGCAGGCATGCCTCGGTGGCACAGCGGAATCTATGCAGTTTTAAATTCCTCTGCACGTCACCCCCTCGCCCCAAGCCCCCACGTCCCGGTACCACCAGCTCCCCTGGCAAAAGCTCCCTTTCAGGCTGTGTTTTCCCTCTGTGGCTCTTGCCGTGTTCCTCAGGCCACCGTGGCAGGAGAGCTGTTATTTTATTTACGGCTGCGGTACACAGCCGTGCTGCTGGCTGTGAGGTGTTCTGGCTGGTACGCGCGGGACAAACTGGGCAGCTCGGCCACCCGTCGCGGGGCTGGGTGTTGCTGTTGCATTTTTCTCTCCCTTGGTTATTTTTTGGCTTTTCTGCTCAGAAACTGAAGCTGTTTCTGCTCCCGTGAGCTTCCTGGGCAGAGAGCGGCTCCGGTGCTCGGGCCCTGCCGCACTGCACCCACGTCGCTTGTGGGGGTCAGGGGCTGCAAGGACGGATCCTGCAGCGGCGGGGCAGGGGGGGGTCCCTGGAGGGTTTTGTTGCTGGGAAAAGCTGGTTTCTCTCAGCGTTTTGCTGTTGGTTTTCCCAAGGAACTGCGTGCTCGTGTGGGCCCTGCCAGGCTGCCTACGCCCCTGCTGCGGGGATGCTCTTCTACCTGGGAAAATGAAAAAGAGGTTCTTTTGCCATCTTGGCTGGCGCTGCCGTGGGGGAGATGAGATGCTGC
>NW_008824894.1:538704-539979 GCF_000699105.1 Pygoscelis adeliae
CGCGCCCGTGGGGGAGATGAGTGGCTGCCCGGGGCCGGGGCGGGGAGGGCGGCTGCCGAGTCCCAGCCAGTTCCCTCCTTTCCCCCTCTCGCAGCCGTGCTGCGTGCCGCAGTGCCCGGCGTGCCGCAGTGCCCGGCGTGCCCTCCCGGCTCCACAGCTCTGCCCAGGTGGGAGGTGGGTAAAAATGGGGTTTAAAGAAGGGGACTGGGAGTTGAGTGGAACCACTAACGTTCCCTTTGGGAAGCGTGATGAATTCAGGATTTCTTGCAACTGGGAATCCAGGCAATGGCCTGAGTTCCTGTAATCTGCTAAAATCATCTCAAGGAATCGGTGAGCAGGGCGTGTGCATGGCCGGTGCTTAGAGAAACCGGCATTATTGAACCAGAGGAAGTCATTGCAACTAGAATTTATGGAAGTGATAAAACAACTTTTGACAACAGGCTCACCTCCTCCACAGCCGGCAGAGAATATTTTCCTCTTGTCGGATCGATAAACAATTAATTCTAAAGCAGGGAGCTGGAGAAAAAGGGAGAGTTTTCTAGATTTCTAAACTCTTAATCAAGCCCTGGGTAAAACATAGATATGAGAATCTGAGACCTACTGATAAAATCTTGACCTTGATAACTGGTTCCTCAATTCCTGGACTGCAGATGATACTTCCTTTGCTGAATAAATCCACTTTTAAATATAGAACTTGTTCCTAGATATTTATGCTTCCAATGTGTTTAATGTAGCTTAACTTAATAATCTGCTTCAAAATGCTGACTTTCCCCCCGCGTTTTAATTGACTTCTAATTTCCATTCAGGATCAGCTTAAATTAAATGAGTTTAAAAACATAGTAAATAATACATATAATTCACTTAGTCTTACCATAAGCTGTGAAAATAAAGGATCCAAATAACTGTTTTAACCTGCACGCGGTGCATCCTTCTCGTTGGCAGAAGACCTGGCATCCTTTTGTTCAATGTGACGTCCTTGCGAATTGGCCAGTAAGAAAGAAATATCAATTTGAAGCCGGTAACCGGAGTCCAGATGGAAACGTGACAACGTGCAGTCAGTTAACAGCGCTGTGCTGGGGGATTTGCCTCGTGGCCGGCAGCGCTGGCTGGAATCGGCCCCCGTGTGAAGGTGTGTCCGTGTGTGCCGGGCGCTGCCTGTTTGTGGGGCAGGAGCTGGGGCGGGCGGCGGCGCTGGTCCTCGCTGCAGGCAGCCTGGGGTGGCTGGGCTGGCTTCTCCCTGCCCTGCATCCCTCGGGTGGATGGAGGGAGCCAACG
>NW_008824894.1:540177-544186 GCF_000699105.1 Pygoscelis adeliae
AGGCAGCAGTGGGCAAACTAAACCCATCCCCTTCGGTGGACGCTCGAGCAGGGCGGCTCGGCAGGCGCCGCATGCTCTTGGGAAATGGCGTGATGTCGACCGATGGAGCTGCTGCACCATCCAGATCCTCACTGGGTGGGTTTGGGTTTGTGTGCCCGGCTGGGCTTGGGAGCTTTCGGTACCGTTTTCTTAGGGGCTCAAACTGCATGGTGGCAGGAGGGGAGGTGGGTGGTGACGGCACTGGTGTCCCACGTCTACGGGTTTGGGAGGCCCCAGGTCACTGGGAGCGCTGACAGACCTTTGGGCTCTGGCAGATCCTCCATCAGGTGCCTTTGCTGCTGCTGCTGCTGTGACTGATGGAAACCGTGGGTTTTAATGAAACTTTCCCAAACAGCATTTAGGTCCATAACGCCTGATGGGCACAGCGCCGTCAGGTCATGGATACGATCGAGCATTGTCTGTTTGCAGGCTGGGAAGGTCTGTTCGCTCTCCAGGAGAAACTGGGGTTGTCCGAGAGTCTGTTTTGTAGGAAAAAAGGCTTAGGGATCTCTCACAACTTGTGGTTTGGTTTCTGGGCAGTGAAGGAATTTCTGCTGTAGTGCTGCAGCAGGCATCGAGCTAGTGTGAGCTGCTGGCTGAACTGGGGACAAACACTGCTTTTGGCTGTTTTCTGGGCCCTGGCAAGGTGACCCCCAAGGCTGGGGTGTCACAACCCTGATGCTCGAGCCCCTATTCGGTGGGTGCAGGGTAGGGGCTGCGGTGCTGCCTGTGCCGGGGCTCTGTGTGCAGCTACGGATGTTCGGCATGTACAAATGGTGGATGCTGCTGGAGAACATCACTCTGCGCCGAGGTGCTCTGCAGGCAGCCCAGGTAATCTGCATGTCAGCGCATTGCTGCTGCAGTCGCCCAGAGCCGTGTTACAGCCGGGGCCGGGTGCACGGGATGCTCCCGCTGCGATCTGGAGGCTCTGGCAGTGCCGTGGCAGGAGGACATGCCAGCAGCGTCCCGGCGTGGCGTGGCAGCAGCGCCGGTGGGGCTCTCCTTGTCCCCCCTGCACGAGAGCAGGGCTCGGGGCGCAGCTGCAGGAGCCCCCAGAGCCGCAAGCAGGCAGGCGTTGCACGGGCGGGCTCTCACAGGCAGATCCGCTTGGGAAGGTGCTTCATGGAATATGCAAATCCCGGTATGGAGAAGGGCCTAAATAATTACGCGCATAGCCAGATTTTTTTTAAATAAAGCTATCTACAGTATATTGCAGAAGTAATTAGGAATCCTGAGCTGGCTGTATCTCGATCTTTATAGCAACATAGCTGATAAAGCATGATTCAGGGACCTCGTTATCTTTTTTTAAAGAAGTTTTTATTTAACTTCCGTGAAGTTGCCATGGTTACTCCTGTGCATGGCTTCCCTGCCTCTCTTGCCTTAAGTGCAGCTGCTAGCATTGAGAATTAAAACATCTACATTTGGAGCAGCCCTGTAGCCCGTAATCCTGGCTGTACTCTCGTGGAGGGAGAGGCTGCAGTTCAGGAGCCTCGTCCTTTGCTGACCCTCGAAAAGGCATTTTCAGCTCCTGTGCTTGAGCTGTTTGGCTTAGTAAAGCCCTGCCTTTCCCGTGCTAAACAAGCAACCCAGCGGGAAGAATTTGGAGGGTGGGTTTGGGTCCCCATTACCATGGGAGAGAGACACTCGTGCTTCCTGAGCTGAGCTGGCTCTGCAGTGATGCACCTCGTGTGGCCGTTGCCCTGCGTACACTGTTGCATGCTAAACGGCCTAACAGCCCCATCCGGATCTCTGAGCTCCAAAACCAGAGCTGGGGCTTTGGCTCCTTGTCTGGGACAGCGCAAACCTCATTGCTGGTGGAGCTGCTCCCTCCTGCCATGGTGCCACTGCTGAGCAGAGCTGCTGGCCCCTGCCCTTGTACCAGAGCTAGGAGCCTGGTTTTGGAGTCTCCTCTGGCGCTGTGATCGGCTGCTGGGTTTGGCTGCTGGCTGGGGGCATGGTGAGGAGGACACTGGTGGCTTTGTGCAGGTGTGGCTGTGGGTGCCCCGCGCTGCAGCCCACGTCCCAGATCAGGGCTGCTGGGATGGCCCAGGGCAGTTGTGCCATGGTGGCCCGGCCAGCACAGGTGGCCTCCATCTTCTCCTTTGCTTTCTTGGTGTCCCTCGTGGCCCCGGCAGCCCCGTGAGCGGGTGTTGTGGGACACTGCAGTGGCTGTAGCCTGTTGCATGTGGGAGCACCCTTGCAGCTGTCCCCTGAAGCAGACTGGGGACCAGGGACATGCTGGTCGGGCACGTCTCTTGCAGGGGATGTGCCACCATGGGCCCCCCCCCGTCACTGCGCAGCCCCCGTGTGCCGCGGGAGAGTTTTGCTCTGGTGCAGGCATGGGAAGAGGCTTCCCCGCAATGGGCAGCAAGCAAGCCGTCGGTGACAGAGATTAACTGCCTCGCCAGCATGCAGGATTCCTGTGATGTGCTGCAGACACACACTGTTGTGCATCAGCACAGCCTGGGATGTTCCCCGCTGCGTGACACAAGGCTCCTGCAGGGCCTGGGGGGGCTCCGGGGCTGCCTGCCCAGTCCTGAGCGGGATGGGGAAGGTGGCAGGAGGCGCTGGGAGCGGGGACCGGTGCCCCGGAGTCCTGGCTCACTCTGTGTTTTGGCTAATAGAGCCTTGTTGTCTGGGAGCTGACGGAGGCAGGGGGTTTAATGAGCCCCAAATGAGCCCTCTCCCGATCCTGCGCCAGGAGGCTACGGATGCAGGCGCAGGGAGCCGAGGTGGGGTATGAGATCAGCCCGTTTCCATGGCGATGGCCATGACATAAGACAGCGACAGGAGATGTTTTGTGATAACACATCTTGAGCCAGGGAAACCCAAGAAGTCAGGGAGCTGAGGAGGCGGCAACCTCCCCAACCAGCCGAGGGGCCGGGAGCTGGTCGGGATGCTGGAGGGTGGGGAGCCTCCAGAAGGGAAAATCAATATTGAACCAGTTGTGTTCGATGGGAAGGAGAAGCTGTGCTGCCGCTTCCTCCTGCCAGTGAAGGGCTTTGATTTCTGCTGGCAGGGGCATTTGGGTCTCGCGGGTGCTTGGCGCTGCCGCTCCAATCCGCCGTGCCGCTTCCCGTCCCCGCGGTGCCGGCCAGGTAGTGAGAAGCCCTGCGCCGGGCTGGTGATAACGGCCATCTGTCCAGGGCAGGGCTGAACTCTGTCCTCATTATGTCTGTCAAAGTTTTGTCAAGCTTCCCCTCCTGCTCCTCTTGGCATTTTTAAGCAGTGGAGGGTGGGAGGGTGCGTGGGAGGTGAAGCCGCACCAGAAATAATTCTGCGCGTTCGGGGGTGCGAGCGGCGCTGCGGGAAGGCACCTCTCCCCAGCAGCCCCGCTGCCGCCCCGCCGGCTGTTTGCCTGGTTGAAAAAGTCCCCCGGATGAAGTGAGCAGCTTTTATTTGTTTGTCTCCCCTTTCTTCCTCCTCCCCCCCTTTCTTTATTTCTCTTTTCCCTTCTCCGTTTTCTTTCCTGATGAAAGATTTTCTTGCAGTGTCAAGGCAATGTGACCTGGTTCCGTAATAAAGAGGAGGCTTATTAGAATTAAAGCCCAACAGTGTTAAAAAAGCAATCTTTGCAAGATTGAGGCCATGAGGGAATTGTAAATTCTCAGCAAAGACCTCATTTAAAGACTGGGATGAAAACACATGCGCACGCACGCACTGAAGCCTTGCACCACGAGGGGTTGTCTGATTTTGAGGAGAATTTGGGGGAGGATGAGGGAGCAGAGCAGCGCTTGGGTCCTCTTGGATGTGCCCGGGACCTTCCTCTTGGACAGGCGTGTTCGTGGCTGCGCTCGCTCCTTGGCTGGGGCAGCTCCTTGAATATCCCTTGGGTTTGTTTTCCTTGTTCTTCTGGGGACACCCTCCCTGCGGTGTGTCCGTGTCCCGTCCCCCCCGCCCCCATCCCTGCTCATCCCCTCCCGGCGCGGCCGCCCACCCACCGTGGTGGTGGGCGCGATGACAGCCAGCA
>NW_008824894.1:544517-550549 GCF_000699105.1 Pygoscelis adeliae
CCCATGGCACGGCTGTGGCTTTGGCCTCATCCTGCACGGAGCACGTTTCCCTCCCGCCTGCCTCTTTGGGAGTGTGGGTGCGACTTCTCTGTGCCCGGGGAGCTGCCGAGCACATTGTGGTGCCTGGGGAGACGGGCTGTGGTGGGGAGCAGATGAAGTGAACCCGCTGCCCTCCAGCAGCTCCTCTCTCTCCCTCTTCCTCCTCCTGCTGTTTTTTTCTCCGGGGCTGGGGCTGCAGCGGGGGCTGCCGCTGCATTCCCACAGCCGGGTGCGGGAAGTGAGTGTGGAGCAAGCGGAGGAGCTGTCAGAAAGGCCCCAGAGCTCCCGCTGTCCGCGGAGCAGCAGTCCCTGCCATTCCCCACGGTGGTCTGTTGTTGTGATTTGCTGTTACCTGTCTAATTAGAAAGTAAGCTCTCCTGGCAGGGAGCTCGGCTGCTTCTCTGGCTCTTAAGTGCCGCGCACACCTGTGGTGCAGTAGAAATGAGGGTATCTTAAGTGATCAAAAGGGAGGGCTGAGGTATGAGTGTTCATGAGCTCGCCTGCCCAGGGTCGGGGCCATGGGAGCCCACACTGCCTGGCTGGCACGAGGGAGAGCTGCCCAATGCTGGCCGGCCAAGGGGAGGGGGCTGCTGGCAGCTGGGGACACCTGGTCTCCTGCTCAGGGTCAGCGGTGGGGCTCTCGGTAACGAGGATGCTCAGAGCTGGTGGAGCCTGATGTCCTGAGCCTGGTGCTGCCAGGGGAAGAGCTGCCACCTCCCGCGGGTTTGTGTCCCGGTGCCCGTGGCCAAGGTTCCCCCACCGCCTCGCCTGCCGGGTCACCGGCGAGCCCTGCTGCTTGGGTAGCCGAGGAGCTGGCTGCGCTGGGGGGACAAATGTGTGTGTGCCAGCAGATCCTGCCAACGGATGGGACATCAGGGAGCGCTTTCTCCCAGGTCTCACTAAAGCGCGGGGGGAAATACAGGGCACTGAAGTTTGGTGACTGTGCTGTTCCCATGATGTATGGCGCACAGTTCAGCTGTAGCCTTTGTTGTCACTTCTGCTCCTGGATATTTATAGCTGACCAGAGCTGGCCCAGCCTAGCGCCTGCCTTGCAGCACTGCTCCCTCTGCGTGTTGGTGCCTCTGTACCCTGGCCCAGGGAGGGGAGCAGGGGTGGCTCTGGGCTCCTGCTTGAGGTTGGATTGCTTGGCACCGGGGAGGCATTCTTGGGCAGGGTGGGAGCTGGGCGCTGGTGGACCTGGGTCTTATCGGTGCTGGGTGGGGGGAGCGTGGGGCAGGGACCCTGCCCCGGTGTGCTGTGTTGCTGCTCTGCTGCCACCTGAGCAGACAAACAGGCTTTGGAGCCTGAGGTATGCGTGGATGCAGCAGTGCTGCTCTCCAGACCCACGCTGGCATCCAATGTGGCCATATCCTGCTGCGTGGCTGGTGCAGCCGGACTGTTTGTCCTGCTCCAGGAGGAGCAGGGTAGCTGGGCATGGAGTTTTGAGGTCTCTGTCATGGCTGTTAGAAATGAAAGCTTGTCGTGGACGCTGCTTGGCTTTGTGCGTAGGTGCATGGCTGTGGCCATAACCGGGATCTTTGCAGAGCGTGTGCTGTTGCAAGGGCTTTGCTTTTCCCTGCAGCGATCCGCTCTGATGGGGGGGTTAGTGAGGAAACTCTTGCTGCAGCCTTCAAAGCCCATAGATGCTCTTTCGTTCCTGAGCTTGCTCCGTGCCAGGGAAGCCACAGGGTTAGGGGGATGCTTCAGATCGTGACCCAGGTCAGAACTTGAGGACTGCTGTTTCCTTCTGCTTTAGCCCTTGTGCAAAGTGGTGACAGTCTCATGGGTGTCTGGAGTTGCATTTATCCTCAGATATGACTTAGAATTTGGGGTGTACGGTGGGGTTTGGGTAGATGGGCTTTGGGGGCATCCTGGTCCTCTCCCATCCTCTGGATCCTCTGCAAAGACCCTGAGGAACAGCCGGGGAGTTGCAGAGGGGTTTCTTCCCAAAGGGGTCCGAGCAGACCCCTGCCCTGCTGCCTAGGGCCTGTAGGAAGGTAAGGCTGGTGCTGCCACCTCTCCCTAACGTGCCGTTAATTTAATGTCTCTTCTAGGAGCCTTTCACTTCAGGATGAATGGCCTTTCTGTCCAGAGCCTGCGTGAGTTACTCTGATGTTTTGCTACTGAGTAGACGTGGGTAGGGGAGAGTCGGGTATTAGATTGGGTGATAGGCAAGAGAAGTAATCTCTGGGAGGCCATCAATTTGGATTAAGCTTTGTGGACTGGGATGTAGGGTAATCACCATCCTTCATTTCGGAGAGGTAAGAAACAAGTCAGCTTCTTTATGGATCATTATAGCTGGAGCAGGAATTGCTTCCACCCCGGCCATGGGCACACATCCCTGCTGGGCCAGAGGCGGTGGAGGAGGGTGTAAAGCCGGAGGAGCGAGCCGGCTGCGGCAGAGCACACCGGGGCGAACGCGTCTTTGGAGGTGCGAGCCGGGCTCCAACCTCGCCACAGCGCTGGGTGCTGCAGCCGCTTTCCTTCCTGGCTGGGATGACCCTGCCCAGGGGGCTGGCTCCCTCCCTTGCGCCCGTGGCTGCAGGATGCTGGAGCTTGTTGAGGCGAGGTGGGCGGCGGGCGCTCGGGCTGGCGGGAGTCGATGGGGGGAGCAAACCCCCCTGCTCCCCAGGAAAGCCGGGTCCGGACCTGCCTGGGGTGGGGTCCCGTCTGCTCCTCCTGCGGTGCCTCCAGCCTTGGCTAGGCTTACTCCGGCCGTGTCTGCCAGCGGAGACTCCCGGATGGGTGTTGGAGTTGCTCTTCAACTAGAGCTCAGCATCCGTCCCCCGGCAAGGCACCGCGGCGGGGGGGGACCTGCCATGGCAGGGGGGGGGACCGGGGGGGGGCCCCCGCCCCCACTTTCAAGCCCTGCGATGGCAGGAGTTGCAGAGCATCTCCCTGGGCCTGCTGACAGCAGCGCTCTCCAGGCATCCTCCTCCCGCCCGCCCGCGCACGCCCACGCGCAGCCAGTGATAAAAGGCTCAGCCCCGTAAACAAGGGGGAGAGGAGGAGTGATGAAATGGAAATGGGGCAGCGGTCTGAGGCGGGGGAGTGCGGGTGTGAAGCCTGAACCAGCTGAGCTGAGCTGGGCTGGTGCAGCTGGTGCGCTGCCTGCACGCTGCCTCTGGCTGCAGTGGGGAGATGCTCGCGGGCTGGCAGGGAGGAGAAATCTGTTTTGGACTCACCGAGCGGAAGGCCTCTCTTCCCTTTTGTTTGTACTTTTTTTTTTATACTGAGTGCTTCATTTTCCAGAAGCTGTCATTTTACATAAACCTCTCAGCGAGGTACATCCATTCCCACTGCCAAAATCTCCATATCAAACACTTGTAACATGCCGCTGAACTGACAGCCCTGACTATACACGCTCCGTGGCTTTACAAAGGAATGCTGCGTCGGTGAAGGATATAAATACACGCATTTGAAATGACACGCAGCGCGCTCGCTCTCCAGCTCGCTCTCCCCTGCTCTCTTGCTGCCCAGTTAAAATTTATCTGCAGCCGCGGCACAGGTGCCTGCGGCCCTCCCGGCAGCACCGCTGCGCCCGCCTGGCACTGGTGTGGGAGGAAGGGCTGCAGGGTGGGCGGCTGACGTGCTGCACAGCGTGCTGCTGCAGCAGGCACAGGGCTTGGGTGTTGCGTGCACTGCAGGGAGCGGGGTGCAGCCGGGCAGCAGCTTCCCCGTTGAGCGTGGGAGGCAGGAGACCCCAGGCAGCAACACCTGCAGCCCGTGTGTGTGGGAAGCCTTCGCTGGTGCGGTGCCTTGGAGCTGAGCACTGCCTGAAGCGGCCTTCCCGCTGCCCAGGCGCAGGCAGCAGGATGCAGGCAGGATGCCCCTGCCCGTCAGGCAAGGGGCTGAGGTGCCTGTGGTGAGGGGAGCGGGACAGGGCACCATCAGCGAGGAAACAGTGCTAACCCTGCTGGAGTGGAAAGGGCTCCTCCATCCCAGCAAAGCACCCGAGTTTGCCTCTTTTTTTTTAAAAAAAAAAAAAAAAAAAGGGGGGGAGTTATTTTAAGAATAAAGTGAATACCTGGGAAGGTTAGCTATGCCTATATAGAAATGCCATTATCTTTAAGAAAAATTCATGAGGCAAATTCCAATCCATTCCAACACGTGAGCTTGTAATATTTCTTTGTTGCTGGGGAAGACAGGGTGTTGTGAGAGGGATGCCTTCAACATGTACATTTCTTCTCCCTTTCAAAGGGAAAATAATTGCTATGCCTGTTTTAGAGGTCTTGGACTGTTTATTTACTGACCGTGGCGAGTGCTACTGATGTATTGAGGTAGCTTTCTACAGCAAGTGAATAAAACTCTGGACAATGAAACCTTTAGTCTTTGGAAAGAGAATAAACAACCTCAGTAATACAAGACCATGCATTAAATAAGCTTTTATTTATTGCTGAAGAATGGACAATGGTCTTTGATTAACTTAGTAATTTGTTTATTGTAAATATGTACAGCATGTGGGAGAATGACTCTCTTTGCCTCAAATCCCGTTTTAATGGGAATATGGGGACAGAGAGAGTTAGGCAATCCAACTGTTTCCTTTTCAAAGAAAAATCTATTCTTCTGGATGAAATTCAAATCCAACCCCAAATCTCTATTTCTTTGCAAAGGAGAAGGAAGGAAATGCAAAATACGCTCCCCATCCCCCTGAGTCTATCAGTCTTGTAGCTGATGAGCAGAACCACTCCTGCTCCTCCTGGGATTCCCTCCCTTCTCTCCGGAAAGAAGTCGCTGCCGTTGCTGACGGTGTCGTAGCCGTGTGCTGCTGGGCCGGCTGCGAGCACCACTCGGCTGTTCCCCAGGATGAGACGTCGTTATCCAGGGAAGCAGCGGGATGCTGGAGCAGGTCGCAGGGGAGCAGGTTCTGCTTGAGTGCCGAGAGCTCCCACAGTTCCTTACCTCCTCCCAAGGGCTGTCTCGGGGGCCGGGCGAGCTGCCGGGGCCGCCGTGTTCCTTCTGCACCTGGATGTGCCACGGGGCTCTCGTGGCCGGTGCAGACCCCACGGGGCTCGGGGACATGGGCCAGCACCAGCCCGGGCTGGGGGGCTGCGGGTCAGGGAAGGGCAGCAGCAATAGTTAGAGGTCTGGGCATGGCAACACTGAGAGACGAGGGCTGCATAGTTGGGGAAGCGGCGACAGAAGTCACAGCGAGCGGCGGCAGCAGCCCAGCAGCCGGGGTTCTCCCGGTTCCCTCCTGTGTAGAAACTGGGGCTCTCCATGAGCAGCCTAAAACAGATAGAGACTGCCTGTGCCTGCAGCGGGGGATGCGCTGCTGTGGGGATGGGGCTGTAACTGTGGGGTCTGTGTGCGAGGCGGGACCCATCCCTGCTTGTGTGACCTGTTGGGGCATCCCGTGATGGAGCAGAGCTGGCGGGCACACCGTGCCCACCCTTGCCCCCTTGCCAACTGCATTAACGGGCCTCGCTTTGTTGCAGCCCCTCAGGAGGGTTGGGGTGAGCTCTCCCCGTGCTGCTGCTGTTGCCAGTGCGGGAGCAGAGCAGCTCTGTCCTTCCTCTGGCCCCGCTGCTGACTCTGCTGGAGCAAACCAGGAGCAAAACTGCACGGGATGTGAGGCTCACTGGAGCTCCATGGGTTGTGCTTGCTGCATTACGTGGCTGCGTCGCTCCATCAGTCTTTGCCTTAAAAATGGAGCGCGCTGGTCGGTGGTGCGGGCTTTTACTGGCAGAGCACGTACCCCATCATTTGTAATGCTACACTTGGAGGTTTCTGCTGCTCTTACAGACAGGAACCTTGACGTGGGAAATATGAGAGTTATTTTTTTTAATGTGATACCATTAAAATGATTTTTAATTGAGTTCATTTCTGCAAGTTCAATGATAAATTTTTAAGCACCTCAACTTGGAGAGACAGGTCTGCACTCGGCTCCTCCAATTCTCGTGCGAGAGAAGCTCCAGGACCTGAAATGTTTCTGGACTGCAGCTATCTCCATCCTCAGAAATCCTCTGAGATCTCTGCCCCCAGCTAAGGGG
>NW_008824894.1:550905-551596 GCF_000699105.1 Pygoscelis adeliae
AGGTGCAGGGGGGCCGATGCAGAGTGAGCGCCCGGGGCTGCGTCGTCCCAGCTGCGCGTGGGGAGGGTGCGCTTGCAGCCGGGTGCGTCGCGGTGCCCAGGCAGAGCGGTGAGTGGGAAGCCTCTACTCTGCCTTGCCTCTGCAGCTCCTTCCAGCCGGGATGAATCAGCCTTTCCCAAGGACCTGTGAGTGATCTGCTGTCACTGTAGCCTCTGGTCCTTGGGGAGAAGCAGCCATCCCCGGGCCAGGGAGCCATGGAGGGCGAGGGCAGCAGCGGTGCAAGCTACGGTGCCATCTGCTGCCGTTGCTGGCATATAGGCACAGACCTCGGGTCCCCAAACTGTTCTTTTCAGAGAAGTGCACCTGGCCGGCAGTGCTCCTGGGAGTGAGTGGCCCGGGCAGTGCCCATGTGCTGGGGCTGGCGGCTGCTGGGGGTTGTAACTACCCCTGAGGGGCTTTTGCACCCACTGGGTGCCTGCTGTGGGCTCGGGGCAGTCCCCACGGCTGAGGGCTGGGATTCCC
This sequence comes from Pygoscelis adeliae, assembly GCF_000699105.1. Taxonomy (NCBI): domain Eukaryota; kingdom Metazoa; phylum Chordata; class Aves; order Sphenisciformes; family Spheniscidae; genus Pygoscelis; species Pygoscelis adeliae. The sequence goes on from NW_008824894.1 coordinate 551,428, forward strand.
TTTTCCCACACTGGAGGGAAGTATCCAGGTTTGGCCCCTGGCTCCAGCGTATGGCTCAGCCTGGAGCCCCGTGTTTGTCCTGAGGGAGTGGTGACCATTCGTCTTGGTGCTGGGAGCCAGCCCGGAGCTGGGACGGGCGCGCGGCTGAAGTCTCCCCAGGCCGATGTAC
>NW_008824894.1:552004-559519 GCF_000699105.1 Pygoscelis adeliae
GCGCCACTCCCGCCCGTCTTTCCCCCCTCCCTTACCCCCCCCAGTCCCCCTCCCCTCTCCTCGCTGCTGTGGTGCATGGCCTGGCTGTCAGGTAATCGCGGTGGGCGGCCGTGCACAGCCCTGCACGCTGGGTTTGCCCATCTGCTGTTGGTGGAGAAGGGGGTGCGGGGGGGGCTTTGGGTAACAGGCTCAACCGGAGCATTGCCCTTGCCTCCATCCCCTTGCAGGACCCAGCGGGGCGGCAGCGCGGGCAGGCAGTGCCTCTCGTCAGCGTTGCCAGTACCTGCTCTTGGTTCAGTGCCCGCTCTCCTGCTGGCAGCGGCAGCTGCTGCTGCGGAGCCTGGTCGGGAGCAGCCCCCGGTGCCAGCTGCCTTGGGGCCGCCTTCCCTCTTCTCCTCTTTGTCCGGAGGCTTTTCCCTCTCTGCCTGCGTGCGTTCCTGAGGGAGCACTGGTGTTGGAGGCAGGAGAGCGCAGGCATGGGGAGAGGGGGAGCTGGAGCTGGGCAGAGGGGTCGGTTAGGCTGTGGGCTCCCTCTGTGAGCGATGGAGGGAAGATGGTCTCTGCAGGCAAAGTTCATGAACGTTCATCACTGCTGATGGGAAGTTTTTGTACGTGCTGATTAACTGCCTCCCTCTGATGTGACATGGCAAGATAAAATATGAGCAACTGCATTCTTTGACTTAAAACTTAATTAAAACTATATATCAAAAACGTAAGACCCTAGGCTTAATAAAACCTGATAAAATTATACTAATACACTTCAATTTCAATCCAAGGCTCCCTGATGGAAGAAGAGCGTGGAGGCTGAACCCATAACTAGATTAGAAACACCTCTTATGCAATATTTATGGTGCTGTCCTGCTTGAGATGCATGGCCTCCGAGGAAGACTCTGGCACTGTGATGAAGAGGAGTTGTCAGCCCAGCTTACATGTAAATAGGAGAGATGGCAAGATCATACAGGCATGCTCCTAGCAGGGGGAGAGCGACTCTGGGGCTGCACTGGCCCTGGAGGACAAGCTCAAGGAGGGAGGAATGCTGCTCCCCACCCATGCCGCTCTGCCCTGCGGACGCCTCCGTACCCAGGCCCTGCCTGTGCGGTGCGGCGTTGTCGCAGTCCCTGTCTGCGGCACCAGTGGTCCAGCAGCCGTTTGTCGGGGTGAAGGGTGAGGTCGCGAGCTCTGGCAAGTGGGTTCTGCCTGCAGGCTCCTGACAGCTGCCGATAGCTGTTAGCCGCTTCGCCTTTACAGGGTGATTTATTGAGTGAGATGCTGCATGTTTGATTAGAGGCTTAGAGTCAGAGCCCTGCGATTAGGAGCGGAGTGGAGAAAACGAACCTGTTAGTTCACTGTGCAGGAGTGCGGCTGTCCTGGCGGGAAAGGCGGCTGTTGAGCTGTTGGGGGACGATTTCGGGGTGGAGGTGCCACTCCGCTCCCTCCTCTCCAGGCAGAAATCAACAGGAGCATCCAGTCCCCCATGTGCTCCCCCCCCGGGGCAGGTTCCCTCCAGCACAGCCTGGAGCATCTGTGCCGCTGGAAGTGCTCGCTCGGTCTTTCCCTGCCCTACGTCCCCAAAATTTCACTTTCAGGCAGAAAGGTCCCAGGTTCATGTCTGCAGAGGGGTTTGCGCCTGGGGTAGGTGTCACCCGGGGCTGTTTTGTGGGGTTTGGGGTTACCGGTGGGGCTCGGCAGGGCTCAGCTGGCTGCAGTGCCACCTCACCCCGGCGGCGCGGGAAGCGGCTCTGGTAGACTGCTAATGTGGAGCATAAATCGTGGTGGAGACAGGGTAGGTCAGAGGAGGGAGGCAGGACCAGTAAAGCATTGCGGTCAATGAGACTCCGTCCTTAGAGGAGAAACCGGGGTCTAATTACAGAGCGAAGGGAAAACACGCAGCGATGCTTTACATGGACGGGCGGCCGGCGCGGCTGTGGGAATGCCGCGCTCCCCCTGCCCTGCTGCCCACTGGGACAGCCGGCGCTGCGAGCTCCGGCGTCCTTGCCTGCTGCATCGGCTAACGCTGCCTGTGTCCCTTGCTGCCAGCCCTCTCCCTGCTCCAGTGGGCTTTTGGGGGCCATGCCCACTTTTTGATGTGTTTGCACGCAGCCTGGAGCAATGTGCTCTCAGGGCTGCAGCGATTGCAGCCGGTGTTTGGAACGGGGGGTTTCTGCTGCCTTCGGTTCCTTGGGTTGCACCTAAACCCATTGGGACAGCCCAATTCTGTCTTGGTCGAGGCCGATGCGCAGCCAGCACCTGGACAGGATGCTGAGCATGCAGGGGCCCCGGTGTACAGCGGGGGGGGGCAGAGCTGTCTGTTGGGGCTGGGGGTGCAGCCAAAGGCTGGGGGGCTGCTGGGATCCGGCTCTGCGCCTGTCTCCCGTGCCCGGGGACCATGGCTGAGGCCGACCCTGCCATTCCCCTCTCTCCTCTCCCTTCCAGGTGACCGGGCACGTGTCTCCAGGGAGCACTGATGTGTGTTCGTGTTTTTCCAAGGCAGTGGCAAGCCTGCAGCAAGTGGCCTGGCTTGACCCCAGGCGCTGGAGCGGGGGGATGAGGCAGGTGCTGGGCTGTTGGGGAGCCCCTGCCCAGGCAGGAGGGGGCCTGGCGGGCAGCAGCACCGGCTCTGCCGGCCACAAGGTCCCTGTCCCCTTGCCCCGTCCCCAGATTCCCCCAGGAGCTGGAAGTAAGGGTAGAGCAAAAGCGGAAGGGACGGGTGTTTGCAAGCCGGTGCCCACCTCCCGCCCGTCTCTGCCCACCCCACTTCCCTCCTTCCCCAGGCTTTGCCCCTGGTTTGCTCCCTCACGCCGTCCCTCTCCCCAGCCCCGCGCAGGGACGGCGGTGCACGGTGCTCTGTGGAGCTGTATTTTCAGAGACTGCGGGGGATGTCGTGTGTGTAAAATTAGCACTGCCTTGTTAGTCCTTTTCAGGCTAATTCGGAGTGAAATGCTTTAGCAGCGGTGGGCTGATTCTATCAGGAGAACAAGAACTAATTAAATTCACTCTGACCATCAAGCAGTAAATTATTTATACCCAGACAGATGCAATCTAATCTGTAGCATCCAGCCCCACTGAACTTGCATCCTCCTTGGTTCGGGGTGAGGAGCAGATTAAATGTGCAGAGGGGCAAAGGGGGGCAGCAGGAGGGCTGCGGGGGGGCAGAGGGAGGGCAGCCAGGGAAAGCAAAGCCGTTTTTCCCTCCAGCACTGGCGCTGTGGTGGGACCCCTCTGCCGGCACCGCGGCCCCTGGCCCCACGTGGGGAGCTGTGGGGCTGGGGGCTGCAGGGGGCTGCGAGCATGGGACCGGGGGGGAGCAGCTGGAAGAAGAGTCAGGGTGTCCCCCCACAGCTGCCTGTTTTCATCCATCTCAGGGAGCTGGCGTCGGACCCCTGCCGTCAGCCGGGGAGGTGGCAGGGCGGGTGCTGCCCTTTGATGATACCAGCGGAGAGGTGCAGGAGTCCTCCTCCTCCTCCTGGGGAGGAAGGCTGAGCACCGTGTGGAGATGAGGGCAGGTTCCTGCTGCCGTGTCTGGGTCCCCATGCGGGTCCCCCCGCTGCTGTGTGATCGCCATCACACCCCTCCCTGCATCTCCCCCAGGCCCAGCAGCTGTGGGAAGGGCAGGCAGCTCAGTTCGGGGCAGATATGAACTGTTATCATCTCCTTAAGGATTTATTTTTTTGGTTATCTGACCCCAGTGTCTGATTAGATCATTCTTGTGTCTCAGTGGTAACATGAGCTTTGACTGCTTAAAAGCTGCAGTTCACTCTAATTACTATTGAGCCGAGATCCCTCTCCTTCTCTTGAATCGAAAGAAAAAGAAAGAGTGAAAAATCACTTTAGGGGGTTGTGAAGGATTCCAGCAACCTGGGAAACTGCTCCAGTTGGGGCAGGGTAAAACAGCATGTTAAAAATTATCAGGCCATTATTTATATTAGAGGGACCCAAGGAACTAATTGCAGAGCAGCCAAGACAGTGCATTGCGGGGCTGGTCCTTGCCTTCTTGGGGAAGGAGATCTCCATCCCTTCCTTGGGCGGGCACAGCGTCGGGAGGGCTGGTTTAACCGGCGAGAGCTTGGCCCGCTGGTGCTGGGGCACAGGCACCCAGTTCTGCACCGTCCAGGGCAGAGCAGCCAGGAACGTGGCTGGGGCGCAGTCGGGTCATTAGCAGGATTAGCAGGGCTGGGTTTGTGTGTTTTCCAGCCGTAGCTCCCCGTCGGGCAGGGGAGCAGCCAGGCAGGCACCCAGAGCAGTGTGCGGCTGGGAGCGGCGTTTGTGTGTCGTCCCCCCTATCCCGGGAGCTGCCGCTGCTCCCGCAGCCAAGGGGGTGAGAGGGGGATGGCTCCTCTGGAGACGATTTTGGGGTCTCGCTGCATTTGTTAAGGTGTTTTAAGGATAAATCGGCTGTTAACCAGCTTGTGCCCGTATGGGCTGAGTTCCTCCGGTCTCCGGTGGGGAGGGCTGGAGCAGAGCTTTCTTCAGGGCTGCCCAGTAATTCTTCCCGATAACAGGAGGCGCGGGCAGGCTCCAGGGCTCGTGCCTTGTTTGCATGCAGCGCTCGGTAGCTTTGAACTGACTTTCCATAACAAATTTATTTTTCCATAATACTCAAAGTAAAGGTGCAGACAAAAAGCTGCGACAACATTACGCGTCGGAAAGCCCCATCAGCGGGTGCGAGCGGCACGGGGCGAGCCGGCAGCATGCTCCTCTCTTCTCCAGCTGTGCTGCATTTTGGGACGGTTGAGCCCAAATGGTGTTTGCATTTGCACCGGTGATTAATCTCTGTAGCAGGGGAGGGAACTCCTATTATGAATCAGGCTCATAACTCTCGGCACACATATTTCCAAAGCCCTGTTGAACTATTAATCCTCCCGGCTCCCTGGAGTAGGGAGGATGGAGGGGGAAATGTCACCTTGTGACAGGAGAGCTGTGATACGCAGCCAAGCCAGCCAGCTCTGTCTTGGAGATGGCTCCTGGTCTCCAGATCACTCCGATGGACCATGTGGCCTCACAATTGATTTAAAAAGGAGAGGAAAAAAAAAAAAAAAAAAAAGGCAACTGCTTAGCTCTGGTTTTGCTGCTGCTGAGAGGACAGATTTGCCTGCTGGCAGCTATCTGCCATTAAATGGATGAGCTATTCAAGTGTGGGTTATGGATTTAGGATCAGCCTGACTGTGCTGGAGAAGATACATGATGCTGAGCCCAGATGGATGTGTGGTCCGGGATGGGGGCCCAGGGGGAGCTGACACGCTCTTTTCAGTAGCAGCAGAAGGTGGGATGGAGGAGTCTTCACCAGGAGCAGATAACCTTGCAAAGGGCAAGAAGCTCCTCCAAACTCCTCCGTCCGCGCGTGCGGGCTGCTTGGCCGGGTCCCCTCCTGGCTGCACGCGAGGCAGATTCACGGGGGGCGGGAGGGGACGACACGCGCTGCTGAAAGGCTGAAAGGGCACACGAGCAGAAAGGCTGAAAGCGGAGCAGGAAAAGCGAGCCCGGGTTTCTGCTCACGGCCGAATCGGATAACAGGAGGTTGATTAAACAGGCTACTCTCGGAGGAAGGAATTGGGAATTTCCCTCTGGGTTTGGTGAAATTGTCTGGAAGGGACCACAGGCTGCACGTGCAGCCACACTGGAAGAGAGGGACTTGGACGTGCCGGGCAATGGGGCCGGGGCTGCTTCATCCCTGCGACCCGCTGTGCCACAGCCACGCCGCACTGCCTGCAAACCTGCTGTGGAGCCGAGCGGGCGAGCTCCCGGCTTCCTCAGTGCTTCTTTCCCATGGCGAGCGTGTTGCACCCTCGCAGCTCGTCAGCAGGGCAGTGCTGGCGGCCGGGCGTGGGAGCAGCTTGCCGGGGTGCCCAGCCAGTGCCACCGCTGTTCTTCTCCCCGCTGGGCAGCATCGGGAGAGGAGCCTTGCTTGGCATGAATGTTTCAGAGTCTGGGAGCAACTTCCAGGCTGCAAATATCCCTTTCCAGCCCTAAAGCTGCCACAAAAATCCTCACTGCTCCTGCGGGCAGCCAGCACACGTGGCCCTGGCATCCATGGGGACAGTGTGGCAGTGAGGGAGCAGGCTGGACCTGCTCCTGCCCTGCTGACAGCAAGCAAGGAGAGGGACCTGATTTTTTGTTTTTGGCTCAGGAGGATCACTTGTACATTGAGCAGCCAGAAAATGAAGCAGTAGGAAGGTGTCTCCCTGGTGTTGCTCTGAGTGGGGCAGGATGCCGTGTGCTCACAGCCTGGGGATACACATGCCTGCAGTCCCAGCGCTGCCGTCTCCCCCAGCCTGTGAGCGCTCCCGGAGCTGCCGGGTGCAGGCAGCGGGTGGAGTCTGGCCTGGCAGTGCTCGCATGGCTCAAGAAACGTGAGCATTTTAATTTTTTTATATTTTTATTTTCCATTTTTGACATTGTTCCTCAACCCCTCTATCGCGCTCCTTCTTAAGCTGTTAAATCACTCCATTTATTTAGTACGAGCATTGCTGAGAGCTCATTTTTATCTTGGTGAAAACCAGACTTGCTCATGGGCACATAATGAAATTGTATAAATATACCCTTAGCTGGGAATCTAATTTATTTTTCCTGTTCATTATGGGGTAGAAGGCCATTATGAGATGTATAACTTTTTTTTTCCCAGTGCTGGAATTGAAAGGCTGGTGCGGGCTCTTTTTATACTGATGATTTCGTCCTGATTCAATTTAAAGCTGGTTAGAGCTCAAATACTGTAGCATAATTGACAAAGATCAGTGTGGGTTGTAATGCTAATGTCTTGTCTGCAGCTCCAGCAGCAGTGCTGGGCGAAGGCAGGTTGGAAACCACATCCAGCGGAGAGCGGCTGGGTCGTGGCGTGCCCGGGACGGGTGTGAGGAGTGTGGCCAAGCCGCCTGGGAGCGGCACATCCTCGGGCATCCCCCCTGAGCCATGGGAGCACGGAGCCCAGCTCACCTCGTGCCGTGGGGAGCAGTGGTGGCCCAGCCCTGGGGTCAGCAGGACGTGAGTCTGTCCATTTGTCCATCAGCAGGATTGATTTTTGACTGTATTGATATTGCTATAAAGTCATGTTTATAGAGCTATAATTAAGCGGGGCCATTTAGCAGGCAGTGTTAAGTGCTAAGCAGATTTATGGCACGGTTCAGCCTTCTGCGGTGTTATATTTCACCATGAAGTACACCAGGTTTTTATGTGTTCTGCGATTGTGTTCGTTTGACAGTGATTAGTATAATGGGGGTTTCCGGGGTCGTGTTGCCAAGCTAAGGAAACAGCAATTACAGTCCCACTGCAGTATCAACTTAATTGCATCCATTTGCAAGCGACACGAGCCCGGGTGCATGGGCACAGCTGGTGGGGTGAGCCCCGGCCAGAGCCTTTGCTGCCCCGTGCCCGCTGGCCCTTGTCCTGCCCCCCGGCCGGGGGATGATGCTCGCTGCTCCGCTGGCTGCGACTCTGCAGATTCATTATTGAGCAGAAGGAAGGGCATCTCCCGTGCAGGCGCGCGGTGTTGCTGCCCGGCGCTGGGCGCTCCAGGAGCGGCCG
>NW_008824894.1:559585-562404 GCF_000699105.1 Pygoscelis adeliae
GGTGGGCTCCTGTACGTGCTCGGCTGGAGCGAAGTCACCACTGCCGGGGTGCTGGTGGGTTCGGGGTTCTGGTGCTGGGGGGATGGCGTGGGAGAGCCTGCAGGAATGGGCTCCGCCGCGGGGGAGGCAGCAGCAGCAGCAGCAGCCCCGCGGGCTGGCGGTGCTTCGCTGGCATCACCCGGGGCCGGGTTATCTCCCTCTGGCTGCGTTTCACCCTTGCTCACTTCCATTGCGTGACTTGAGCTTGCTGCTGGCGAGCAGCGGTGGGGACACGAGGCTGGATGGTCTCATGTCTTTCCCCTGTGCTTGGGAGCTGCGTGGCCGGGGGATGGGCAGGCCAAGCACTGCAGGCAGAGCGGGAGAGAGGAGCAAATAGATCAGAGGGTGAAAGTGCCACCGGTGAATTTGGAGCGGTGCAATTAGAGCTAACCTTGGCGTGCACTTGTCAGCCTTTCCTTTGAACTCTCTCCCCCAATGGCTTTCCTGAGATCTAGAGATTTACTGGCTCAGCCGTTCGCCATCCTGATAAGTTGCAGTGAGGTTCTGCAGAGTGGTTAATAGAAACCCAGTGAAGGCTGTGAAAGAGCCTTTCCTGAGCATCAGGAATTTCCGTGCCCTTCTGTGAGCGGGTCCCATCCTTTAGCAGGGCGTGGGAAGCACGGGGCAATGCTGGGGAGCGGGACGGGCAGGAGCCCTGCCGTACCGCCCTGCAGGCAGGGCCCGTGGGCAGCGGGGCTGGCCATCCTTGCTGTCGGGGGCTTAGCACCCTGCCTGCCCAGGAGTGGCTGGAGGGAAGCAGCTCTGCCGGAGCTGGGCCCGGTGGGTATGCGTGTCCTGCTGCGGGACGCAGGTCCCTCGCCTGCTGACCTAGAAGCAGTGGAGCGTTGCGTGAGACTCATGGATGCACTGCCACGAGTGCAGTGATCCCATCTCTCCTCACAAGTGGAGATGGGGTTGGGAAAGGGCAGTCTTCCTTGCTCTTGCCCTTGCTATGCTCACTTTCCCAATTCGCTGCAGGAATCAGATGGGCTTTTGCCGACTAAGAGGTGTTAAACGGCTCTAAATACTCTTCACGCTGCAATATCTCCACCACAGCGTTTAATTGAGTGCCACAGAAATGCCTATAAATAAATGTAATATGCCTGTGCCAGTACCCTCCTACAGCATCTTGGAGCTTGCAAGAAAGTCGACAAGTGGCTTGTGCTCAGGCTGCAGCTCCTGCCCTCCCCTCCCTGCTCCTGCCCTTTTCTTTTCTCCCTTTTTCCCCCTGTCTGAGGGCAAGTGGGTCCAACGCTGTGTCGGTGCTCCCCTGCGCTGGCCGGCCCTGCCTGCTCCCTGCCTGCCCCTCTGCAAAGCCGTGGCTTTTTGCCCTGCTTCCAGGTGAGCTGTTGCTCCCACCCTGGGTGCAGCACTGGCCCCATCCCTCTGACGGCCAGCGCAACACCGCATACAGACACGTACCCCCCGGCCCAGGGAGCCCTGGAGCCTGGGACTGTTGAGCCCCTCCGTGGCGATACCGTCCTGCTGGGATGCAGCCGTGGGAGTGGGGACGGGGGGGTCTGGAGCAGCAGCCCAGTCCCAGGCTGCAGTGCCCATCGGGACGGGACTGGGAAGCTCCTTGCAGGCGTCCCCGCTGCTACTGTTGTCCCTGGGGGCCGCATCCCCAGGCACTGGGCCCGGCAGGCTCTCTGGCTGGGTGCTGCACCCGTCTTAGAGTCAGCCAGCAACCGGGAGGAACAAATGCAAGCGTAGGAAATCAGGGAGCAGAGGGAAGGGTATGGAGCATTTCACGGCTGTTTAAGCTGTTCCTGCATCTGTATTTGTGTCCAGATTCCTTTGTGATTGGAGATTCATATACACCAAAATAGACAGATTTCCCACCAGACTGCCTTAAATCTCTGGCATATTAGACTTTGAGTCCAAGCAGACAAAATGTGTGTGTTGTGCTTATCGCTTGCAAAAGGTACTTTTTGGTTGCTGGTGTGCAGAGCTGCCTCCCGAGAAGCACTGCTGAATTCATTCCACGTTCCCTTCACGGAGCCTTTATTAGAGAGAATAAACAACAAGCTTAAGGAAAGGGAGGGGTGCGCAGCCGGGCACTCCTTGGCGTGCCACGCAGCCTGGCACAGCTGCTGTGGGAAGCGCTGGGTGCCCGGGGCGCTGGTGCTGCAGGGTGCCCCTGCCGCGCGAATCCCCTCCCTGGCTGTGGCCGCAGGGCAGTGGACGGAGCTGGCTGCATGCACGGGGCTGTCCCCGTTGGCACCTCCCGGCCAGGCTGCTCTGTGTGCCTGGGCGGGCGCTGGGGAGGCTGGGGGGGCCGGGGGGGGCCCGGGGCCCCCCTTCCCGGGACCCCCCTGTGCCGGGCTGCCGGCTGGACCCCTCTCATTGCAAGGGAGCCTTGGGGCCTTGCTTAGGATCCTCAGCCAACTGAGATCCCTAAATAGGATCCTCAGACTCGTCATTTGACTGCCTCTTCAGTGCTGATGAGCCACTCTGATGTTACTATTTAAAATCCTAATTGCTTTAATCAGCTCGCCTTTAGCCGCAGCTCAGCCAGCGGAGTCCAGGGGCTGAGAGCTCTCCTGCTCCCCTTCCGTCCGCAGAACCCCCCACTCTTCAGGCACAGCTGCAGCCTGGGCACCGCACGGGGACCCAGCATCCCTCGGTTGCGGCACCCCATGGCTCTGCAGTGGCATGTGCCAGCAGTGGGGTTCGGCCGTGGGGGTGATGGGCTGGTGGGATGGCTGGTGGGATGGCTGCGGAGCTGAGTGCGGGCCTCCTGGGGGGGGGGGGGACAGGGCCTTTAACAAATGAGGAGA
>NW_008824894.1:563407-564251 GCF_000699105.1 Pygoscelis adeliae
GGGGCTGGCAGGCTCTCTGCTGCGGCTCCTCCGTTCATGCCAAGCCTGGCAGCGTGGAAGGCGTTTGCCAGGGGACGGTGCCGGCACCCTGGGCGCGAGTGCCAGCTCTCCAGGACAGGCTGCCCCTCGCCTTCTGTTGTGCCGTAACTTGGCTTCTCTGGGGTGGTGCATCCCACCTGCAGCCCCTCTGCCAGCGCCAAGCAAGCCCTGGTCCTCTTCCCACCAGGCTTGGGGGTGCGTGGCTGCTCCAGCCTCTGGACGCGTCCCTGTGGGGCACCGGTGGCCACAGGGAGCCAGCCCTTCACTTCCCCTCCATACTGGGTTTGGGGGCAGAATGGTGTCCCCCGGCCCTGGGAGCATCCATCCGTTGGGGCTTGGTGCCTCCCTCACTTGGCCCTGTGGCACGGCAGCCTGCTCGCTGCTGGGGTGCCCGGTGATGAGCGGTGCAGGGGCTGGATGGGCAACATGCGGCAGCGGCCCTGGGGCTGTGTTGTCCCAGAATACCCCTGGATGAGCAGAAAACCTCATACAGTGGATTGCACAACTCGCAGCAGACTTCCCGGGGAGCGAGGACATCTCCGCATTTATTCAAGGACATCCCTTCTCAATTAAATCCTGGCATAGGCTAAACAAATGGGCTGCTGAGATCAAAGGGGTTTTTTTTCCACTTTTTTTTTTTCCAAATCATTGAAAAGATGCATTGGAGGGAGAGTGGTGTGTTTGGCTTCCATTCGCCTGGTGGGGAGGAGAAACTTCCATTAAATTCGCATAAAGGCGTTTGCCTGTGTTAATGTAGAAGTGGAGAATTTGTAAGTGTTGGTTTGGGGGTGATGGCCCGGGGGGG
>NW_008824894.1:564554-567143 GCF_000699105.1 Pygoscelis adeliae
GCCCCCGCCGCTCCGCCTCGGGCTCCTTGGGGATTGATGGTGTCGTTAAAGCGTCAGGCTGGCCCGGGGCTGGCCCCGCCGCGGGCCCGGATTTATTGTGGAATCTGCCTCGGCGAAGGGTTTATCGCAGCTGTTAAACAGCCGAGCGTGCGCTGGGGGGCCGGCAGCGCCGGGGGCGGCTGGGCAGGGTCCAGCCTTGTTTACTGCCGGTGCAGTGAGGGTCTGCTCTCGCAATCATCGTTAATGATGGGGGTCGCTCTCCTGGGGACCCCTCGGATGGGGGGCAGTGCCCGAGCTATGAGGGGGTGTGATGTGATGCTGCAGCTGCGCGGGAGCGGCCGTCCTTGTGCAGGGAGAAGGGGCCGAAGCGCTGCTTGTTTGGGCAGTGAAACCCAGGGCCGTTGTCTGTGGAGGAGCAGCCGGAGCCGGACGAATGGGTCCAGCTCTGCCCAAGGGGTCTGTGAGCTGCCGGTGCTGCCTCCGGCTGGGACCCCCACGGCTGGGGGGGGGGTTGGGGCTGTGCCGGGCAGGGCAGATACCCGCTGCTGGTGCCCCTGCCGGGGGTGCTGGCACTGCTCTCTCCTCAGCATCTTCTGCCGGGGGCCGGGGTCTGTGGCGGCATGGGCCTGACCTCCTCCCGCTCCTTCTGTCACGGATCCGTCTGTTAAGAAATCGATCCTTTTGCCACCAGCCCTGTCTCCTTTTTCCTTTTAAATGGTGTCACTCTTCTATTTCCTGGCCTCTCTAATAGATTTTTATATAATCACTACAGTGCACTTTTAAAGAGCGATAGATCACATTCATTGCTTTTCCCCGTGATTAATTTCCCATAATAGTCCTCTGTAACACCAAGGCAAAGAGAGGAGAGAGAAGAAAACCCCCACATTATCCACTTTGTGCTCAGAGTATAAATGAATTAGATTTAATTTTTGTTTAATTGTTTCCATAGCTCAGCCTCTGCTAACTTTGCAGGATAATTTATTTTGCAGTCTTGGGGAAAAGAAGGGAAGAAAGTCTGCAGCCGAGCGGTCTGCCTGTGGATAGTGGTTAATTACAGCTGATAGCCTTATCTGCTTGTAATTACTGGAGTCGCGTTGGGCGTGCTCCTGCTGGTGGCTCCCCTTTGCACACCCCAGGTCGATCATGGATGTGCAGCGCGGGGTCCAAAGCTGCGGGTGAGCTGGGAAGGGGCAAGCTGGGGACGTGGGATGTTCTCATGCGTTTTCACATCCAAGAAGTGCTGGGGCTCCGGCCAAGTAGCTGCTTGGCTTGGGGGGGGCACAGGCTGGGCTTGGCCCTGCAGGGGAAGGGGCATGTGTCCCGAGCGCTGGCACGGCTCTGCCCAGCAGTGGAGGCAGCTGTGACAGCCCCAGGGCAGGACTTGGCAGCTGGGTGACGCCGCCAGCATGGGCAGAGCCCGAGGAGGAACCAGGAGGGAGGTAAGGAGTCGGGCTGTCCGGGTGTGGGGCTGCCGTGGGGCAGGGCTGGGTGCTGGGGGACTGCCATGGGGCAGGGCTGGGCTCCCTTCCCACTGCCTTGTGCTGCAAGCAGCCCTGATGGGAGATGAGGGCCACGGTCCCACGGGACACCCTGACCCCACGGCTCTGCAGACCCTGGGGTGGGAGCAGGCTGGTGACTTGCATCCTGGGGTGACAAGTAGCCAGGACGAGGGGAGTTGTCTCTGGCTGCTTAATTTTTTTGAATAGCTTGTTAAGGGGAACGTTTCGTGGGGAAGGTGTGAGCTCCCTGCACCCCAGCCCCAGCAGTGGGGGCTCTCTTGGCTTGGCTGAGCCTCGAGCATCCTGCTCCGGCCAGGTTAGAGCCAGAGCCCAGGGAAATGGCCCCACGACCAGCGTGCGTGAGAACAGGCAGGGGTCTGGCAGCATCGCTTCCTGCCCACGTGCCGCTGCCTCTTGCACCAGGGAGCTGCTCTCAAGGGGTCTCCTCTGCTCTGTGGGTCTGAGCTGGTGCTCTCCTCTCTGTGCACAAGGTCCTTGGCTTCCTGGGAATCGTGTTCTACTTCCCCCTGCTCGGTGCCGGTGCCTGGGCAGGGACCGTGCCAGCAGCAGGGAGAGGAGGCTCTGGGAATCACTGCCCGGCATCCTCCCCTCCGATGGTCCCCGGCTGCTGGAGCCCCGTCCTGTCCTGCCCCGGTGGGAGCGTGGGAAGAGGAGCAGGGACGGAGCCACCGCACGTCCTCCTCGCCCAGCTTGCCCATTAATCACCGACTGCGGAGGCATCGGGCCCCTGCTTAAAATGCACTGACAGTGCCGAGGTGAGAGCAGGAGCTCGAGAAAGCCTCTGCTAATCTGCTCCCTCGGAGACGGGCTACCTTCGGCCTGTTAATCAGTTGCAGTAATTACAATCCCAACTTTACATGTGGAATGTTAATTAAAGGACAAGATGCAGGGACCTGCAGCCTGGCAGCGAGCGGTGTGCCGGGCTGCAAGGGGTCAGGCCGAGCTGGAGGCTGCGGGGGTAACCCCTGCGCCCCCGGGCTCATCTGCTTCTCCTCCCTGCAGCCGGGGCAGGTGCCGACCCGTGGTGATGCCGGGCAGGGGCCCGGCTGGCTGCGGCTGCCGGCAGTTA
>NW_008824894.1:570711-571719 GCF_000699105.1 Pygoscelis adeliae
TGCTTGGTTGTTCCGGGACGGTGGCTGCTGCTTGCCTCCACAATTTCTTTGCTGATGTAGATGGCAAGATTTGGTGGGGAAATTGGATATTGCAGATGGAGCTCCGCTGCCCTCCCTGCTGCTTGCCCTGGCTCCGTCCTGCCCGTAACCCCCCTGGTGCCCTGAGACTCTCATTCTCCAGGCTGAGCACCCCACCTCCCTCCGCATCCCTGTCCTGGGCTCCAGCCTCCGACCATCACCGTGGCCTTCTGCTGGACTCATTCTAGTACATCAGTCCCTTGCACTGGGAGCCCAAAGCTGGACACGGGATCCAGATGTGGCCTTGTAGGGGGCAATGGCAGGGCCGGCTGGGGGGGCACGCTGCTGCCTTATCCCTCTGACCCCGGCAGTGCACTCCTGCCTGGCCAGCTGCGGGCAGCTCTGCTCTGGGGACAGGGCTCAGTGTTTTCCTTCCCGAGCTTCATGAGGTTCCCCTGAGTGATAGTCGTCCTCGTTGCTGGGGAGGAGATTCTTGCTCTCCATCCTGCGCTGGAACCCTGCGCTGCTCTTGCTGGTAGCTTTAGCCCTCGGCAGGGCGCTCACGCCCGTGTTGAGAGCTGGCATATGCCAGTGTGTGGGCAGCTGAAGCCCAGGGTGCTGCCCGTCCTCCGGGCAGGCAGAGCCTCGGTCCCCTGCCCGGTCCCTGCCTCTGCAGAGTCCCGTGCCGTGATGCTTTGAGAAGCATCCATCTGACCGACACTGAGCCGCAGTTGTCCCTTCCCTGTCCCTGGGGAATATGTGACGTGCTGTCAGCCTGCGGCCTCTCCGGCTCTGCTGCATTGGTGCCCTTGGCTGCGCTCACCTGTCCCGGGGGGCCGGGGAGCCCTGTGGTGCCGGGGCTTTGGAGGGGATTACGTGAGTCCCTGGGGGGGCTGAGAGCCCGGGTGCAAGGCAAGAGCAGATCCCGGGCTGAGCCCCCGCTGAGCCTGGAGGTGGTGGATGCTCCTCGCTCATCCCTGCCGTGTGCCC
>NW_008824894.1:571825-572443 GCF_000699105.1 Pygoscelis adeliae
CCGGTTCGGCAGCAGCCAGGGAGCGGCACTGAGCAATCTGCCGGGGCGTTAGTGCCCTGGATTATTGCTGTGAGCAGCTGAAGGAGAGCAGAGAAGAGGCGTGAGCTGAGAGGAATGACAAAGAGGGGAAGGAGAGGAAGAAGCCCTGGAGGAGGAGGAGGCGGCGGGGGTGGGGGGGGAGGCTGGATCGGTGCTGCAGGCAGCGCGGGGTGCTCCAGCAGCAATGCTTTGCTGTCCCAGCATCTGCCTGGTCCCTGCTCCCTGGGCAGGGTGTGGTGGCCCGATGTGTGCCCTGTTGGCCCCGGGCACCCCGTCCCATGGCAGCCCCCTCCCCTCGGTCCCTGGGGCTATTGGGCTCCTTTCTTGTGTCGCTTTTGTTTTTCCCACTGAGAGGTGGAGTTGCCGGGTCACTCAGATCTCTCACTGTCGCTTTCCCATGGGGTCTTAACCAGGCTCACTAAAGCTCTTCTGTCTCTTCGTCCACGCTGGTCATAAATCTGGGGCTTGTCTTGCCGGGCTCTGGTCTGTTGCCAGGAATGCTTCTCCTGGCATTTCTAACTCCCTCCCATCACCGGCGGTGTTGGAAAGGGCAGGGGGGAGGACGTGTGCGCTGCGGCA
>NW_008824894.1:572471-572781 GCF_000699105.1 Pygoscelis adeliae
GGCTCCAAAGGCAGCACTGGGAGCCGCACACCCGCGTGGCGGCCGGGAGGGCTGGCAAGGTGCGGAGCTCTGCACGGCGCCGGCACCCGTGCTTGGGTGAGTCCTGGGGGGTGCCATCGTCCTGCCTGCCCATCCCAGAGCCTTTGCTGCTGAGGAGCCTCGGCAGCATGAATGCTGCGGGAAGGTAAGGAAAAAGGGGCTGGCGCTTCCCAGAGCAGAGTGCTGTGCTGGGACGGGCTGGCTCTCCACTGCCATGGCAGAGGTGGGCACTGGAGCTGGTGATGCGCCTGTGTGTGGCTGGGGGAGGCAA
>NW_008824894.1:572819-575005 GCF_000699105.1 Pygoscelis adeliae
CCAACTCACTCTGCGTGGGGGCCGCAGCTGGCAGGTGAACCCGAAAAGCTGCTGTAGCTCTTGGAGGAGCAGGGCTGGTGGTCGGCGTTGCTCCGGGAGGAGCCATGTCATGTATTCGCTCTCCAGGTTTGGGATCAAGGATGGTCCCGCAGGACCTTGCTGGCCCGGAGCAACAGGACTGCAGCCCCATCCCAGGCTGCCACAGGTGTGAGATGGACCGTGAGTGCGGTCAGAGCTGCCGGTGTGCCAGGGCTGAGTGTGTCAGCCATCCCATGGGGCGACGGGGCATCAGGAATCCACCTTGAGCCAGAATGAGGGATTCCCCTGTTCCCTGGTGCCTGGCCCTGTGGGGTTTCCAGCGACAGATCATGAGGCAGCTTCTCTAAACTATGACCAGTGAGTGGCCAATGGTGAGGGACGGGGTTTAAGGTCCTTAAGGAGAGAAGGAGCAGGATGGATCTGATGGACACATCCCTGGGTAGCCAAGGTGTCACCTTGAGAGCCTGGTGTGTGTGTGCAGGGGCAGGGCAGGGGTGGAGGCACAGCTTGGCGGATGGGCAGGCTGCTGGAATTGGGAATGATTGTGGGGACCTTGAGCAGCTCGCAGGGGCTCGGCGCGGTCAGGCTGGAGCATGATGCTGGGCAGCATGCTAAACTGTCTCTGCTCGCGCTGCGGAGGGCAACACCAGCAAAACTCAGGTTCTCCAGCTTCTCCCTGCCAGGACAGTGGTGCGGTGCAGTCCCAGCCCTTGGTGTGGGCGCCAAGGGCCAGGGGGGTCTCTGCTTGAGAGGATGAAGCGGTGGGTTTGGTGGGGGGCTGGCTCAGGTCCTTGCTGTCCTTTTGGTTTCTCACCAGCCTCAGGTGTGGTCTCTCCCTCTTCCTTCTCCTCGCTCCGCCGGGCAGGCAGTGTTGCAGGCAGCAAAGCCAGCTGATGCTGCCTACAGCTCTCCTGGGGTGATGCCTGGCCAGAGCCCAGCAGAGGCAAGACACGTCTCCTCTCTCTTTCATCTTGGATCCTCTATATGGTGGCATTTTGGCCCTGTGGTACCTTCTACCCTCTGCCAAGGGGCCCTGGCACTGATGCACTAGACTGGGTCTCCTTGCGTGGCTTTGGGCACCACGTGTCTCCACTCGCCCTGTGCTGCGGGGCCCTGGGGCAGCCCCTGCTCTGAGCTCTGGAGGTGATGCTCCAGGTTGGGCTCCATTTCTCTGCTCTGCTCTCAGCAGGAGATCCCATGTGCAGTCTGGAGTTGCAGACCTTAAAAGGGCAGGAGCACCAAAGTTGTCTTTCCAGTTTATCTGACTTTCTTTGCATTTGGCTACCTGGTGAGCTACCTGGTGCACCAGCGGCTTGTGGTGGAGGCCTGGAAGAGCTCATCGTGTGGACCGCTGCTGTCCCATTATGCTGTGCAGATCTGCTGATGCCTCTCCGTTTGACCCCTGCCCACCTCATGAAACAACCCTTTTCCTCCCTTCTTGGATCTGCTTTCCTTGGATCCTCGGATCTACTCCGCGGTCTTTCTCCCCCTTGTTCCTCAGGTACCATTTCGCAGCTGTATTTCGGTCACGCGGGAGGTGGCTCGTGAAGGTCGTAGTGCTGGTCCCAGAGCTTCTGTCAACACGGATCCCACTTCAGGCTACCTTCATCCTTCTGTGCTAGAAAGTGCTGGCGTTTCTCCATGCAGCTACTTCCTCCTGGCAAAGCACCAGCTGGATCACCGGGAGAGACACACCGAGGCTTTTTCTGTGCTTCCTCCGCGTGCTCCCCGGCTCATGGCTGGGTCCCTCTTGCGGGTGGTGGAAGCCTCCTGCCACCTCCCTTGGTCTCCTGTCATCCCATGGGGCAGGCTGCCTGCGGAGGTCCTGCAGACGTGCCTCCTTAGTGCCCTGAAAACCCTCCGTGTGCTGGGGAAGGAGCCAGGGACCTGCGGGCAGGTCACGAGGGGCACGGCTGCCACCCTGCAGCACCCAGCTTTTTTTTGTTCTCTGCCCTCCTACCTGCCACCTACCCCAAGAGCTGCCCTTAGCGGCTCTTCGGGCACTGTGCTGGCAGGGGGTGGGAGGGTTTGGCTCCCACAGCCCGTGAGAACCCGAGCTCCACTGAGCCCAAATTGCATTGGGCGATTGCCCTGGCAGGACCACAGGGCCTTGGGCTGTGGATAACACGCTTCCCGGAGAGCGGGGA
>NW_008824894.1:575223-576989 GCF_000699105.1 Pygoscelis adeliae
CCGGTGGGCTGGTGCCGTGGGGTGGCCGGTGTGGGAGCTGGCGGCACTGGTGGCGTTACACGGCAGAGCGCGACCCTCCGTCCTGGGCAGTCCCTTTCTGCAGCAGTATAAGATGCTTTCCGTGCAGTTCGAGTTTTTCCATCTCATTCATTTTAGGGCTTAATTAAAGTGTTTCTCCTCCTTCCCTCCCTCCCTCCCTCCCTCCCTCCTTCTCCCCCATTACATACAGCTGCACATGGATTTTAGGGTCGTGCTTGTTTACATCAGTTGTGTTTACATTAATGGGTGTTTGTTTTAGGAAAAACAGCAGAAATCCTGTAAAAACAAATGTTCTTTGTGTCCCACAACCGCCACCGCTCCCCCGTTGGGGTGGAAGCACCTGGGGTGGGTGCCCCGGGCAGTCCCTGCCCAGCTGCCCCTTATCCACCGCAGTGGGTATGGAAAGCTCCGGCATGGGCATGGGCGGCTTCCAGCATCCATTGGGTACCGGCCACGAGGATTCCTCTGACGTGCGCGAGGAGCAGCACCCTGAGATGGACGGGTGGGTTTTGTGGGTTTTGACCCCCTGGTCCCATGCCCCGGCAGCGCCAGGAGTGGCCGCTGAGCAGCTGGGTCGGCCGCATGCGTTTGCTAGGGATAAACCCCCGTCCCGGAGCGGGGCTGTTGCTAAAACCTGCCTCTGCCGGTGCGGGCAGTGGGTTCGTTCTTTTTCATCAGGAGGTTGGATGAGGGAGAGCGTTTAAGAAGAAGAAAGAGAAAGGGGAGGGAGGAAGTATAATTATTTTTTCAAATGGCTCTTAGCTGCTGGATGCCTTTAAAGTTCCCTTTGTGTTCCTGCGGGTCAGGCTGGGCAGAGCCTGGCCTGGAGCGGTGCGGCGCCGGCCGCCTTTGTTGGCATGTCTGCGGTCTCGGTTATTAGCCGGGATACAGAGACCCAGAACCTCAGATCTTCTGTGCGGCTGGTGGGAGAAATAAGCAGAGCTGCCTTATCACGCTCATTTAACTGGTTAATACATCTTCAGAGCAAATAATGCAGTCTGTGGGTGAATTGCTTAACCAACCTCATTACTATTGTGCATTTAGCAGCTTGGAGGAAGATAATACCTTTCAGGTTTGACCCAATTTTAGTTTTTGTTGTCATAACCATGGAAAATCGACCTTCAGAGACCCTCAGCAGTGAGCCTGAATAGGAAGTGATTTACAGCAAAAGTGCTGTGCAGAATACTTAATGCACTTGTGCGGAAAAACAGGCTGCAACCGTCGTCTTGGCATCCCTGTCCCCTCGCAGCAGGTGCTGCCCACGCTTGCGCTGCCCTGGCTCCTGGGCACGTGCTGCCCAAGTGCAGTCCGTGCGGAGCGGGGTCCACAGCGGCTCGGCGGTTATCACTGCTTTGCCTTGCCTGCACAGTGCCGTGCTTCCCTCCCCGCAGGTGCCCCGGGTGCTCCTTGGGTGAGCCGGAGCAGGGCTGGCGTGGGCACCCGCTTCCCTGGGTGCGGGGGAGCCGCTGGCTGTGACACCGCTGGTGCTGGGGCCACTCGCCGTGGTGGTGCGGGACATTGGGGGCTGTCACCACTGCCTGTGCCAGAGGGGCAGGGTGCGTCTGCAGAGCAGTTCTTGGGCTCAGTGGGAGCTGTGCCCCAGCCTCTGGGGTTCCCAGGGCTGCCCCGGGGGAGCAGGCACCCGCAGCCCTGCCTGGGCCCCTGCTCCTAGTGCTGCAGGGTGGGTGGTGAAGCATCCCGGCCGCTCACAGCCACCGTGCTGCCTC
>NW_008824894.1:577625-578190 GCF_000699105.1 Pygoscelis adeliae
GCTCGAGCCTGCCGGAGCCCGGCTGCGGTGCGCTGACGGACGGCCTGGCCTTGGCCGGACTTCCCTCTCCCCGCCGCCGTTCGCGGGATGCTCGGAGCCGCCAGCCTGGTGCTTTTCTGCAAGTGCCCTTCGTCCGCCCTGTTTGCGCCGTGGGAGGCGGTGACAGCCCCGACGCCGCGCCGGCAGCGTTCCCACGGGTGAGATGTCACCCGCGCCTGGCGGGGGTGGTTCCCATCCCTTTGGTTTTGTCTGTGGCAGGCAGAGACTTTCCCAGCTCCGGCAGCAGGGGTGCGTGGGACCTTCCTCTCGCTCAGATGAGGAGGAGGGTGGCAGGGAGGTGACAAGCCTTCCTCCCCTTTCCCCGAGGCAGCTGCGAGCGTGGCTCCGCCACCCAAGCCAGGCTGCGTGCTGCTGCTGCTGCTGTTGCTGCGCGTGGGTGGTCCCTGCGGCGCGGGATGCAGCTGACAGCGGAGCCCGGGGCCGGGGGAGCACTGGGAGCGGGTGATGCTCGCAGGCCGCCGGCCCCCCACAACCTGGCGGTCGGCCGCCTGGGGGGCCCCACCTG
>NW_008824894.1:578247-579271 GCF_000699105.1 Pygoscelis adeliae
CGGGGGTTTGTGGGCAGGAGCAGACCAGCCAGGGGCTGTGGCTGGTGGGGTCAGTGGTGCTGTGGGGATGCTGCAGCAGGGATGTGCTCTTCTCCCTCCTTTCCCCAGGACTGTGCTGGAGTGGGGGCACGAAGCGGGCAGCTAATATTAGATTGCTTTAATTCTGCTATTTTGCAGCTAAAGGAGAAGCTGCTCCCTCAGCGCAAGAGTTGAAACTCTTTAGCCTTCCTCTGTGTCACCTCTATGGCCATGGATACCTCCAGGTGTGACGTAAGTGAGACTCGGGGAAAAAACATCTTCTGTTCAGCATCAAAATCCTATTACCAAGTGCCGTGTTCTGCTGCACAGATATCAGGCTCGGCACAGATAAGTGGGAAATAGCTCCTGATCTGGGCTGGAGCAGGAGCTGTATCTCGGGCTGCACAGGCTCGGAGTGCTGCTTCGCTGCGTTTTCTGCTGAAAGAAAATTCCGCTCTCCCCCTCCTCTGCAACCAAGGGAAAAAAATCAGTGTGGGTATTCGCCTTCACAGCCCCCCGGCTGTCCCCTCCAGCACTGCCCCGCCAAGGGGGATTTCTCTGTCACCCCACTGCAACGGTGAAGTCCGACAGACCGTGCTGAGCTGCGGCCAAGCATCCTCCTGGGAGTGTGGGGGCAGTGGCAGGGGCTCAGTCTCCTGAAAATGAGCGGGCGCAGGGCTGGTCCTATACCCCCTCCCCAGCAGCAGCAGCTGCCGGGCTGGCCCTGGGATTGCGCATGCTGCGGGCAGCTGCTCTTATCTTTCTGTCTCCTCCCTGGAATGCTGCTGGCTTTGATAAAACCTCTTAGCCTTCCAGGGGTTGGCTTGTAGATCTAATCGCAATGTTTTATTGTGTAGTAAAAGCCCGGTGGCTCCTGGGGGAGATGCCCCATGGGGATCGGCAACCCGCTTTTCACACCCCTCCGGGGGCTGGACCGCTTTCCCTGCCGAGGGGGGGATGTTGCAGGAGCAGGGCTGGCTGTCGGCGGGTTCGGGTTGCTGCCGGG
>NW_008824894.1:579348-580667 GCF_000699105.1 Pygoscelis adeliae
GGGTGTGGTGTTCGCGCCCGCCCCCCTCCGGTCCCACGCCGCCGGTGGGGAATGCACCAGCCCCGACCCCCTGCACACACGTGGGTTTGCTTTTGAAAATAGAAGGTGCTGAAAAAATACTACTGTGTTCATCTTGTTTTAGGGACGCTGTTGGGTTTTCCCTGTGTTTATCGTGTCCTGCGCTCGCTGCATGTTCATGGGTTTTTTTTCGGTCTTGGGTAAACCCTGCAATGAGAGCGTAGAAGCTGTGGCTAAATGAGTTTGTGCTGGAAATAAGGTGTCAGGGAGGAAACCCAGGGGTGCTGCCTCCGTGCTGCCCAGTGCTGGGCTGGGGTTTGGGGGGAGAGGGCTCTTGGTTGCTGAAGTCCTGGGGGAAGTGATTCAAGAGCGAAGCTGGGCTCAGGCAGGAGCTGCCATTTCAGGGATTTCTGGGTGAAGTTCTTTGCCCCGTGTGGTGCAGGAACTCGGAGGACATGATCTTGGTGTTCTCCCCAGCCCTCGCGCCCAGCTCCCTTGCAGGCTTAAATACGGCTCATGCCTCAAGCCCTTGCTTTGGGCCAGTTTCCCCGGAGGTGCCAGGCTTGCCTTTCCCAGGGGATGTGGGGTGCCCGACGCTGGCTCGGGCAGAGTGGAGGTGCCTGTCCTGGCTGCCCACTCTGTTCTCCGGCTGGCCAGCGGTGTGTGCCGGGGGCAGTTGGCGAGCGGGGTGGGGGCTGCATCAGTGGTGAGCGGAGGGGAGTTGTGTGCGTGATTAAAAAGCCCCTCAGGAGCTGGGACAGCTGAATCCCCGCTGAACCCCCAGCTCTGCTGCGATTCCTGGTAACACACAAGTAACCCAAGGCGGAGAGAAGAGGGGCTGCGACAGCAGCTCCCTTTGGGAGAGGACAGCAAAGGGGCTCCTGCGCTGGGGGGATTAGGGGATTGGGCTGGGACAGACCACCGTTAAAGGGGACTGGGATGGAGGGGCTGGGGAGTGTGAAGTTGTGCTGAGCTGTGCTCTAGCTCTGTGTGCTAATCAGGAGCAGAGCCTAATGAGCAGGACTAATGAGGCGGAAGGGGAATTCCAGCAAGTTTGGGGAGGCTGGGGAGTTTCTGTGCTGTTCACGGTTTCTCTGGGGGTTTTCTGTGGTCTCTCCCCAAAAGTGGCGGTGGGTTCCCGTCGTGGGGATGGAGCCTGCTTTCGGCAGCGTGCTTGGCATGCCTGGGTTTTGTGGCAGAGCCCGACGGCTGCACCCCAGAGCCGGCCAACTGCAGGCGCCGGTCTCGGCGTGTCTGCGCACTCCAGCCTGCTCCTGGGGCCGGGGGGCCTGTGCCCGCGG
>NW_008824894.1:580822-583189 GCF_000699105.1 Pygoscelis adeliae
GGAGTGTGCCCCCCGGGCAGCCCGGGCCATGTGCTCCCCTGGGAGGCCGGGGAGCCGCAGGGGCAGTTTTGTGCCATGTTTGGGACCCCTCTGCCCATCTTCCTCCATGTCCTCACCTGGCCAGCATCTGAGAACCTCTGCGGGCTGCCCATCAGCTGCTTACTGGCTCTCTCACCCCTTCCTCAGGGCTGCCGTGCTCATGCACCACTGGGAAGTGGCATCCCCGTCCGGCCTCTGTGCTGCTTCGTTTATTGGGGTGCTGCTGGGACGGGTGTTTGGGGGATGCTGGTGGCTTCGCATGGCCCCGGCCAGCAGCCTCCCCTGGGGACTGCTGCAGACCCCTCCTGGGGGCTGCTGGCTCCCTTTCACTTCCCTCTTGGTTTTGGCTGATTTGAAGGCAGGAGGGTGATTCGTGAGCCACACCACTGCGGGCATGGTTTTTTTTCTTTCCTCTTCTCCTTGCTTTTTAATGAGTCAACCTTGGGGGACCTTGAGAGATGCTCCTGCAGCTTTGCTGTGACTTATCTCCTGGCCTCTGCCCCCTATTCTGCCGAGGGGATAAATCTCTGTTCCCGGTGCAGAGCCAGTGCGCCAAGCCCGTCCCGCCATGCGGTGCAGGCGTCATAACTCACAGCGGCTGGGGGGGCTGCCTGGCGGAGGTCGCGGGGTGGACGTCGCCGCTTGGCGCCATGATGGATGGGCTGCCCGGGGGGAAGCAGGGAAAAAAGTCCCATTACAATGGGGGACAAGCTGTTAAATTATCTCCCGTTCAACCTGGGTCGGGGAAAACCACACCAGACCTGCTGAGAGTGACGTGGGACTGCGGGCTGCCTCCAAGGAGCCTTTGGAGGGGAATGGGTGGGTCAGGGGGTATTTTTTCCCTTTAGAAGAAGCCTTGGCCTTTCCTTGTCTCCATCCCATGCGCTCTGCTGAGGCCAAGGCTTGTGCTCCCCGGGGAGGCAGGACCAGCCTCAGCATCCTGCATCAGTATGGAGACCGGGCCGTGGTCCCGCTGGGGACCCCCGAGCTGGGGACCTGCCGTGCACCCCTTGCCGCCAAGCCCTGTTCCCCAGGGCCAGACATGCTTCCCCCTCTCCGGGGGGCTTTGCCGGTGGGCAGGGTCCTGCCTGCCAGGCTGCCTCTGTGCGTGTCAGGCAGCCGGGCCACGCTCCAAAGCTGCTCTCCAGCCGTGAGATAATTGTGCTGTTAAAAGAGTGGGACAACCAGTGTGCGAGTCCCTGAAAGCCGTGGCGTTCAGACGCGCCGAGCTCTGCCGCGTCCTCCTCCGTTATTAGCAGCGATGCCTACACAGGGATGGGACTGGAGCCTCTCCCTCTCTCTTTCAGGCTGAGAAGCTGCTGCTGTGAGACCCCGACGGCTCTTCCCGACGGCTCCGAGGGGCGAATGCGAGCGTGAGCTCCCACCTGCTACCGGAGCACGAGATACCTGCTCTTGGCCTCCAGGTACGTCACTCCCACTAAGCAGCCCAGGTAGGGGGGGGGGGCGAGGAGACGTCTTTTGGTTGAGGATGAAGCTGCTGCTTCCCATGGGCCATGCCTGGGGCAGCAGCCCGCGATTCAGCCCATCGTGTGCTTTGCACTAGCAGTGGGAACATGTCCTGTGCCCACCCGCGGTGGCACAAATGCCCGAGGTCCAGGCTTCCGTGAGATGACCTGGCGAAGGGGAGCATTGCAGGGAGAAGCCATGGTTGCTCCGGTCCTCGTGGGACCGGGGGTGGGGAGCACCTGGGCCAGCCCCACGGGCTGGGCTCCCCGCTGCTCTGCAGGGATCTGTCCCAGCCATCGCCCTCCTGCTCGCTGCAGGAGCGCGGGAGTCCCGGAGCATGCGGGATCTCAGTGGTCCCCCTGCACAGGCAGGGGAGCACGTGCGCATGATGCACGCACAGCCCTGCGTGTCGCAGCCTGGCTGGAGCCACCAAGACCCAGCTCTTGGCACAGACCATGCCGCAAAAACCCACCGCGGCTGCTTGTGTGGTTTCCATTTGGTCTGGTTTGAACCCGTCCCCGTCAGTTCACGTTACATGGACTAAAAGCCTGCCTCATGCTGACACCAGCCTGCACTGGGAGCTTGCAATAGCCTAATGAGTAGTTAAAATTCAAACCTAGCAAAGGCAGTGTGACTTTCTCCTCCAGATGAGCCATCGTCCCCGTTTCCTCCCAGTGTTGCAAGTACCCGAGGGTGCAGGCGGCTCTTGGAGGGGCTGTGGCAGCACTGTCGCAGCTGTGCTTGCAAAGCGATGGCCAGGAACGGGTGTTGCTCGGGGACAGGCCACGCAGCACCTTCTGCCACTGCCCGCATCTCCCGGTGCACTGCCCCACCAGCTGCTGCTCCTGCGCGGCGCCCCAC
>NW_008824894.1:583837-585927 GCF_000699105.1 Pygoscelis adeliae
CCTGCGCCGCTTGCGCTGCCCGCACTGCGCTCCTGCCTTGTGCAGCCCGCTCCTGCAAAGAGGCCTGAGCCCAGCGGGTGGGCAGGGACGATGGGGCGAGGGGGATGCGCGGTCCTGCCTGGCCTCTGCCGGAGGAGGAAGCGTGGGACTGCGCTCCACAGCACCGTGGGAAGAGGGGTCATGTAGGACTGCGCCCCACAGCACTGCGGGAAGAGGGGCCGTGCAGGGCTGCTCCACAGCACTGCGATGCACCGGAGCTGGCCTGTTATGTACGCCCCGTCTGGAGCAGGAGCACTGGCAGTTTCTCCTGGGACTTTGGGGTGCGCTGGGGCACGTACGGGTCTTGGGACTGGGGCTGTGCTGCTTTTCGCGGGGGCTCGGAGTCATGTTGTTACCCCGGCGGTGACGTGTGTCGTGCCCCTGCGGGGGAGGGAGGTGCCTGTCCCGGGGGAATGCGCCTTGTCTGGCCGGGCTGGTGCAGCCGTTGTTGACGGGACCCGCTCTGGGCGCCCAGGGAGAGGTGGGCTCGCCTGTGCTCCGGCCACCGGGCCTCTTCCCTAGCCAGATTTTCTCCCTGCTACTTTCTTCTCTGCCCTTAAATCTTCTTTCCCTGTGAGCCATCTTCTTCACTGGGGCCTTGCATGAAGGCTTTGGGTTGCTGGTCATGAACCACAAACAAGGGTGCAGGTGCCATGCACGAGGCTCGCTGGGACGGCAGGGAGCAGCCTGGAGCACAGAGGAACGTGCCGATGCAGAGCCCCTGCGACAACGCTTCCTGTCATCCCCAAACCCGCTGGAGCCCCCCCGGGAGGATAGCGCTCCTTAAAGGAAGGCTTGAAGATGAGCAATGGAGAAACATCTGACAGGGGAGCCCTCGAGGCACTTTTGTTCCAGAGAGTGGGAGTGCGAGATCCGCTCAGACATGAAAGGCTGCTCAGCTCCGTCCCCAAAGTCACGGCGAGGAGGAGGACGGGGGTGTGCGGCTGCATGGGGAGGTCATCCCGGGAATGACTGGCACCGGGATCCCCGCTCCCTCCCTCCCCTCCGAGCAAGTAAATTAGGTCACACTTGAAAGTCAGTTTCTTGGCTGTGGATTTAATTTAGCTTTTCCAGGCTAGTTATCATATAATAAATTCCAAGAGATTTATAGAAAACATGCCCAGGGAGGCTTAGCCAGTGTGTAACAAGATTTGTGCCTATTTCCCGCTGTCGAGCAGCTCCAGCAAGCGCGGTGCTGCCGGCAGATGCGCAGGCAGGGCTGGCAGCCCCGCGGGAGCTCCCCAGGCAGGTTGGCCCCAAGGACCAGGCAGCCCCGGCAGTGGGAGGCTGTCACCCCGTGGCTCTCCGGGGCGCAGGAGGGTCCCAAACGCAGATGTCCTCTGCCCCAGATCCCCGACAGCAGCAGCCGCTGCCATAAATCACTCAGGAGCGGGTGCATTCCCCGTGAGACCGTTCATCTTGTTTTCTCGCGTCTGCTCGACATGAGCAATGTCAAACGAGAGCCTGTCCCGGTGGTGCCCGGCACACGAGCTGTGGGCAGGCCGGGGCAGGCGACGCCGGCAGCAGCGGTGGTGTGAGGACTCGGCAGCCCTGGGCTGGGTGCCAGAGGGGAGCGATGGGGGAGGTCACAGAGCCACTGGGTGCCTTTCTGCTTGCAGAGGGGGAAGGTGTGCGGGACACCCGTGCTGGAGAGGACCTTGTGTCCTCTCTTCCCTTGCTCCCAGGGCGCAGGTGGCCATGAGACAGAGCTAAAATCTGCAGCTCTTTGCTATCCCCGGTGCTGGAGGCGGGTTTCCCACTGCTCTGGGAAAGGCCGAGAAAGGAAAAGCGCTTGGGTTTGTAGTGATTTATGATACTTGCGGCACACCGGCAGCTAAGTGGCTGGGAGAGCGCCGGCTCGGCACAGAGGGCACTGCCAGCCGCGCTCCCCACTCTGTCTCTCGCTGCTAACGCTGCCCAATTAGTGTCTTATTAGTCACTCCGCGTGTTAAAGCATTAAGAACAATTAAGGGTGAGAAGAGTTTCCAGATGTAGCGGCAAGCGCTGGAGCTGGGAGCTGGCAGCTCCGCTGGCTGCTCCCATATGGAAAA
>NW_008824894.1:586204-586616 GCF_000699105.1 Pygoscelis adeliae
CCCTGCGACGCGCCGTGCCTTTCCTGGCGAGAAAATGGGGCTGGGAAAGCGCCTGGCTGCGAGCAGCTACGAAAGTGCATCTGGGACACAGCATGTGGGGGACAACCGCCTCGATAAAGATAGCGCCTGTGTTGTGACACTTTGAAGCGCAGGAGAAGTAGCACAAGCAGAGACGAATGTGACTTCAGAACCGGAGTGCAAGTGACTTCAGCTCCCCATAAATAGTCCCCGGGCGGTGCTGGAGGGAGGGGGCCTGGAGCAGGCAGTTCCTGGGGGCTGTCGTGGTGCTCCTTCAGCTGGTCCCCCCCATGGAAGATAGGTCGCACCCCCACCATCGCACCCCACCCCATTGCATTGGAGGGGGCCACCAGCCAGGGGCCAGGGAGGTGGCGGTGGCCCCTGGCCGGCGCAG
>NW_008824894.1:586788-592932 GCF_000699105.1 Pygoscelis adeliae
GTGTTTGCCTGCCTGGGGCGGTTGTATTTATAGCCGTGGCCTCCCCATGCTCCTCAGCACCAAACCCCTCGCCCTGCAGCTGGGCGCTTTGGGAGGTTTTCCCGTCTGCTCCTGGAGGCTTTGGGTGCCGTCGTGATGCGGAGGCTCTCTGCTCCCCAGTGTGGGAGGCTGCCCCAGCCCAGGTGCTGCTTGCCCAGGGCTGCCTCGCCGGTGCGAGGGGTGGGGGTCTCCCTGGGTGGGGATGCTGTAGTGCCCCCCTCGCTGCAGCCAGGGCTGAGTGAGCGCTGCAAGATGCTGGCATGTAGCCGGGATGGTGGAAGGGGGGACGGTGGAGGGGAGGACGGTGGCCTTCGGCGTGTTGGAATAATTTCTCTCCTACTCTCTCCAGGGCGAGGATCAGTTCTTGGACAGATGGTGTTTTTGAGTGACCTTGTAGCTCTGAGCGATTCCCTCAGCTGCTGAGTAATGGTGGGAGCCGCGGGAAGCGAGCAGTGGTGCTGCAACCTGCTCGCGCCGGTGGGAGTTTGTCAGGGAGCCAGGGCTGGGGAGAGATGTGGGGTCAGGCAGGGGCTGGAGCCAAAGCCTGATGTGATGTACAACTGTGATGTAGTGGCTGCAAGGAAATTAAATGTGCACCGCGATCCTCCGCTCCCCTCGGCTGTGGGAAGAGCACGGCGTGTCTGGTGAGGCTCTTCTGACGCTCCCTGACAGCTCTTCCATCCTATGCCCCCGTCTTCTTCGCCTCAGCAGCAAGATTGCTCCTCCTCTCTCCTCTTGCTCTTCTTTGGGGAGAGCCTGAGCTTTCTTCAAGAGCCGAGGCAGCAGCGCCTGCAGTCAGCGCAGCTCGGGCCAGGCATGGAGAGGAAGCCCCTGCGCCGCTGCCACGGCGGGGGCCGCGGGGTGGTGCTGCTGCCTGTGCTGAGCCTCGCGGGAAGAGGGTGTGTGGTGGCACGCCATGAGGGAGGCTGGGTCATGCCCACGGGGACTGAGCCGCTTGCTGAGTGCACTGGGTGCTGGTGGGGGTGTTGAGCCCGAGGGGCAGGGACGGACGGTGCTGCGCACCCCCAGCGCTGGGGCAGGTCTGCAGCGGCAAGGCGAGTCCCCGCTCTGCTCTGCCTTGGCCCAAACCCAGCAGATTAGGGTGGACCATGGAGTGGGACATACCCCCCACGAGAAGCGGGGCTTTCTGCTCCCCAGGAGCGCGGCGCGGGGTTCACTGTCCCCCACCACCTCTGGCACGGTGGGGGGCTGGGTCTGGCATCGCCGCTCGGGGCGCAGCCCCAGACACAGCGGAACGGCAGCAGGCAGAGCTCGTCTGCCCCCGGCACTGGGGCTTCAGCCCCGGCCCGCCCTGGTCCCCCCCCGTGGGAGGTCAGCCTCCACCCCGACCCGCTGACCCCCTAAATCAGCAGGGATGGTTTGCGAAGGTCTGTGTCCACTGTGTCGGCGCTGCCGCTGTGAGCCAGAAGCCAAAGATGGCTAAGAGTGCAGCAGGTAGCAAGGCTTTTGCAATATGGAGTTTGTCTCACAGCTACGATCTAGGACTTCAGTCCTAAGAGAAAAGACCTAAGTGTGGGTAAAACAGCACTTTGAGGGTCGTCTTTGCCGTCAAAGAAGAGTCACCCCTGGGTGAGCCTTAGCACGCTCCTTTGACACCCTTGCAGCTGCCTACCAGCTACGTGAAGGCTGCAGCACCAAGAGGTGTCCTAAATTGAGGAAGGAACAAGGAGATCTTGGCACCAGCCCGGAGCATCATTTGCATTCAGGCGCAGCTCCCCGCTGCGAGGGAGGCGGGGGCCCAGGCAGTGCCTCAGGGTGAGGAGCGCGGCCCGCACAGCAGCTCCGGCTGTCAGAGCATCTCTTGGGACCATCACGGAGAGAGCTGTGTCTCGGGGAGCACTGCGCTCCAGGTTTCTTGTTTTCATGCTTCTCTGCTCAACTTTGTGTCTGAGTTTGCCATCCAAGATTTGTGCCTCTGCTTCTTCAAAATGGGAATTGCCGTCTCGCTTTGGTGGCCGGTGTGCCGGTGCCTCCCCTCGCCTCTGAGGGAAGATGCTCCAAGCACCGTCCCAGCTCAGCCGCTCCCATGGAGCCCGCGGGCTGCCAAGGGTGTTGGGCAGGGGGGGAGCCGGGCCGTGTGTCCCTTGGGGCTGACAGGGGCCATTAGGAGGAGGCTGCCCGTGGTGATACCGGTGTGGGCTTCTCCGAACCTTTCCCTACAGTTCCGTAACGTGATCTGATAAACCACAGTGGGGCTGTTTCTGTTCCCGTCTGTTCCTGTGCTCTCTGGGGATGGAGAAGGTCTCACCTTCCCATAGGATGGACCCCAAGGACCCGCCAGGGCCGGGCAATTCCCAGCTGGATTCATGTGGTCTGTCACGGCGTCCCATGGGGCGAGATGCTGCTGGCCCCTGCCCGGGGGCTGCGTGGAGTCGGCAGCTCCTGCCAGGCAGCCTCTGCAAGCTGGGATGTGGAAATGCGGCAGGGCAAAGGGGAGTAGCAGGGGGTGTGCAGGGGTCTCGCGGGTCTTTGAGCGCAGCGGGTCAGGGTGCAGGGCCCAAAGCTGCTCTGGAGTCACCGGAGGGAGCAAGCCGGGGGGCAAAGTGTTCCTGCTGTGTGTCTGGCGTGTCTGGGTGAGGTGGGAGCATCGCATAGAAGCGAAGGATGCATGTACCCTGCAGCGTCTGCAGAGGGGATGGGGACTGTCCTCCCTGGGGTGCCCTGCGCCGGTGGCAATGCTCCTGGGCAGGAGAGCTGCCCGCGGAGACAGGGGTGGCTGCAGTCGGAGGGCTCTGCCCCGGGGATGAGGCAGGGGGGGAGGCGGGGCCCTGCCGGGTCCCCTGCCCCTCGCACTGCAGGTGCTGCTGGGCAAGGCCGGGTGCTGCTGGGCACTCAGATGTGGTGCATCGCCCGCAGCCGCCGGTGCCAGGCTGCCTTGCAGCGTCTGAGCAGCTCCAGTTACTTAACATGCAGCAAGTGTTGTACTTGGAGAAATTTAGACGTAATTTTTTTGTGCTTGCATGTAAATGTGGGTAGGTGCTGTCCTGATTGATGGCAATTAGCATTTTCTAACGGTAACAGATGTTCAGATTGCCAGGAGGCTGGTACCTAACGCCCACACTGCCATCTGTTCCACTGGGCACTGCCTGGGGAAGCGATCCCAGCGCCGCAGACCTGCGAGTCCTTGGTGGGGTGTATTTAACAGTATTGTGCAAGGGTTTTTTTTTATTTTTTTTCTGGGGGAAAATAATAATAATAAAGACATTTTCAGGTTTATAAATAGTACACTGTTTATTATGGGATGGAGACTTTCCATC
Source organism: Pygoscelis adeliae (assembly GCF_000699105.1). Classification (NCBI taxonomy): domain Eukaryota; kingdom Metazoa; phylum Chordata; class Aves; order Sphenisciformes; family Spheniscidae; genus Pygoscelis; species Pygoscelis adeliae. The sequence continues at coordinate 590,106 of NW_008824894.1, forward strand.
TGATTAGCAGCCTGGATTTCTGCGCGGAGTTAGGGAAGCAATCCGGACAGCGCATGGAGCAGCGGTGCCTGGCCCGCGGTTTTCCAGGGCTGCGGTGGGAAGAGGCTCTGGTGCAGCGGTGGCGGTGGCCGGCGGGCGTCTGTGGGTGAACCTGCTGTTCTCTGCCTGCTCCCGGTCACTGCTCTGTGGGGGAAAGGGCTGCTCAGCTGTGGGCCATCGCTTGTCAGCTCCGGTAATGGAAACAGTGAAACATCTGAGTACTGTTTAAAAGGAGTTTAAAGGCATGTTTTAGGAAGAGGCCCACATCCCCGAGCCCGGTCCCCGCTGTCCAGGCGGTCCCAGCTGCAGCCCTTTTCCTTACCGATCAAGCACCCAGACGGTGCCTGTCCCTCTCCGTGCACAGAAACCTCCTGACTTCCTTCCCGCCTCCCTTTATTTGCAGCTTTTTACGCCTGTTTATACTTGTGCCAACATTGTCCTTTAGCTTGAACAGCTTCTCTCCCTCCCCAGTGCCTACTCCCTGCGTATTTATAGGGAAGAAGCCTTGGCTGGGCTTGGACGAGTTCCTCTGTCCTTCTGTCCGCTCCCCGGAGTAACTCTCTGTCCCCTGGGCAGTCCTGCCCTGCTCCTCCATTCCAACCCCTCTTACACGTGGTCATTCAGCAGCGTGGATCCGGCCCCAGCAGAGCATCGAGCAGTGGCGTGGCTGCTGCCTGCTTTCTCCTGGAAATCTCTTTGCCAGGCAGCCTAGAAACACACTTGCTTTTTTCACAGATGCAGGAGATGGTGACTCATAGTCAGCTTGTAACTGAGTAATATACCTAGATGTTTCTCTGTGTGTTTTTCCAGGTTAGAGCAGACATTCTCGCGTAGTCCTTATGTTCAGCATTTTGAACTTTGTGCTGTTCGGTCGCTCCAGTCTCGAGGTCTGCCAGCCCGCCAGGGCTGATGCCTCTCCTCCTGCACGGCAAATGCCTCCCCTGGCCCTCGCCAGCCCGTCTCGCTGGGGTGCTGCTGCTGGCCAAGCCGCTCGCGTTCCCCTTGTCTGAAGGAAGATACCAACTTATTCTGGCACGAGCTGCCTTTGGTAAGGCAATGTTACATCTTACCTGTTTGTCATGTATTTCCACCTTGTTTTTCATTGAGCTTCTGTTCTGCGTGTTGTGGAGGTCTGGGGGGTCTGGGGGGGGTCTCTCCCTGCCCCTGGCTCCTTTCTTGGCTCCGTGGTGCTCTTTTCCAGTGCTGTGGCCCGTTGCAGCTTGACACGTCTGTGGTTGGGCTGTGAGTTGGGCCAGTTCTGATGGGTTTCTGGGATGGAGATTTCCTCGTTCCTCTGATTTGAACTCATTGGACGTTTTGAGTTTTGCTCCTGCTTTGGAGACTGTAGCTTCAATTTCTGTTCCCCGGTTCAGTAGAGCAGCCTGCAGACGACAGTGTGTTAATCACCATCCCTCCTGAAAGCCGAAGGTAATTGTTCAATCAGTTTTCAGGCAACACCTAGGTTAGTTTTATCTCTACTCATCCATGCTGTGTAGCAGCCTCACTTTTTTCTGTATTATCTTTTTATTTACATAACTAATGAACCTTTTACTATTTTGCCACAGCATCTCATTCAGCGCCCCCGGCAATCCTCGCTCTGCCCCATGCTGCCTGGCACACGAGGTTTTCTGTGCTGCTGCTGCCTCCCCCCCCGTTCCTCGCAGGCTCCCTTCGCACGGCTCAGGTCCTGCCGGCTGGGTTATTTATCTGCTCAGTTCTGGGTCTGTTCTCTGGGAGCTTTCTTCCTCTTGCTGAGGACTTTATTTACTCCTCCTACATTAAATAAAACTGCTGGCCTTACAGCTGAAGGCTGCGGCCTCTTAGGTCCTCTTGTCTTTACTCTTGGAGCTAGCCCTAACGTACAGATACATTTTTGTTTGCTATTGTGTTATTTAGACTGACTCAACACGTGGCCATCTGAGCCAAGGTTGTTTTCTGCAGCCGTTCCCCCTGTTCTGTGTCTGTGCCAGGCCCTTCGCGTGGCAGGAGGACGGTCTGTGGAAGCCCCACAATGTGCCTGGAAATGTCAGGCTGCCAGAGAGGTGCAGACGATGCCCTTTATTTTAAGCTGCAAAGTGGGAAGCTGTGCTGCCCGTCAGAGGAGAAGCTAAAAGACAAATGGATGCAAAATGCTGAAAAACTCAAGAGATGTGGTTTGCAAAATCTGAGCTTTTTTCCCTTAAATTGTGCCCGATGACAAGGCTGTCCCTGGGTGATCTGGCAGGCAGGTGCTCTGCTCCCCGGGGTGTACCAGTGCGGTGCGGGGGCATCCAGAAGGCGGTGTGAGACTTTGGGGAGCTGGCATGTACTTTCCCCATGGCAGAGCTCGGGGTGCCGGGTGCTGCGGCCGGGCAGAGGTGCTGGTCACTGGTGCGGGCAGGGGATGGCTCCCCTCAGCTCTCACCCGTTCCCTGCTCACCAGCGTGTGATGTTCCCCACCGGTTCCTTTGGGTTTTGTCCTTCCTGGGAGAGTTTCCCCCGTCCATAGCGTGTCCCAGCTATTTCTGTTGCGCTGCCGACCATCCTACTCCCCTGTTCTGTCTGTTTGTTGCAATACCATAATTTGGGTGATATTCCTCGGGAGAGGAGGCGGCTGCTGCCCCCGGCTGCGGGAGGCAGCTGGGAGGCTCTCGGGAGCTCTCGGTTGTGTCCCCAACCGCGTTGGGCTGGACGGGCTGCTCCATCCCCCGGTGCTTGCCGGGTCCTGCCGGCCGAGGCATACCAGTGGTGGATGATGCTCTTGCCTTGGTCTGGTGGGGCCAGGAGGGATCTGCCACTACCCCCAGGA
>NW_008824894.1:592977-596007 GCF_000699105.1 Pygoscelis adeliae
ACCGGCGGCGGACCCCTGGCACCCCCGCGGTGCCACCGCGGAGAGGAGCCCCGGTCCTGCCCTCACCTGCAGCCACCGTGTCCCCCGGCCGCCCCGCGTGGGGCTGGGACCGTGTAGCACTTTGACTGGCACAAAGTTGTTTCCATGACACATGATTAGCTCTTCCCTGGGCATCATTAACATTTCTCTAAAAAGACCCTGGCGTTCTGCCAGCTGCTTTGTAAGCTGCTTCGGAGGAGAGGAAATCAGCTCGTCTCCTTGGCAAACTGGGCCAGGGGATGGAAGTTTTCCGACGCAGCTCGGCGTCCAGGGCAGGAACCTGCTTACCCGCGGGAGCAAGCGTTCCCCAGGCCCCGCCGTGGATTTCCCAGCGCACGGCCATTACCCAGCCATACCGCTCGGCTGCCAGCAGCAAGAGGGGTGGTGATTAAATGACAAAAGGTGAATTATATAGAAAGTGCTTTCCTCCTCTCCGGAGAGCTCCCACGCTTTCTCCGAGATTTGATTCTGAGGCATTTCTGTATTTTTTTTTCCCTCCCCCCCAACCTGATTTTCCTTTTAAAAACATGAGTCAATTGTAGTGAGCACAAAGGGGAATACTGGGAGCCTGTGCTGGATGCTGCAAGCTGCGGAGCTGTACTGAAATAAATCCTGTCCTTGGCACTCGGCTGCTCCAGCTCGGGGAGGCTTCGCTGGGCTCAGGGGCAGCAGGCGAGCTGGGTCCTCCAGTTCAGTGTCTGGGCTTTCCCTCTGCTGTGCCCGGCTGGGAGGAGCCTCTGCAGCACAAGCTGAACCCCTCAGCCTTGCTGAGCCCCGGGACCCCCCTCCTGGGCAGCCTCTGGGGGGGACGGTGCTGGTGAGGGCGTCGCTTGGAGCCAGGGCAGAGCTGTGCCCACTGTTGCTGGTGTGGTGACGGGAGGCACGGCGAAGGCTCAGGTCCCTGGGAGAGCCATGGTGTCCTCTGCCGCTCGGGCCTCCCGCGGCATCTCCCTGCCGCTGGCTGGAGCATGGCCCCAGCTCTGCCAACGGGACGGGCAGCAGCTCTGCACCCCCTGGGGCTGCAGGGGGGAACCAGCAGCAATTTTCCAGCAGCCCGTCCTGCTCAGGGTTCAGGCTCTGTTCGCCTATCTCCCTTTCCACTTTCAGTCCCCATGCAGCCCACTACATCCCCAGACACAAGGCCGGTGTTTTCTCTGGTCGGCCGCCATGCCGTGCCACCATCCGGGCAGAGGCGAGCCTCCGCTTCAGCCCATGTGCTCCCCCAGTTGGTACCAACCTGCGGCCAGCGTGCTCTATCTCTGTCTTTTTTCCCATGTCCATATCCAGTGTTCATGGCAGCGGGAGCGGAGCAAGCCGCACCCAGGGAAAGGTGACCCCTGTTACTGATTACTTTTTAAATTCTGGCAGAGCTGGACCCTGGCCCAGTCGTTTCCCCCTCGGAGGCAGAGCCGTGTGCTGGCAGGGGGAGAGAGGCTGAGGGCAGTCAAATAAATCAGGTGATGGTTTGACTCGGGGCCAGCCTGGAAGGGTTTGTCAGCTGCCATCGTCAGGTGCTTCTTTGGCTGCAGCAAGCCCGGCAGGGATGGTGACGGCAAACAGGCTGAGGGCTGCACCGGCGCAGCCCCCCGAAGCGGGTGTGCACCCCAGGACCTGGGGTTCCCACGGCTGCATCCAACAGCCCGGCAAACTGGGGAGCTCTAGTATAAGTTCAGAGCTGTGGGATTTGATTTGCTTCGATTGTCCATGTTCTCGCCAGGTTTGGGACCTGGCAGCGTCCCTGAGCTGCAGCTGTCATGCGGCGCTGCCGGGGTTTGGGATCGGCCCAGAAAAGGCTCCGGGGCAGCTGGGCCAGGCTGGGGTGAGGCTCCGGTGGGGGCCCGGGCCCGAACACGGAAAACACGAGGAAACCTGAAGGCAATTCTTTCTCCCTTTTAGAGATGTCCTTGGCCCTGGTCAGTGCCGGGCATGGTGCGTGGCGAGGGAGGGGGCACGGGAGCCACCGCGTTGGGCAGAGGAGCCGGCAGGCAGCGGGCAGAGGAGCCAGCGGGCAGCAGGCAGCTTTGGGACGAGCCAAAGCCTCACCCTGGTGCGAGCGAGTTCAGACCTCACTGCAGAGCTGGTCCCAGGGCGCCTGGTGCTGCACGGGAGATGTGGGCTGGGGACGGGGTGAGGGGCTATGAGTGCGGGCAGGCTTCTCCCCTCCTTTTTTTTTTGTGTTGGAAAACAAGTCTGCTTTGCTGCCTTTGTCGTTCTTCCCCTCACTTGCTTTTCAAAAGCATCTGGGAAAACTTACCCGAGTGTTCGCATAGGTGTCACCAGCCCGACAGCTTGTGCTGCTCTAATAAAATGGCTCTGTAGCAGAGGGTTTGATCTATTTTTAAAGCGAGCTCAGCGCTGTCTTCTCCCGCCCTCCCACCAGCAGGCTAAACTAAGCCTGAAGGCTCTTGGGAGCGTGGCAGCGGCACAGGGCGGCTCACAAGTCCAAAGCTTTCGCTCCCCGAGTCGTGCCGGGGGCCGTAGCCATGGCCAGGGCAGCCGGCCCTGACTCCTGCTCTCCGTGGCTGGGAGATGCTCCGGCGCAGCAGGAGCAGGGAGCAGGAGAGGGCTCCCTTCCGTGCTTTGTCAGAGAGAGGAGCTCTCTGTGTGATTTTTATTGCTTCAAGCAGTGAATGTGCTGTATAAATTAACATACGGAAACTTAGCTCTGCTTGGAAGTTTGGTATTTTCTCCTCGTTTGATGCCCTGTTATTAAAACTCAATTTTCTACGAATAACGTCTTTTAAATAGAATTCGTCTTCCAGTGATGACTCATATCAAAGCAGCAGCTCCTCGCAGGAGAAGGCAGGCACGAGGGCAGGTCTGGCACTCGCAGCCTTGGGAATCCCCAGATTAGCTCCCGGTGCTTTGCTGCACTCGGGGGAAGCTGGCCTCGTTGCCTCTCCTGGCTGTCCCACTTCTTCCACTGGCTCCAGCTGTCATTGATGCCCAGGGTCTCGGTACGGGGATTGGTCTGGGGTGTCCCTGGAGCCT
>NW_008824894.1:596204-596518 GCF_000699105.1 Pygoscelis adeliae
CTCCCGGAGCGGAGCTGGCCGGCTGTGTCGGACCAAGCAGGCTGGCTGTGTCTGACCTTGCCGAGTGGTGGCCAGGGGAATCTGGCAGCAGGACATGGGGAACGATAAAATATGGCTTTTTCCCTTCCACCACATCTATGTCTGTTCTGCCTGGTGCTGGCTCTTTGCCTGTGCTGGTCCTCATAGCCGCGCTGCCTCTGTAGCTGTTTTGTGGGCAGATGTGGCTTCTGTCCGTCCAGGAGACGCAGCGTTGGGCTGCTTATTACACAGGCAGATGCAGACGTGCATCAAAAGGGACGACTATTGCTGAGCCG
>NW_008824894.1:596746-597891 GCF_000699105.1 Pygoscelis adeliae
TGCACGTGGCTGCAGTTTGTTATTGAATGCCAAACGTTTGGCTTGGCCTGCTGGGGAAAGGATCTCTGCCCCCTTGGTTAGATTGATGATGATGCTTAGTTTTTCATTTCCCAAAGGGAAGGAAAAGTCCTCTAAATGCCACGGCGAAGAAATTCAGGATAGCAGCATGGCAATGGCTCTGCTCAGCCAGGGCAGCGTGTGGGTGCATACGAGCCAGCGTACCCGGCCATGGCTGGTCGGTGTCTGCAAGCACAGTAATAATTTATGAATTGTTATTAAAGGTGCTAAAGGGTGTTGTGGGTCCCTTGCGCCTGGCGTGGCCTCGGCAGACCGGCAGGGAGGCAGGAGCGGTGCAGGCAGGCGAGGGGGATCTCACAGGCGCTTTTAGCGGGAGCACCCCAGTGTTGAGGCTCTTGGCACATGGTGAGACTGCTGCTGTGATGTGGAAAGAAAATGGAAGGGAGGAGACACCAGGAGGAAACAGCAATGGGGAGATGTGGGGGACCCCGGGGCAGCCCCCTGCCCAGCCCCAGACAGGGAGCTGTTGCTCAGGCAAGGACTGGGGCAGCCTCAGCTTAAAGCATCTCCCAGGGGCCAGGCAATGGAAATGTTACCTCGATGGGTTACATCTTCTGGGAAGGGACTGCGTGTCCTGCGGGTCTTTGCCCCCGCCGTTGCCTGCCTGCAGCCCGTTTGCTGCCAGGGCATGGGCTGTGTCAGCTGCTGGAGCCCGTGCTGCCCTCTCTGTCTTGCCGTGGTCCTGCCGTGGGGCAGAGGGATGCAGCCCTGGACCTCCCGAGGCCCTTCGCAGCCCTGCTCCTGGCACTCAGGTGAGTGGTAAATCTGGGCTGTATCCTGCTAATGGGCAGGGTCGCCTGCAGGCTGCTCAGGCACCATTTGCTTTAGCTCATTGTCAGTGTAAAACCCTCTCTAGATTGGGGAAGGGGAAGAAGGGGAGAGCCAGCTGGCGGAGGTATTCCCACGCTGTGCTGTGCACCACGGCTGCGGTGATGCTCTGCTGTCCGTCAGCCGTGGGGCTGTCGGTGCTGGGTGAGCAGCCCTGGTGCCCGGTCCCTGGCAAAGCATCGGGCGTAGTTGGATGGGGGACCCCGTGGCCGTGCCTAACCCATAATACAGTTTATTCC
>NW_008824894.1:597920-603642 GCF_000699105.1 Pygoscelis adeliae
CGCATCTCCCGAGACCACCGGCCGGTGCAGGCTGCAGCGGGCTGTTGCCTGGCCGGAGCAGGCAGGAGGCAGCAGGCAGGTGCTGGAGTTAATTGGGAAGGCTGTGGGTGGAAGGAGTGAGTGGCAGGGTGCTCGGGGGCATAGCTCAGCAGAGCGTGGGCAGGAGGAGCGGGAGGTCGGGCGCAAACGGCAGTGCTGCGTGTCGGGCGCCTGGGGCTGGGGGAGCGGGCAGAGCGGCAGGGGAGGGCGAGAGGTGTCAGGGACAGAAATAGGTACGGGAATTGTGTCAGGGAGGGAGGAGGCGCATTTTAGGTGCTTACTGGGGTGGTGGGGGGGCGGTCCAGCAGGCAGGGAGGCAGGATGGATGGGGCTGGGGCTGAAGGGCTCCTGTCCAAAGCTGTGTTTCACCAGCACTACAGCACATCTGCATGAGACAATTTCCCCCTGGGGAGGAAGAGGAGGGCACAAGTGAATCTTCCAACACGGGCGGTGTCAGGCTGGGGCAGCTCTTGAGTGGTCCTGAGTGCCTGCAAAAATGAGTTTTCTCCCCCCTCCCGCCCCCCTCCCTGGGAAGCCGCTCGCTCCAGTTCAAAGTTTCCTGCCAGGATTATTATTCTTTCTGGTCTGGCATCTGTTAAGGTGACAGCAGCCGGGGAAAGGGAAGGTATTGGAACAAATTCCTCATAAAAAGTAGCTAAGTTGATGAAACCATTATGGTGCCTGCATCCTGCACTCAATCATTGTGACACGCTGGGGGAGACGTGCACGCGCTGCCGTACGCCGAGCTTTCCTGCAGGAGAGCGGGGCCAGCCCTGCCTTCCCGCGGCTCCTGTCCCTGGGTGTGCACACATGCCCCGACCCTTCCCCTCAGCCCGTCCCGCAGCCTGGGCTTCCTCACATCTGCCTATTTCTCCTCGCTGGTGCAACTGCTGGTGTTTAATGAGAGGGCCCCGCCGGCGGGGTTCAGTCTCCGTGACAGAGCAGGGCACTCATCTCTGGCAAAGTGACAGCGTGGAGACAACATCCGACAGCTAGCACCGCTGCGGGCAGTGCCTGCTCCGGGTCCTGCAGGGTCAATGCGAATCCCTGCAATCATCTATCAGGGATCAGCAGAGGAGAACCGGGCAGGCAGCAGCCCGGCATCAGGCGATCCCGTGGGAGCAGGGTCTGTGCTGAATCCCTGGCCCCAGGGCAGTGCCGTCGGGTGGAGCGAGCTGGGGCTGGGGGAGATGGGGCGACCAGGGAAGAGAAAACGGGGCCAAGTGTTGGATTTCCAGAGTGTTACCTGCTTTTATTAAAAATCAATGATGCACTTGAGCGGTTCCACTTTATTTCCCTGACAACGAGGCCTCTGCATCAGCTGGGACGCAGGATCCGGCACCGCTCACGGCTCTTGTTATCACCCTCTTCTCTCTGCTGCTCGCCTCCCCCAAAAGCCAGCCAGCTCATCTCCAGCCCCATCAGCACTGAGATTTACAGCCAGTCTCTGCCGATTGCTTGTCTCACCCTTCTCCTGGTTTTATTCCTATGATCTATCATGCCCTGCTCCTGCCATGCAGCCACCAGGACACTTTGTCAGGCAAAGTCCTGCCTCGTTGTCCCCCGTTCCTGTAGAGGAAAGCGTGCACGATGGTGTTAAAATAACAGGGCAGGGTCTCCTTCCCCACCCGCCGCACTGGCCTGACCCTTCCCCAGTGCCACGGGGGTTGAGGGTGGCAGTGACCGGCAGCTGCTGCCCGCAGGAGCCTGGGGCTCTCCGGTCCCTCAGCCGTCCTTCCTAGCAAGTGTTATTTATTTAATCAATCAGCTTTTTGCATTTCTGGAGGAGCAGGGCCGGTGCACGTGAGCCGCTGCATTACAGATATGCGGGCAGGCAGCTGCCAGCTGAGCGCCGGAGCCCGTGAGACCCGCAGACAGCAGTGCCCGATGCGGAGCAGGCACCATGGAGGCTGTGGGGCTCCGCGAGGGCTGGGGCAGCCCTGGGGGGGTCGGACCGCACCGTGAGGCTGCCAGTGGCTGGGGGCTCCCTCCCGAGAAGCGGAGGAGCCATGGCCGCTCCAGGCATCCTCAGCTGTGCCGTGTGCCGTGTGGTCCGTGCTGCCGGAGCATGATGCATCCCTCCTCCGTACCCCTCCCCGGAACCCCCATAAATAAATACAGCATCCAGGGAGCTGCAGGTAGGGCTGGAGCTTGCACAGCGAGGCAGGGGATGCTGTTTACCACCAAGGTCACAGGTATCGCCGGCTGGGCCATATCTTCCGTGCGCAGCGCTGGTTCTTAGACATGGCATCTGCCGTGCAAAATATGGTGAGAATCTGTTTGCTGGCCCTGGCCCAGGTCCAGGTGGTCTGTCCATGTCCAGCCAGGCTCCCCCGGGGCTTTAAATTCTGCAAGTGCCTTTTCCTTCAGAGGTGCTGCTCTGGGGACCATAAAGAGCCGAGAGGACTCCAGAAATGGCAGCTTATCTCTAGATCAGGTCTCAGAAATTTTTTTAATCCCTTTTCCACCCCCACAGCCTGCTTCACGCTAGGCTTGAAGTGGTCACCCATGTTAAGTGCTCGCTCCTGGTCTGGGTGGAGAAGGCACTGGGATGTGAAAGGAAAACCCTTTTTCCTGGAGGCGTTGAGCTATTCCTTACTCTAACCTAGATGTCAGTTTAATGCTCCGGCAAGTCCCAAGACTTGCATATGAAGTTGCCCAGGGGAAGATGATATTTCAGGAACACAGAAGCTTCTCAGCAGTGGTAAAGTGCACGAGCTTTCCCTGGCAGGAGCCTTGCAGAGCCTCCGTATGCTAGTGACCGCCATGCCAGCCATGGAGCGGTGCCCCCCTCTCCTCGGGGGTGCAAGCACAGTGCCCGGGCAGCGGGAGTGTCGGTGATGCTCAGGCACACGATGGCAGTGCTGGGCAGAGCCCATGGTGCTTCCGGGGCTGGGGACTGGAGCATGACCGCGAGCCGCTCATGGTGCGCCATGCTCCGCAGCGTTGCAGCGCTGCCGTCTGTGCTGCCTGCCTGCTGCTTGGCCTTCTTGCCCAGAGCAGGAGTATTCCCAGATTCATCACGTGGATCCACAGCAGAGGCTGTAAGCAGGCTGCGAAGAGGAATGCGGCGTGAGTTGAGGATGCACGCTTGCCGTGCTGGGTAAATCTGCATTTGCACACTCGTCCATCGCTGTGGCCATCAGGTCTGATCTCCCATGCGGGGCTCCGGCAGGCAGCGCTGAACACGGGGAGTGCCGCTCACCTTCGCTTCTCTGCTCTCCTCTTCCTGTCCATGTTAAACTAATTATTTTAATGAAGTGCACCGTGTTCCCCCAGGCATCCCCAGCCTAAGTCCTGCTCACACACGGGCTCTGAAGTATCTTAGCAAGTGCCCAAGTACTGAGGAGGTCTGACAAGTTGGGGAGCAGTGGGGAGACACTGAATCTGTCCCTCTGAGTCCTGGTTTTGGAGCTCTTCGAAGGGTCGTAGAGCTGCTGCCTGGTCTGTCTTCAGGCACCAGAAGAAGATCTTGAGCTGGGAGCCTGTGAGGTTTGGAGGGGTTGAGCTGGTTCCCTGCAGGCAGATCGGGGGTGTGGAGGTGGCCCCGCTTCCCTCAGCATCCCCACTGCAGGACGGCCCTGCGCCCCGTCCTCCTCCTGTGTGCTGCTCATGCCAGGAGGGAAGCGATGCTGCTCCACGTCCTCCTCCCTTCATCTGGGTGATACCACATTAAATCACTACAAAAGGCCCGTGGCCTCGTGCATCATTGTGGGTGGTGTGCGCGGTGCTGGCGGCGGCTCAGGTGCTGGTTGAGAGTGTGTGGTGCAGCTGAGCTGGGCGCATGGGGGGGGCAAGAGATGGCTCTGCCCGGCATCAGAAGGCAGCGTTAGCATGGGGCTGTACGAGGCTGGATTGCACGGGTTTGCTTTGACAGATAGATTTGAAAAAATGTGGCGATTTCATTCTCATTTTCTTATTTATCTTTATTCCGTTGCGGCAGCTGCAGGTGGGGAGAGAGGAGTAGGGACTCCACTTGGCGCAGCCCGCTTGCAGTCACACTGTCCGGTGGGAATTGTCCCCAGCTGGGTCCCCAGCACGTCCCTGCCTGGGGACAGGCTCCAGGGGCCCCGGCCCCCCCGGGGCGCCTGTTACCTGCCAGCTTTGGAGGGGCTTGGGACTGCAGGAGAGTCCCTGGCAGTGCCGCCAGGGAAAGCTGGCAGCTGCCTGAAATGGGGCTTCCCTCATTTTCTGCAGAAGGCTTTCTCCTTCATCAGGCACATCTGCAGGTGGTTGGAGCAACGTGGGCTTGGGGCGGGGAGCAACACTGCTGCCCTATAAGAGCCCCCCAAGGAGGGGTGGGGAGGGTGTTGTCTGCGGGAGAGCTGCTTTGGAGCTCTGCTCCCAGCCTGCAAGTGCAGCAGCATGGAGAGGAGATAGAAAAGGTTAGTGGGGTCACGGAGGGAATTTTGTGCTTGTTTTAGTCTCTCAATGGCTTTTTTATTTTTCTTTTCCTGCCTTGTGCCTCAATCTACCTGGCTGTTAAACAGGTCAGATTTAACATCCTTCTGCAGACCATGCGGTGTAGTTGGTGTTTGCTGTTGGGTGTCCTGGCAAGGCTGGACCCTGTCCCCTGCCTCCCTTCCTGCCCCGGGGCTCCTCTGCATCGGCCCCCCCATGATAGTTGGGGACCAAATGTTCATCTCTGCTCCTGTTGGGGTGGTTGTGCCCCCTCCTTCCTCCCTGGTGCCCTCTCTGTGCCTGCTGGGCTTGGGTGTGTTCCCGGGGGTCTGCTAGGGGCTTGTTCCCCTGGGTCCCCCCTCCTGCCCATCACTGTCAGAGTCTTTGTGGCAGGCGCTGCCCAGCACAACCAGTGCGACCAAAGAGTTGACGCTTTCATCTTCTGTTCCCCCCACCCCCCCAACCTGTGTGTTCCCTGTGGATGATTTAGAGCCGAAAGCGTGTGCTCTGGCACTGGGAGAGGGTTCCCGAGATAAAATAATCTCTGCCAGCAGCTGAAGTGACAGAAGCCCCATTAACAGCAGCATATGCCTGAAAACACACACATACTGCGAGGGAGGAAGATGCGGGGTGGGGGGAGCGCAGGAGCAGCAGCCCACAGGAAGGGGGGGGGATGCAATAGCTGGTAATTACTCTGCTGCCATTGGGATGCTCCTTGCTAATTTACAGCATTAGTGGAATCAGGATGTGATTCTTCCTCCTGAGCCCGGGCAGGGCTGTCCCCTGGTGCAGGCAGCCGTAATTATCCACATTTAACTGAGGGCTTGTAAAATCTATTTGTCTAGCAGAATGTGAGTATAATTGCTGTGAATTAAATAAGGATGCAGTTGTGGCTGGAGCAGGACCTTGCCTGACAGAGAGCACGGAAAGTTGTGTCTCCCCGGGCTGCTCCCTGGCACCCTGTGCTGGCAGGGAGGGAGGCTGCTGCTGGCCTGGAGCTGGGGAGGATTTTGGGGGGTTCTGTGCATCGCTGTGTCCCCAGTGCAGACCTTCCCTCCCTCTCTCGTGGCTGGTCTGACTGGAGTGGATGTGCTGACAGGAGCCAGGCAACCTGTGAGTATTCCCCATGATCTACTTGTTTATCTCCTCTCTCAGCTTTGGTCCCGGGGCCAGGGACTGCCTGGGTTTATTTTACTTGATGAGTGTGTTTGCAGAAGCTTGTCCCCGCATGCAGCCGGTTTGTCGGGCTGTTCCTCAGGCGCAGGTCAGTGTGCTGAAGTTT
>NW_008824894.1:603844-607632 GCF_000699105.1 Pygoscelis adeliae
ACCGAGGGCTCTGGGTTGCTTTACAGGCGTCGTCCCTGGGGTCTCCTCCATTCTGGTTGTTGAGCCCCCCCCCCCAAGACAAGCTCCCAAGGTATTTTTAAGGCACTTGGAGCTGCCCTCGCTTTGCTCCCCGAGGGGCCGTTTCCTCCGCCTGGAGCGGCAGTGACAAACCTGTGACTTTGACCTGCTGAGCCTGGAGGAAACGGCGCTGGGGCGGCAGTGGCTTCATCTGTCCCCTTGGCCCAGGCACAGCTTGCCGCTCAGAAGCCGAGCTGGCAGGAGCGGGAGGGGGGGGGTGGGCAGCCGCTCTCCATGGCCATCTTCCCCCCCTGGGCGGGATGCTAAACGTCCCTTCTCTGCATTAGGGTGATTGTGGCTGCAATCTGCTAATGGCTTGATTGAAAGGCTTCCCGTAGCCGTGCGGCGAGTCCATGGGTGAGGAAAGGTGCGTGTGTGACGGGAGTGCCGGCAGCGTCATCGGGATGCTGGGACCACTCTCGATGTCTGTGCTGGGAAAACACTGGTGAAATGGGAAATGTGCAGAAAAGAGCTACAGAAATGGTTCACAGTCTGGAAAATCTGCTCTGCTGTGGGAGATGTAGCCTAAGTAGGTTGAACTCTTCATCCAAGAGAAGTTTAAGAGGTGGCTTTGCAACGTAGGTTGTTTTAGGCTGTGATCAAGAGATTTCTGCAGGTACAGAGCGCTCTAATTTAGCAAGGAGAAGACATAACAAGATCCAGGGACTGAAAGCTCCAGATAGACAAATTTTGACTAGAAATGAAGTGCATATTTTTATCAGGGAAGGTAATTAACCACTGGAACAGCTTAAGCCTATGGGGGATTCTCCATCACTTGACATCTCTGGATCAAACCCGGATATCTGTCTGGCAGGGATGCGGTAGCTTGAATGAACACAGGATTAGAGCATGGCTGTCTTCGTCCCGTGTTCCTTGGGTGCTGCGCTTGCCAGGTCTAATGGCCTTTCTAGCCCTAAGCTGTAATAAGTAATAATGTTCAGTGTTGATACTTGGGGCTAGGTTAAAATGTAGGTTACGGCAGGAGAGACGGAGCACTAAAGCACTTGAAAATGGGACTTGAGAGAGCTGGTTGCTGTAGAGAAGGAATCTTGTTTTCTCTGGGGATTTCTAGAAGGAGGTGGCAGCCCTCAGAAGTCAGGTAAGAAGAAAGCGAATGACGCCATGGGCTGGCATGAGGGCTTTGCTGCCAGAGCACCCTGGGAGCCTCTGCTGGAAACAAGCTCTGGCAGAGGGCTGCTTCCTGGGAGGTTTTGGGCTTGGGCCCCTCTGGCTGCCTGCTTGTGCTCTGGGCGTGCCTGTGAATAACCCCCCCGGGAGCTGGTGAGGAAGGGGCTGGGAAGGGTTGGTTTCTGTTGCCTCCGGGATCTCCGTGTGGTGTGTGGCTGTGGGTCAGTGCCGCTGCAGGGGACATGGAGCTGCAGCTGGACTTGGCTCTGCAGCCAATGTGCAACTAGTGATGGGCAGAGTCATGCTGTGTGTCTTGCAGGTAACGCTCTCTTCATGCATCTTTGCATGTTGTTGGCCTTTTTTCCATGTAGCATATCAGGGCTTGCTCATTTTTTGTCTTGGGATCCACAATAAATACTCCTCCTCTCCTGGAAAGGCTGCCCCTTACCTGGGTGCCCCCTCCTCGGTGCGTGCCGGTTGCCGTTCCTGCCTGCTGCAGGGCAAGATCTGCCCTCTCCCCTCCAGCCCAGGTCTAGCCCAGTCCCTGTTTGGTATCTGCAGGAAACAGAAGAAAACTTTCTGTGCTTAATTATGAAAATCAGACAGCCCAAAGACAGGCCTGTTCGTGGTTTTCCAGCCCATTTTGTGCCCCTGCTGTAATGCTTCTGGCTAGACCACGCTGCTCTACTTTATTTACGAGTGCTGTGTATGGGGTATCAAAACTTTCCTGAAGTCAGTCATGTTCCCTCCTGTATCAAGAGACCTTGTGACGTTCTGGGGGAATGAAATTAGATTGGGGTGTCCTTGACGCATCAGTGTTGGCTGTTGCTTGTGTGTGGCTCCTTATCTTGAGCTGGGTCCCCATGGACAAACAGACAGATGTCTGTCCTGCAGCCCTGTGTGCTCTGTGCTCAGCAGCATCCTGGGGCAGGCACGGGGGTCTGACCTCTGCCATCGGCTCGTGCAGAGCCGGGCAGCACATTGTCAGAGCAGGCAGGACATTTGCTCAGCGTGCGTTGGGAGGGTTCCCAGGGCTGTCCATCTGCTCCTCCACGGCAGCGTGAAATTTGTGCAGAGCCAGCGAACCGATGGCCATGGGCCGGGGCCAGCCTTCTTGGGAACCTTCCGCCTGGCCCGCGTGTGCTGGGGGACGTAGGCGTCCGCTTGCTGGCAGGCCTGGGCAGGAGCTGCCTGTGGTGCGTTGCTGCCAGGTCCTCAGCTGGCACCCGGCGTGGTGCTGGTGGCTGACCGTGTTCCCGATGGAGGAGCATCCTCTCCCACTGACTAGGGCTGCAAATAGCGACTGAGTCAGACTCTGGAATGGGACCATCTTCCCAGGTCCCATATTTTTCCAAATAATTTTAAATCTTTCCTCTGCTCAGAGACCAAATCCTGTATTAGAGGGGAGTGCCACAGGACAGCAGTGTTAAGTGGGATTTCTGTCACTTCTCAGTGAGACGGGGACTTGTTGTGCCCTGTCCCTGTGGGGCAGTGTGCCCCCTCCCTCCCTGCTTGTGATGCTCGTCTGACGCTTGCGGGTTGCTCCGTACCAGGGCAGCAGAAGTTGCATTGGTCTTAATGTTTCTGAGCATCGAGGACTGCTCCTGTGAAGGCAAAGCTGGTCCCTGCCACAAGAGCATCCCTGCCACGAGGTGTCCAAGGACTGTGGGCAGACAAGCATGGCAGTGGCCGGTCTGCCCCAGCGTGGCAGGAGAGCACCGCACCTGATCTGTTGCAGTCTCCCCCCAAGGATGAAGCGTTACCCCACGCATTTGTGCTGCTGCTCTTTGCCTTCATCCTTGAGCCAACTTTCTGCGGGACTGAGGGCACCCCGGCCTTCGTGGCTGAAGGAAAGGAGAGAAAATAGGGAACGTGGCATGCAAAGGGTTAATGCAGAAAGATTTTTACCCTGTGGCGTAAACACTACAGAATGCATGTTTGCCATCATTTGCATATTGAAACATATCCTAAAGGCCCCTCGTTTTGAAAGTTCTGGTTTTTACTCCATCTTTCTATAGAAGGGAGGAAATTATTCATAATTAAAAAGTAATAATAATGTGGAATGAAGGAACCCAGCTGTATAATACCAGCACAAAAGGGGGAGCGTGGGGAATCTATTTTTAATGGTTTCCACAGCAACGGAGATTTTGTTTACAGTGATTTTCCTCCTGTGCTGTGAGGCTGTTCCCAATTTACATTTATAAGAAGCTCTTGTATAGGAGGTCCATCACTGGAGGGTGCTCTGGGCACTTGGGGAGGATGCTGAAAAGATAAGATGCAGTTGTGGAGAGGCTGGCCGGTGCTCATGAGGTGGGGCATGATGAGCAGGACCCCTGAGAGCCGGGTACCTGCCCAGACATCATGCCCTGACCCGTGGCATCCCCGCTGGGCTCTGCATGGCTCTAGTGGCTGCGTGAAACAGATAAACGTCTCCTAAAGACTAGCCGAAGACTTTCAGACGTACAGCTGCCTTCAGGAGCTGAACAGTGACCCCACTGGAACGGGGACCCCACCTGCCTTCATCTGGCAGGAGCTGCAGCGTGGTTCCCTCAGGAAGGCTGTGGCTATGCCAGTGCTGGAGG
>NW_008824894.1:607905-609306 GCF_000699105.1 Pygoscelis adeliae
GTGCTCGCTGGTCCCCCTGCGCTGCTGCCATCGCCTGCCCAGCTGGGTTGTGACTCGCCCTGGGCACAGGCGATGGAGAAGCCCTGTGCCCGGCTGGGGTCTGCGGCTGGTGCTCCCCCAGGGCTACAGGCTCTTTAGAGAGCCCACGTATCACCGCTGCAGTGTAAATAATGGAGCAGAGGAGACACTGATTATTAGAGAGCTCTTTCATCTGGCAGGCGCAGGCACAACAAGATCCAGTAGCTGGAAATTGAAACTTGTCTGATAGGTACAGGTTTTTAACGAGGGCTAATAGACCAATGGAGCAATTTGCTGAGAGCTCATTGTGTTCCTTGGCACTGGGTCTCTCCCTCTGTGGCTCCCAAATGCAGACATGAAGTAGTTTAACTGCGAGCATTTCGATTGCTGCAGGAATAGTGCAGCTCCCCAGGCAGAGAGCACCAGCCAGGGCTAAGTGAGGGCGAAGGTTTATCCGTGGTCCCTCATGAACTCTGCGGAGGATGCTCTTTCTCTGGGAGGATGGGGATAAGGGCTCTCCTGCTTTTTTAGGTTCTGTCCCCTTTTCCCTCCGGGGGTGGATGGTGAACAGCTCTCTCCCTTTCCCAGTGCCTGTCCCCAGGCGCTTTAGCTGTGTGTCCCTAGGGATGGTGGCTCAGTTCTACTTCAGAATGGTGACAAACACCAGCCCCGAGGACCCTGGGCCAGGACAGGCTTTGGCTCTGCTCTCACCCTGTGCAACCAAGTATGTGAGGGTGTCCTGTGGGAACAGAGCTCTGCTCCCTCGCCTGGGGTACCCCCAGCATCTGGGTGGGTTTTGCTTTAATTACAGACTCATTTTCATTGGTAGAAAGCAGGGCTGGCTCTTACTACGTGCTGTGGTCTGAAGCAGCGAGTCTGGGCTTAACCACCCAAGGGAAGATGATGCTTGGGGCTGGAGTAAATGGCATTTGAGGGCTCTTTGGGAGCAGGGAGTGATCCTGGCCAGGCTGCCTGGAGAAGGGTGTTAGCCCCTTCCAGCTGCATGGTGGGGAGCTGCTGCCTGGAGATCAGCTCCTTTTATGAACCAATAAAAGAAGGTTTTTATCACCTGTTCCAGCTAATTTTCTGTGGTTTGTAATGGCTTTGGGAAGCAGGTAATTGCAGCGATCGCATTACATGTGTAGGCATTAAAGGGAATTGAGGGGACTGTTTGTTAATTAGCTGTACTTGTGTGGAACCTGAAACATATTAACCTTCATATAATCCCAAACTATTAGGGATGAAGAAGGGATTTAATGATGGGAGAAGCAGAAAAACAAAAAGCAATTAGGGCTCTCTTTCCCAGCATTGCTGGTGTGTCAGAGCGGGGAGGGTGACTGGCAGAGCAGCCCAGCAGGCAGGCTCAGGAATCTGGGGGGGAGG
>NW_008824894.1:609353-612453 GCF_000699105.1 Pygoscelis adeliae
GTGGTGTGGGAGGAGTGTGGCCGAGAGCCATGGGCAGGTGCAAACTCCCCTGGCAGCAACATCCCTAGGTGGGAGGATGAGCAGGGAGAACAGGGCACCCGTTTAACCTCCTGATGCTGCTGATCTCCCGCACTTTCAGCTTTGCATCATCTGCGCTGGGACTCAGGTGTCGCAGAGGCAGATGCGTGTGCTGGGGAACAGTGATCTCCTCTGCTGTGGGCTTGCCTGGCTCTTCTCGAGCAAGTCTGCAAATGCCAAGCTCTGAGTGCTGTCCTGGCTGCGGGTCTGCTGGGCATGGGGCAGTTCGACGGCCCGTCGGAGGGGATGGGCAGCGGTGGGTGGTCTTGGGCTGCGGCAAGTGCACGGGACAGGGCAGGCTCCAGGCACCTCTTCACTTTAAAATCCCTGGAGATGCTCTGGGATGTGGCTGCGGAAGAGCCCCGTGGTGCAGCTCCTGGCTCAGCCCCCCGAGACTGTGGGGATCTTGCTGGCAATTGCAGAGGGGCTCGAGCCCCCGGGGGCTGGGAGCTGAAGCGTGAGCAGAGAGGGGGTGTGATGGAGACCCTCGGCCTCTGCAAGGGCTGTGCCGCCTGGGCAGCGGGACAGAGCGGTGGCTGGGCTGGGGTCAGGGAGCTGGGCTGGGAGAGCTGGGATCTGGAGCTGCAGGAAAGTATAAATAGTGTTTCCATGGCAACTGTACAACATAAACTCTTTCCTCCCTGATTACAGAGCAAACGATATTCCGATCAGTCCCGGGCTGCTCCCCCCCGTGGCAAAGCCCTTCAGGTGTTGGTTATTTTTCATGCTCCTTCACAGCAGCAGATAGTGTTGGCTCCGTGTGCAGGCGCAGTTCTGCGGCAGTGAAACGCGGTGCTGCCAGAGCCGGGGTGGGAAGAGCCACGTTAGCTCCTCTCTCACTTCTGGAAGCCTGCGCTGGCGATTTGGAGGCCAGGCACTGGCTTCTCCAAAGATATTTAACCTGCCCCTGCTCTGGTTGCACAAAAATGGGACAGACTTCTTGCCTGGTCCTGCTGCCTGGGTGGGTGCTGGTGGCTCAGTAACTGGGTGCTGGGCCCTGTTGCTCTCGAGGGATGCGAAGCCTGGAGGGACTCGGGGGTCCCTGGTGCTGCACATCTGGCTGGCAGCCTGCTAACACATCCTCTTCCGTTCAACATGTGCAGAGCGGTAGATGACTCTCCCTAGGGAGAACCCTGGTTTTCCCTGTCTGTGCACAGTAGTAGCACGTGCCGTGACTACCATGACAGCTCCTGCCCAAAACTGTCAAAGCCCGGCCAGGCACATGAAGCCACCAAGACAGCTCCGCTTTCCTGCTGGGAGCCCTGGTGCCTTCACCAGCAATCATTAATATCCATCAGCACCATGCAAACAAACTGCCCGCTCCATTTATTCCACCCAGCTCCCGATTTAATTAGGTTTTCCAGTTTTCTGCTTGTCCTGGGCCGATCACTCCTTAAAACAGTGGAGAATTAATTTGCACCTGCTGTCAGAAAGCATCTCTCCCCAGTTAGAAAAATAATTAAGCCATCATCACACATCAGGGGTAATGAATCACTGCACTCCATTCCCTTCACAGGTTGTTTGTTTCCTTCCACACTGGCAAAGAAGGTGCAAACTAAATGTGAGCAGCTGCCAAGTTATCCCTCTTCCCTCTCTGCCCAATTTCATTCTAGCTCCATGCATTTTCCAGCTAAGCTGGACCATGGCCTTTTGGAAAGGTCCTAAGCAGGCAGGTGAGTGAAGTTTCCCAGTAGCCCCAGGGATGAGAGAACCTGGGTTTGCTCCTTCCCGCTGCCCTGGGGGGGGGTGTGTGCCGAAGGGATGGGCTCTGGCTGCTCACGCCACATCCCACCTGTGGCAGTGTCCTGCCGGGGAGGGGAGCTCAGCCCAGGTTTGGAGCTTGCACTGCTTAGACAAGCGATCCTGTGGTGTCAGCCCGCCGGTGAGGGACGAGGGGCATGCGGTGGCATGCTGTGGGGGAACAGCGGACCTGCCTGCGGTAGTTGAAGTACACCTAGTACCAGGCTTCTGGGTGCCTGCTGCAAAATGCAGATAGTGCTGTTCATGTCATGTGTCAATAGGAACATACCAGTTGGAGTGGCCGTGGAAGTTGGTAGAAGGGAAGGGGGGTTGATGTGGCAGGGGGGGGGGGCGGGGGGGGGGCAGCTGCGCGTTAACCAACAGCGCAGCAGAGCCCAGTGTGGCGGGGCCACGAGCACCCCTGGGTCTGTGCACTGTCTGCGTGGGGCCCTCGCTGAGAGCTTATGCTTGATAAAACATGTTTTAGTTGAGTCTGGACATGCTGTAATGCTGGGGAGAAAGTGATACAATTGATGGGAGAGAACATGGTAAATGCCTTGTATTTGCCTGATATGACATAATTACTGGCTTGGGTGTAAATGTGTGCCCAGATTTGGGGTCAGGAAGAAATTTTCCTCTAGATCAGATGGGGGGGCGTTGCTGGAGGCTTTGTCCTTCTCTGCAGTGCAGGTGGGTTGTGCTTATGGTGATCAAATGAGGACTTTAATGAACCATTTCTAGGACCTGTGTCTCCATCTCCCTCCCTGTGCTGTGTTGCACTTATATCTTTTCGCCTTTTACTCCGTGGCAGGAGCTCACTGCACACTTGTGGGCCCACAGTGTGGGGGGGGGCCGTGGTGGGATGCTCCTGCACATCCTCTGTGACGGAGGCAGCGAGGAGACACCATACACTTGGAGAGATCCCAGCTCTCTGTGCAGATGCCTCGAGCAGAGGCCGTGTTGTGTTAGCCTCCTTTCTTTGACAGACACGTTTTTGTCTCTTCTTGAGGGTAACCCTGTGCACCAGGAGTGTCTGAGCTGAGAGCCGCTGGGCTCAGGGAAGTTGCCTCGCGTTTGGGTAAGGCAGAGATTTCGGAGGATGCAGCACAGACGGCACCTTTCCTCCTGTCCCCTTTTCCAAGTGCCAGGCTGGCGCTTCCCCCTCTTTGCAGTAAATCGATCTGTCACTTCGCATATGGGAAGCATTTGGGGGAACGAGGGTGGGACGGTTTCATCCAGGATGGGAAGGGGCTGGGAAGGCAGCTAAGCTCCGTGCAGCGCC
>NW_008824894.1:612514-613859 GCF_000699105.1 Pygoscelis adeliae
ATGTTGGCCTTGGGTTAGCAGCACTCTGGGTCTGCAGGGATGCTGGTGGGGATGAATGCGCCTGTGAGCAAGGCCAGCAGCCTCCTTCCACTTGTAACCGATGCCCCATCTGGTCTCGTGTCATCTGCAATGAATCTTCCCTACGTGCTGCAGTTCCCGAATGCTTGGGTTACTCGAGGAGCTTTCCTAATGGAAATGCTCCTCGGTAGCAGAGTGCCTAAGACGTAAAGGCACAACTCGCACCACCCTGGTGAAAAGTGCCAGTGGATGCACTGGCCACGCAGCGCCATTAGCTCCTATTCTGTGGGCTCGGTGAACGGAGATGAAACGCTTGCCTTTGCCGATTTGTGCTCACACCTGCTCACATGAAAGCCCAGTGCCCACTTCAGTGCCAGCTGATTAAATTAAAGTCCTAGTGAGTTTGAATAATTTTCCCTGTGAAATGTGGCAGATGGCCTCCATTAGGCGTCTGCTCCCAGCATCTGCCAGGATGTGATCAACCCCTCTTTGGAAAATGCACAAAAGGGAGTGGAAGTGGAGAGACCTGGGAATGGGAGCCCATCCCTTCATCCATGAAGAGGGAATCAAATATTCTCTTTGGAAGCAACCAATGTTCTGGAGGAGCGGCGTCCACGTGTCCCTCCAGCCCCTCTGCGCACTCGCTGCCGTACCCAGTGACAGCAGGAGGAGGAGGGATGGGGCTGCTGGTGCAGGTCACCCCAAGGGTAAGCAAAGCCCTAAAATGGGGGCATGTTGTCCCATCCGAGGCTGCGCTGTGTCCTGGTGCCACCAGGCTGGTGCTGCAGAACTGGGTGGGCTCCCAGGGTGCCTGCCCCCGCTGCTCAGCACCCTCTTCCTCTGCGCGGGCAGTCTGAGCAGCTCTCCTATGCCGGGACAGCTGGGGAGCGCTGCTGGCGCTGGCTTGGGCTTTGGGGATCCTGCAGCTGTTTGCACTAAACCAGTCCAGCCTCCAGGCCCTGTGTGCAGCCTGCTGCGAATCCTGCGAGCCCTGCTGTGCTCTCGCTCCGGTCTGTGTTGCAGAAGGTCTGGCACGTGCATAATTATTAACACACAGCTGTGTGCGCGTCCCTCCGGGTTGTGATCCCGTTATAAAGGGTACAGGAGATGGGGAGTTGTGTATGCATCGGAGTGTCCCATCCCCAAATGCTATACCCGTGGGACTACAGGGCCTTGGAGGGGGAACGTGCCATCAACGGACTTCAGTGCCGGGACCTGTTGGTGATGGGCAGCGTGCGGCACTGGGAGCAGGCGAGGGGATGCTTGTTTGTGCGACAGAAGGGGACAGATTGCGACCGGAGGGGACAGGCGGTTTCCCCCGGGTAGG
>NW_008824894.1:614339-617434 GCF_000699105.1 Pygoscelis adeliae
TGGAGCGGAGGGGCCCGGAGGGAGGATGGGGACGAGCTGGGGTGGCTGCCAGCCCGCAGGCAGGGGCACTGCTTAACCGGAGATCGATACAAATGAAGATGGTTTCCCTTGAAAACAGCTTAATAAAGCGAAAAAGGCAATAAAGCTGTGCTCGAACCTCTGCAAGCGCTGCAGGATGGAGCTCGCTCCGGGCAGCTGCCAGGGAAGCTCACTGGGGATGGGCCGCCGGAGCTGTGGAAGGGGCTCCCTCCTTCCCCCCCTGCTCGCAGCAGCGTGGGCCGTGCTCCCCCGGCATTGCGGGGAGAAGGCCGATCTCTTCTCAGTTGCTGTTTTAAATGCAGTGGAAGGTACCAATAAAAACCCATTCCCTGCCCCAGAGACCTTGCAGTAGGATTAGATGCTGTAGCCTGTGTTTGGGAGCAGAAGCGGTGCGAGGGAGGAGGAGGAATTGCTGGAGGCTACCCAGCATGCCTGCGGTGGCAGGGAGAAGGCTGCAAGTTGGAGGATAATCCGGGGGAAGAGTCTTGTGCGCTTGCCTGCGTGCACTGAGCATCTGCAGCCAGGCAGGGAGGTGAGATGGTCCTTCAAACCCTGTCCTCGTGCAGTGGGGAAGCTCAGCCTGTGCCTTTGTCATGGGGCCTTGCTGCATCCTTCTGCTCTTCTATTTGTGCCCTTATTACAGATAGGTGTTCTCCTTCACTTGCTAATTTAGCCATTGCCGTGTTGTTTTAATTAAATTAGCATCTTTTAATACATTTTGTCCTGCCATCACAGCTTAATGTCTCTCTCCAGCTGCAGGGAGCTCAGAGCTCCTCCAGGGCCCGTGGTGTGTGTGCGCAGCCCTGCTGGCGTGGGGGTGCTCAGGTGAGCTGGCACTGGCCAGGGTGCAGGATGTGTCCCTTTCTGGGGTGCAGGGGCTGGGTCCCATCTGTTATCTCCTGCAGGTCCCTGGGGTCTGTCAGGAGGGGGAGTTCCATCCTTACCAGGTAATTGATGTCCCTGGTAGGAGGGAAAGGGGATGGAGCTGTCCCTCGAGGCACGAGGGCCTGCATGCTCCAGGGCTGGGCAGCTCGGGGCAGCCTCAGTGCTTGTCTGCCTGCAAATTGTCAGGATCTGCCCGTCCTCTGCCAGGCATGCTGCCCGCTGCTCTGGTCTGACAGGCTAGCACATCTCCTGCCCCTCCTCGCCCCCTGCCTGGCTGCTGCCCTCAGAGATGGGGTCCAGTCACCTTCTGGGTGCAGGCAGGGCAGTCAGCACCACTGGTCTGCACTGCGGGCGCTGCTGCATCCTCTGCCAGGGTCAGGCAGGCGCTCTGCGCCCTGTAATGGATGCACCAGCCTCTCTATAAACATTTTCACACAAGTCAATTCTCTTCCTTAAGTGACCTTTAAGTGTGATGCCTGAGTGATAATTGGACAGCAGTGAATGCGGGGCCTTGGCAGGACGAGTCTCTGTCCTGTTGGGCTCCCCTTTGGTGGGCTCCAGCCCTGCCACTGCAGCTCAGGAGCTGGCACGCTCCAGTGGGCTGGGGAGCACGCGGGTGCTGCAGGTGCCCTGGGGAGGCAGGCAGTGACGGGTGCTGCTGAAGAGGCACCAGGTTCTTGCGCCTGCACGGTTTCCTCCTGAGGAGGGTGCTGCGGCTGCCCCCAAGCTCGTGGGTGGGCTCCCTCAGGTCCCCTCTCCCTGTTGCTGCCGGCAGGGCATGGTGTGGTGGGGCAGGCCTTGCTGCTGGCTGTCCCCAGGCTCCTGGTTTGGGGTGACAGTGAGGGTGTTTTCAGGCTGTCAGCCTTTCCAGTCTCTAGGAGGGTGTTACAGCAGCGCTAGCGTGGGTGCTGTGGGTGAGATGGTCCCGGTGCAGCCCTTCCACCAGGCCTGTTGTGGCAGCATCCCGGCGAGGAGAGGAGCTGGTTCATCCCCAGCCGTGGAGGTGGGGGTCCAGCCGTGCCGCAGCAAGGGGCTGCGGGCGTTATTTACCTTTGTGCGTTTGCTCCGGTTGTTCCCTGGCTTGGTGAGGGGGGGCAGGCGGAGGAGGGCTCCCGTGGTCGCCCTGCCTTGCTGAAACGCAGCAAAACACCTCAATTGTTAGTCGGGGCTTGTCAGCTGTATCACAGGAGCGCCGGATAAAGTGTTCCAGTGAAGAAGATAATTGAAAAATCAAAAAAGACTTTGTTAATTTGATTAGGCAGAGCCGTAGTTGAATTGTTCTTCATCAAAAGAGATTTAATTTTGACATGCAATTAAATCCTTCTGCTGTACTGGTGCCCTGCACGTTCCCAGCAATAGGGCAGGGTAGGCAGGGGGCTTTACAGGACAGTGGAGAGATGAGATGTGCTGAGGGGGCGGAGGGGAAGAGGAGTAAGGGGAGTGTGAGTGCCTGACAGGCGTGACAGGAGCGCAGAGGCAAGGAGGGTCTGTCGTAGCAAACACTACCCATTTAGCACTGACTTTGAGTTGTGGTTTAACTGCTTTAACTAACTGAATCAATGCAGAAGGCAGCTCTGCGCCTGCTTGGTCCCCTCGCCCGGGGGCTGTCCCCTCGCCCCACCAGCCCGGATCTCCTGAGGGTAAAGCCCTGACCTACACGGCTGCGATTGTTTGAAAAGAGTTTTTGCTGGTGGATGGGTTTGGTGCAGCGGCCGGAGCAGGATCGGCACCCTCCGGCCGGGCAGGAGCTCCCTGCTGCTGCTGGGAGCCGGGGCAGGCAGGGCTGGCATCGGGGTCCCCGCGAGCTCCAGCTCTCCTTCTTGCCGGCTGCTCCCTGCACTGATAAGGCACAGGATTATTGCTGCCGCTGAGCTGAGGTGCCGTAATCCCTCCCCGCTGCGCTGGCGGTGGCCGGGTGGAAATCCCGCAGTCGGGGTTGTGGATTTAGAGCTGGTGGTGAGAGAAGGAGCTCAGTGGGATGTGACAGAGCTCTAAAACGTGCAAAAAAAAAAAAGCCTGTGTGCCTCCTCAGATGGGAGCGCAGAAAGGCCCTCACAGTGAGAAGGGGGTTAGGGGGAATTGCGGGAGCTCTGTGTGATGGAGCCAGGGCATCGTGTGCCTTTCAGCCCCGGCAGCGGGAGCCCGGCAGAGGGAGGCAGCACAGGTGAGGA
>NW_008824894.1:617621-619455 GCF_000699105.1 Pygoscelis adeliae
TACCTGGGTTCACGTCAACCTCGCTGGGAGCATGCCAGTTCCTGCAGCGCTCAACGCGGCCCTCGGCAGGGGGAGGTCTCTGAGGTCTTGGCGTTGGCAAAGCCCTGGGTGCCATGAGCTGCCCGCGCACCCTGCCTGCACTTCTCCCTGGGCTCAGCACCGGTGGCGAGGCTGGGAGCGCTTGGCACTGAGGGATTTCGGCTGCTCTGATGTAATTCTTCTTAGGCTGGATGGAGCCATGGGGAGATTTTCTATTACAGCCTTGCTCTTCCACTTGCCAGCCCAGAAGAGCCTCTCTGAGAGGTGATGGACTTGGCCACACAGGAGGCTTTTTAATTCCTGTGCTCTCTGTGCCGATGGGCTGTTCGTGGCGCCTGGCACAAGCTCTGCACTGGTGCCCCGGGCTGGCGGGGCAGCAGCGTGGCCTTTGCTGCTTGCTCCTGGGCACTAAAGGTCTCCTTCCCCAGGAGGGCTGGCAGAGCCTTGCAGCCCTTGCCCTTCCCTTGTGGAGACGGGCCGGGGAGTGAGCAACAGGGCTGGTGTAAATCGCGTTTCCTGGTCCAGAGTGCCAGGTGGCCAGTCCTGCCCACGGCCCCTCTCCTCTCTGCCCTTTGTCGTCCCTTTTGCCTTGGTCTTTTGTCTCTGTTCCCCCCTCCTGCATTGCCATCTGCCTGGCTCCCCCTAGACCTGCTGCAGCTCCTGCTACGTGCCCCCGTATTTCCTGCTGTTTTCTGCGTTGACCGGCCCAGCTTCATCCAGTTAACTGTGCACCGAGCTCTCCTGCCCCGCGGCTGCCTGGCTTTCCTGCTCGCTCTTCTTGGCAGGGGGAGTTTTCCTTTGGGTACCTCTGTCCTGTGCTCCAAATGGCAGCAGTCGGTGCTGGCACAGATGGCAGCGGGAGGACGGGGATCTGCTGGGGGATGCTCAGTTTTGGCTGTAGGAGGTGGCTGGGCTGAGCCCTGCTCTGGCAGCTCCAGGGTGCACCGGGCAGATTGGTCCCAGGGGGCCCCTCAGTGCCTTCTCAGTGGGGCCAGGCACTCGGCCAGCTTGTGTTGCTGCAGCCTGGGCATCCTTGGCTGCTCGTGATGCTGCAGCATATGTTTCCACCTGCCCATCTCCCCAGGGCTGCGCAGGTGAGTTGGGTATTGATCTGCCTCTTCCCTCTCACTCGGTT
The DNA here is from genome assembly GCF_000699105.1 of Pygoscelis adeliae. NCBI lineage: Eukaryota > Metazoa > Chordata > Aves > Sphenisciformes > Spheniscidae > Pygoscelis > Pygoscelis adeliae. The sequence continues at coordinate 618,796 of NW_008824894.1, forward strand.
CCCCGGGGCTCTCCTCTGGCCCTTGCACTGAGGTGTACGACTTGAACAGCGGCAGAGGTGTGATAGCGTGACCTTCCTGTGCTGCCTGGCTGCTCGAGCCAGAGCTGACAAATCTTACAGCTCAGGCTGTTCTAATCGCCTTTAAAATGCTAACCAAGAGCCAGAGGCACCGCGTGAGGGCAAGAAAACACTGCTGGCCACCGCACTCAGGGTGCCTCTGCCTGCTGGAGACATCAGGGAGGATCAGAGTGATCCTCCCGCTCTGGGGGAGAGATGCGGTGAGCCCGCGCAGCGGGACAGCCCCGAGGAGACCCGGAACATGCTGCCGCACGGGGTGCTGGGAACACCGGCGGGCCCCCAGCAGGCTCCGGCACACGGGCTCCGGCAGCAGAAGGGAGCTGAGTGCTGTACGCACCATGCTTAAAAGCAGTGCTAGCAGCTTGTGTGCAAACAGGACTCGGGTGATTCTCCAAGGCCGGGAGGGACAGCAGTGAAAACCTGTGCTGCGTTTGCATGGGTTTGCATCCCTGTCCCAATGAGTGGTGGCCCCAATTCGGGGAGGGGGAGGTCCTGAAGCGGCTGCAGAGCCAACGCCATGTCTGGATAACATACCACAGCATCATCTTTGCCCTGAGCTGCGGGGTCCTGCGGCAGGGGCAG
>NW_008824894.1:619552-626036 GCF_000699105.1 Pygoscelis adeliae
GGCAGTGTGCAGGCAGAGCAGGTTCAAAGTGAGCACCTGCAGCTGCCCGCGGTTTGGGTGCAGCAGCCCCTGCGAGCTCGGTGCAGTGTTTACCACTTCCATCTTGGCTTGTTGCCTTATTTGTTCTCCTCTAATTGAGCAAATGCGCTGTAGGCAGTGAAGCTAGGCCAGCATTGACTTTATTAGGGGAAAGCATCAATACAACGCTGCATGTTAGGAGGCTTAGTCTAACACTGTCAGACTACTGGAGTTTTAAAGTTGCACTTTATTCATGATGTTTTGATTTCCTTTGCTCTGGGGACTCCGACTTTGATAGATTGTGATGCGGTACCAGAACAATATGATACACAAGAGCAGCTCGCTTCCAAAACAGGCATTTGCCATGAGAGCCCAACGTTTTCTTGAGTTTTTTTAGAGTGAAAAAATGATGGCATAAAGAAATCTTAAGCTTTGCGCAGTTCAATCATCCAGAATTAGCAACCAGAAAGTTGATTTTACTGCTGACTGGTAGGCTGTTAGAGGTAGTTACGCCAAGCTAATTTCTGGGTTCATTTTGCTGCGTTTTGCTGCTGCAGCAGCGCTGGCAGGAGCTGTTTTCACTTCAGAAGTTGGAGTTTCTGGCTGCCAGTTACTGAATTCTTCTTTTGCAAGCAAGCACCCGCTCCGCTGCTGTGAGGCTGCTGCTGTTCCAGCCCGTGGTCCCTTTGTGCCCCCTGCTTTCCTGCTCTTCCTCGCACTTGTGAATTTTGCAGGCGTGAGAGCAGGTAGAAATTGCAGGCATAGACCCTGCACGTACCTGCTAATCCCCATTGTCAGGGCACCGAAGAGCTATCTGTCCCTTTGAATCTGTTTCTTGAGGATGTGTTATCAAATATGCCAGTGATACACGTCACAGGATATATTTTCTGTTAACACATTTCTCATGTGTGACCATGCTGGAGTTGTCGGTCGGGTGCTCATTGTCTCAGCACTAAGTACAACCCATTTATCTGCTCTTCGTGTGGATGCCATAGGGGCTTCTGTCAGAGCTCCCCTGGAATTAAGTATGAATTAAATGTACCATTAAAATAAAGTGTTATCACAGCCATTTAATGAGTTTGAGTCTCTAACAGCTTCATTTTCCTGTGTTTGATGGCCATGCCCCTCCTTATTTCATTTGATTGTCGTAGGTTGCTATTGAGGGGTACTTATGTTACTTAAGCACAAGCGGCGTGTTCCCAGCCCCTGTGCCAGGCTCTGCCGCCTTGGGTCGGGTGTAAATAACTTCCTTGTATTAGGCAGTCGGGCCGCTGGGAAGCTGATCTCTGCTCCCTGGGGATGCCCCAGCCATGGAGGCTGCCCAGCCCCGGCTCTGCCACCTCTGTGGCAGGTCTGGCTCAGGGTAAGCTGCGCAGCCCAGCTTTTGATAAAAACGGGCTGGAGCCGGGGAGGGGAGTGCTGTTGCACTGTGCACTTTATATGTACCAGAAGGGATGCGATGTGTAATCAGCTGCCCTGCTGCAGGATCAGACCCTCTCGCACAGAGCGGCTGGGGAGGTGGGAGCGCAGGCGCTGGGCTGTGCCCTGGTGCTTTGCAGTTTCAGCGTTTTCTTGACTTACTTCCTAACTTATTGCGGGAGAAGCAATGGCTGCTGCGTGCGTAGTGGGGTGTAGCGCTGGAGCTTCAGGCAGGCAGGGGCTTGTTGGGGTGCAGGAACCGGGGGCACCCGCTGCCTCCTGCCCTGCTCTAGGCTGCTCGCTGGGCCGCAGGAAGGTGGTGAGGATTTTGAGCGTTAGAGTTGTAGAACATTTTTTTTTTTTAATGTGTCAAAACAGCATTTTTCCACAGCCTTGTTCTTGGAAATGTTTGAACCGTTCTTGCTAAAACTTCCCTCAAAATTTCAGCCTGAGGCAGACACTCAATATGGGAAACATCAGAGCGAAATGACTTGCATTGCACAAAGACACAGGCAAGTGATAATAGGGCCTTTCAAAGTGCTGGGGAATCGCTGAATGGTGGCACCGCAATCTATAAAGCCTTATAGCAACCCGGAGATGAACGGGCTGCCTGCATCCCTGGCGTCTTCCCAGGTTTCAGCAGAGTCCCTGCGGGCAGGTTTGGCCCTTGGAAACACAGCGCCGACCTCCCAGGTGACAAACACACAGGCTGGAGATCTTCCTTGCCCCTCGCTGGGTGACCCCACGGGCAGCGGAGCGTTTGCAGACTCAGCAGAGCTCACTTCTGGCCTGATCCGGTGCCCGTGGCACCTTGCAGCGGTGTTTTCCTTGCTCTCCTGGCCGAGGCTGCTTTGGGAAGCTGTGCTGCTGCCTGCAATGCCGGGGAGCCCGCAGGGCTGGACCAGGATGCTGTGGGCTTGGGGGTGGTCTCTCGGAGCAGCCGATCCTGCCCTGCTGCTCGGCGTTTGGGGTCCCCTGCATGGAATGCATGGCAGGGGCAGCGATACCTCCAGTGAGCGCAGCAGCGGGAGCTCTTTGCTGAACGCCCTGCGCTGGGGGTGGCAGAGGAGAAGCCAGTCTGGAGGAGGCGCCGTGGCTGCTGCCCCGGCTGGGCTTTGATAGCCGCGTAAATAGGCAGTAGGCAGCGCACATTAGGCTGGGGCAGCTGTATTATTTACAGAGAGGCTTGGGGAGTCTCTGAGGAGAGCCGGCACAACTTGCATATTAAAACAGAAATTGCAATTAACAACAAAAAGGGCATTTTTATAACATTTTTATTGAAGTCTTAATGAACAAATAAAGAAGCAGAGAAATCTGCATATGCATTTGTGAGATATAAAACTGACTGAATCAAGATGAAGCAGCAAGAAGCCTTGGCTTCTCTCATTTTCTGCTAAATAAGTAAAACAAAATTGCAAAGAAGGGAGAGGAGAGGAGAGGAGAAGGGGAAGAAAGTCGTAGTGCGTGATCCGGGAACCAGGAGGCCCCAGTATGTGGTTCCTGTGAATCCAGTAAGATGCAGGAGGTTGGCTCAGCAGAGCTGTCTGTCGTCTTCCCCCCGAGCTATGCCGAGGGGATTTGGAGGGATTTCTGAAAGCATATTGGAAAAGAAATTGGAAGCTGAAAAAAAAGTAGAAAAGCACGGATTTGAACCCAGAATCTGTACAGGCAGCAGGTGCTGCGCTGCCTGCAGGGCTGGGGGCTTGGTCTGCTCCAGAGAGGGGAAGTGGGTGCCTGGCAGAGGCTGTGGGTGAGCTGGGGTGGCTGGTTAGGAGATGGCAGGTGGAATGGCCACTGGTAATGGGGCTGTTGGATCCCCCCCCAGGTAACACAGGTGGTGCAGAGCCCTGTCTGAGGAGCCTGTGGCAAGGATGGTGCTGGTGGAGGGGAGGAGCGGGCAGGCAGCCACGGTGCTGGGGAGGGCGGATGCACCAGGACATACGGGCATGGAAGTGGTGTGCGGTGGTGTCAGTGCTGGGGCTGACCCCGCAGAGGGAAGGTGGGGGGCTTTGTTCAGAGCATGGGGGGGGGAGTTTTGGGCGTCCCCCCAAGATCTGCATTTGGACACCAAGTGCTGGCTTTGGCTTTGTGTCATGATGAGCCCCAGGGTCCCACGCGCTGGGTTTGGGGATGCTGAGCGGGCAGGGAGACGGGGGCACATGGGGTCTGGAAGGCCAGCGGGATGTCTCCAAATATTACGGGCTACAGAAACGCCTGTGTTAAGAGGAGCTTATCTGGTACTGAGGGCAATGAGGCACATCAATCAGCGTCAGAGAGATGTATTGACAAACGAGTCAGCGTATAGACTGAGCAAAGCCACGACGTGCGCCGGGCTGCTGATGGCGGAGCGCGACGGTGCAGGAGAGCTGCTGCCAAGACCAACCAGGGAGGTCAGAGCAGCAGCCACCTCCTGTGATAGATGGAGCCGCTGCGCTAGTCCCTGTGCTCGCTCCCTGTCTGTCTGGGGAGCAGGGCTCCGCGTTGCTTTGGAAAATGCTCTGTAGCCTTTCCATGTCTCAGGGGCATCGTGTGCAGCCGATTCCCTCTCCTCCCTTCCGAGTTTGCCAGAGCAGGGCAGACCCTCTCTTCCTTTTCGGCACAAGCAGCTCCAGGGGCACTTCTGCAAAATACTCCCCAGAATGATTTATGATACTCCTTCAACTAATTTTTAACTCTGATTGCTTCTTCTTCTTCTCTTCAGTAGAATTTAACTAGTTTGCCTGGAATATTAATAATTAAACATCAAGGAATTATATCCCAAGCAGTCTTTTCAGATGAACGTTTGTGGTTGTTTTAAAGCGCACAGCGCTGGGTTTTAGTGGATCTTTGATAGAATTTTGCTTCTTTTAAACTGCTGACACCAGTAACCCTATAAATTAGCAGATGATGGAGGGAAATCTCCTGGCTGCCTCTGCTGGTTTTTATAGTTTGATTTGTTAATAGGGGTTTTGGGTCACAGCCAGGAATTCCTTAACCGGCAAAGGGAAGGGTTTGCCTCACGGTGTGGCGGAGACCGCCTGGCTCTGCCACGCTGCGCCACGTGCCATGCGGGGCTGCGCGTGTGCATGGGCCGGCACCGGCCTTCAGCCGCACGTGGGTGCAGAGATGCGTGTCGGTGCCGGCAGCGTGCGGGTGCGCGTGTCTGCCCACCACCGCGTCCCTGTGAGGGGAGAGGTGTCCGTGGGTATGTGGTGCTGAGCGGGTGGGAGGGTGTAAAGGCACCTCGGCTTCGAGGGTACACCGGTGATCGCTTCTCTGTGTAGCGAGACAGCCTTGGTGGTACGCTTTGAATGTGCTTTCCCTGCGGGAGCGGATGAGCAGGGCAGCAGGGAGAGGCTCAGCTGTAACGCGGGCAGCAGGTCCTGCTGCAGTGGGGATGCTCAACAGGTCACAGAGGCTGTAACCTGTTGCTGGTGTTTGCTGCGACTGTTTGCGATGGTTTCTGCTGCAAAGGAGGATTCTGCCTCCTTTCGCTTAATGCTGCTGAACTACCCACAGCAGCTCGTGCTGCTGGTGTGAGATGACGGCTTCTTGGGCATGATTTGTCTCGTTATCTGCAGAGTGGGTATAAAATGCTGCCGGCACGGAGTGCACGTGGTGGTATTCACCGTCCCAGGCATGTGGCGGGGGGGGCACCAACCCCCCCTGCTTCCCTGCCAGTAAACTGAGTCGGTTGTGAACTTGAGGCATTGCCCAAGCGCAGGGAAATTGCAGCAGCCAGCTTGAAAGGGTTTAATTGCTCCACTCGCAAGTGCGTGCCTGTCGTCCCTGCCTGCAGCCAGGAGCAGGCAGGGCAGCTACAATCCAGGGAATCATCTTTTCTAACGCTGAACGCATGTTTCTGAGAGTGTGGCCAAGGCAACGTGTGTTTCTTGCCTCCAGGGTGGAGATGCTGTCACAGGAAAGGAGCTCTTTGACTCTCTTGATTTTGCTGTGAGCCTGGGGAGCACCCAGCGCTGGGTGCAGAGCTCCTGGGGGAGCTCCCAAAGGAGGGGAGTTTTGCGTGCAGAGGTGCCATGGAGAGGGGTCTGGGCTCCACAGCAGCTTGGGGGAAGCTGAGCAGCATGGTCTGGGCTCCAGACGGGAGCTTTTCCAGTGGCGGGGCAGCACTAAGAGCCAGGCTCGCTGCTTCAGCCCTGCCCGGCCTGTCCTGCATCCCTCCCGCCCGTGGGACGGCTGCTGGAGGGGGTCCAGAAGGGGCCATGTGCGCTGGGGTCCCGCTCCCGCGCTGTCCCTCGGGGCTGGGGTCCATGCCTGCCCCGTCCCGCTCCCACCCCTTGCCATAAAGCTGAAGTTTCATTTATTCTGAAGGGAAAAGAATTCACATCTCCCCGACCAACGCGAACTCAAATACAAATAAATTTCTCTCAAAGTGCAGTCATTGGAGAAAACTAAAGGCCGTTAGTCAGGCTGACATCAGAGGAGCCGCATTCACTCTGACAAGCGGCAAAGGCTTATGTTTTATTCACCAGGCCTGAAAAATACCTTCCTGAGGAGGGGGCCCATAAATAAACCAGTGTGATGAATATTACACAGAATAAAAACTGATAAAGCAAGGGCCCTAAACACGAGATGCACAATGAGGTTAGAAAAGCACATGGTTTTCATTACATCTAATCCTGCATGACGGGCTGGGGAGGTGAGTGGCAGGGTGGGAAGAGGAAGCCACCCACAGGGATGCTTCTGGCCCCTTGGGAGAGAGGGGAGGTGGGACAGGCTGAGCCGGTTCCACTCCTGGCCACACACCTCCACGGGGAGAGGTGGCACAGGCAGGGCTGGGAGCAGCTCTGCAGCCCCTGGCCTGGGGCAGAGGGAGGGGATCGAGGGGCTGCAGAGATGCTCCCAGCCCTGCCTGGGATGCCTTCAGAGTGGGGTCCCAGCTGCAGCGGTCCATACTGCTGGGGGGAGCGGGGAGGCAGACATGGTCTGTAACCTGGAGCGCTTCTCCTGGCTGTGAGATGTCTGTGGTTCTTTGGGATCTCCACTGCGGGGTTTCCTACAGTTTCTCTGGCCCTAAAAGTCCCGTCTTTTGCAGTTCCCGCGGGGC
>NW_008824894.1:626148-627182 GCF_000699105.1 Pygoscelis adeliae
GTGGGTTTGCCGGGGCTTCCCCCCCGGTGCCAGCGGCAGAGCCGCCGGGCTGTCCCCGCCACCGTGGCCCCGCAGCACCGACCTGCCCGGGATCCAGACAGCGGAGGTGGGCTCAACCCCACAGCCCTGGCCTTGCTGAAGGCAGCTGGAGGGGGTGGCCTTGGGGTGCCGCTGGCATTGGAGGGACATCTCCTGCTATTGCATTTCTCAGTACGAAATACCTCTCAAATATATTGGTTTTGAGAACAAGTAGCGAATTATGAAGGCTGTGACCATAAAGAGTGTCTTCAAAGATGACGTTTCCGTGTTTTGGAGTGTTATTTGAAGGTGTCTTGCCTTCTGCAGCCTCTTCCTTGCTTTCCACAGACACGCGTGGCTGCTGGTTGCACTCAGGGTTATCGCAGTGTTCCTTCAGGAGGTCAGGCCGTGGTGCAATGGCCCCTGTGACACCTGTCGGAGTGCCCTGGCCCCGCCGGTGCGGGAGGACAGTCCCCATCTCTATGTGTGGTGGTTTCCTCCGTGCCCCAGCACGTCTGGGGGTCGGGGCAGCAGGGCTTCAGGGGGAAACCCTTTCTTTGGGTCACACACAGCTCCCCGCCAGGGAGCCTGGCTCCTGGTGCTAATGTGCTCCTCCGAGAGTTGCCGGAGTGCTGGCGTGTCCCCCTGGGGGGACCAGCCGCTCCATCCCTGCCCCGGCACAGGGACAGGCAGTGGTGGGGTCTGCAGTGCTCTGGAGTTGGGTGGTCGCTGCATGTGCCCACCCTTAAACTGGCATGGGCTGCGTGAGGCTGCAGAAACACGGTGCAAACAGAGTAAATGTTTAATAAACAAAGCTCTCTGCCAGATCGGGGTGGGGGTGTCAGAAGAGGTGTTGTGATGGGTATTAATGCCGTTCGGAAATGCCATTGCAGAGTTGTTATTCCATCTCCCCACAATCTCTCTGAAATTCTCTGCAGTCCAGTAAGGGAAGTGTCGCAGTGCCTTCCCTGCCCGGGGAACGCCAGGGGCTCAGAGCGGCCGGGCCGCCTGCCGGC
>NW_008824894.1:628378-628678 GCF_000699105.1 Pygoscelis adeliae
AGACTGCAGTCCATCCTCTGCAGCTGGCACGGGTCCCTGGGCAGCAGGGAGAGAGGGTTGGGGCTGTTGGAAGTGAAGCGGTGCAGGTGTCTGGGAACTGGGGTGCTTAGGGGCAGCGTAACCAGTATGGAAACACCTGCGGGAGCTTGCCAGCGAGCCTCCTCCCCGGCCCGTGGGGCTGCAGGGCTGGTGCTTGCCATTCCCGGGAGCGCGTGTGATGGAGCGCGTGCACGGAAACGTGGGTCCCAGCTGGAGCCAGCTGTGGGGCGCAGGGGGTTTTCTCCCCTGGGGCCACCTGAG
>NW_008824894.1:628769-629358 GCF_000699105.1 Pygoscelis adeliae
CAAGCAGCAGCAGGTGGGGGGGGCACTTTCAGATCCTGGTTTTCTGCCAGGCAGGGCTGTGGGCAGCTCTCCTTGGCGGTCCCAGGGATGGCGCTGACTCGGTGCTCACCAGCTCCTCTGGAACGAGAGGCTCGGCCTTTCTTGCTGTGTCTTGGAACAGGAGCTGAAAGCAACCCGAACAGTAGCGAGCCATCCCCACCCCCCCGTCCTCGGCTGCCCACGGCTCCTGGTGGAGAGCTGCTCTGCAGATGCAAAAACCAGTTTGGGAAATTGCTTTTCATGTTGGATATGGGTTTTGCAAAGCTTTTTTCTTCTGAGCTGCAGCTCTCTGTGGTGGGCTGCATGCCCGGGTGGGCGCTGGGGTGCGGAGGAGGCACGTGCTGCCGTGCTCACATATCCCATCTGCATCTTTTTCCTTGCTGGGGCTGGATCCTCCAAAGGGGTGCAGGGCCTGATCACCTGCTCCAGACCTCACCTCTGCTGGTCACCGGGAGCAGAAGCGGAGCATCCCCTCTGTGGGACCCCGCTGCCTTTCCAGCCGCTCCCCGCCAGTGGTGGGGGGGGCTGGGCGGGAGAGGCGGGGTCCGGT
>NW_008824894.1:630228-630724 GCF_000699105.1 Pygoscelis adeliae
TGCCACGCTCCGGCAGCGCAGCCCCGCTCTGCCGGTAGAGCCCCCCGCTGCATGGGGGTCCCTGGGCTGCCCTCCCCTGCCTGCTGCCAGCACTGTATTAAAAAAACATAATTGATTTTCCTTCCTGCTAGCGCTTAACCTGGACTTTCCCACTGCAGCGGCAGAGGGCCCTGATTACAATATCTCTGAAGAGGCCAGTGAGTTATAGTAATGGACACTCTTCTAGCTGTCTGTGCCGCTCATAAATCTATCCCCTCCTGAAAGTGCAGATGGTCCATAATCGTCCATCATCCCGAGCCGAGCGCCGGGCAGTGCCGGGGTGGGTTTCTCCTCTGAGGCTGCTTTTTCTGCAAGCTAAACGGAACTGCGACGCGGCGCGAGCTCTCTCCGTAATGGAGTGCGAGCAGCCCTGCCTTCAGCCGTGATTTAGGAGGGAAGGAACAATAAATATCCTGGAGGTTGGGGCTGCGAGCAGCCGCCAGAGGGGAAGGCAGCC
>NW_008824894.1:649843-650393 GCF_000699105.1 Pygoscelis adeliae
GGCCCCAGGCCCTCTGTAAGTCACAGCTGAGACCCCTCGAGACGAAGGGGGCTGCCGGGGCTGTCGCATCGTACCTGTCTCCGCTTGGCTCCCAAAGCCTGGTCCTGCTCAGGCTCTTGGTGCAGGTCCCAGCTCCGGCGGGCCGGTGCACACAGGATGAGGAGGTGGGAGCTGCCCCCCTACCCTGCCTTTGCTGTGGGGAGCGGGGCACTGTGCCAGCCGGGCTCACGGCAGAGGGGAGCCGCGGTGTTTTGTTGGCTGAGCCGCTGCTGCCATGCTTCATGTGCTGCCGGCTCCCGCTCATTGGCACGTCTGCGGGACAGATCAGCCTCGCCAGCACTTGCAGCCTGGAGGGATCTGCACAGCCCTTTCCGGCAAAGCGAAGCCAATGCCGCTGTCCCCATCACGGGTGGATGAGTGGGGCCGTGAGGAGCCCCAGCAGTTTGCCCACGGCTACTCGAGCACGTGTTAGCGGGGCCAGGGCAGCTGGGGCCCCTGGTCCTCGGTGCCACGCTCCGGCAGGCGCGGCCCCCCCTGCCGGGTAGGGCCC
>NW_008824894.1:652199-653182 GCF_000699105.1 Pygoscelis adeliae
TGGGAGCCGGCGCTACCTAGCTGTGGTGCTAAATTTTTATATCGACTCCCACCGGAGTCGATTCCGGCTTGGTTACGGTGATTTTATTTGGTATTTAACATCTGAAACGTGCATGTCTGCGCCTGCGAGTGCTGGGAGATGCGGGTGGCAGGTGGACCGCGGTGTGCTTGTTTGGAGCTGGGCTGGGATTCCCTGTGCCGGTGCCAAGGACCTTGCCCCTTGCGTATTGACTGTCACCAAGCCCTCTCCCGTGGCGAGATTCGTTCCCACGCCAGCGGTCCTGGGAGTGGGCAGGAGAGCAGACCCGGGGCCAAGGACCCTGGCAGCCTGGCCCCTTGCTCCTCCAAGCTGCAGCTGCTGTCCCAGCTGCCCGCAGGCAGGGGTGCTCGCCAAGGGTTTTAGGAGGAAACGCTCGAGCTTTTCTCCCGGAAGCCTGCCCTAGACTGATTCAGAGCTCAGAGCTGCCTTTTATCGGTGCTGCCTTGCGGCCGAGCCTGAGAAGCTGCCCCCGCCTCGCCGAGTGCCCTTATTTACAAGAATCCCCCTGGTATGGCCTTTAAGCGCTTCCATTAACATTTTTGCATCTTGCTTATTGCAAGCCTGGGTCCGCCGAGACCCGTGTGTGGCAGGCAGCAGGCAGGAGCGCTAGGCTCGCTTTAATTGGTTTGAAGCTCTTGCTGCCGGCCGTGGAGGGGTCTCTTTCCTTGAGTAATGACCTGGAATTTGATCACGCGACCTTTATTAGATTGTGAGACTGGAAGTGTAACTGTACGGGATCAAAGCAAAGCAGGCACCACCGTGAGCTGGGACCCTCGGGGCTGAGGAAGAGGAGCCCCTCACTGCCAGCCCCCCCGGCAGATTAAAACAACCCAGCAGCCTGCTAAAGGGTTTGAGCTCCTAATGACAGAGCCGCTCTCATGCTCCAGCAGGCGCGTGCAGCCCTGCTGCCTCGGCGGCTGCTGGGGGGCCAGGGGCCCCTCTCC
>NW_008824894.1:654359-656390 GCF_000699105.1 Pygoscelis adeliae
GTGTAGAAACACCCGATCCTGAGGCACGAACGCCCCGTGCTCCCAGAGGGTTTGCGAGGGGTCTGGGCAGCCCAGGAGCACAGCACCGCTGTCGGGCAGCGCTGCCCACAGCTCTCCCCATGCTGCAGTGTGTCCATGTGGGATGGTGGTGGTAGGCAATGCACTGGCAGCATGCAAAGCAGGCCGTGTATAATAGATAATAATTAATAGACTGCTTCAGCGGCTAGCTAGGTAAGTAGATAAATAATTTTAATTATCCTTGGGGAGGCTGTAAATTCGCACACAGCCCTTTATTAAACTCTCTGTTTACAACAGTCATTTATATTGTGTGTCATTTTGCATAAAACCCCCTTGGGGCCGAATAACACTGCGTAATAACGGCTCCGTTATTGCCAGTGCCTCTGCTCGAGAGCCGCTGGCGGCACGGGCAGGAGCGCTGCGGGCAGGGGCCCCGGGGCTGGGGGCGGGGGGGCACGGGGCGCGCAGCTCTGGGTCTCCTGGGAGCCTTTGGTGTGCTCCTCCTGAAGGTGAGGAACTCGGTGCAGTGGACCCAGCCACGCCGAGCTCTGCTCCCCTGGGTGGTCCCTGAGGGCTCTGCCCGGACCCTCGCTCCTTCCCAGTAGAGTTTATGGTTTTGTGCTGATGGCAGGGTGTTTTCTCCCCCTTTTTTGCGCATGTCTCTTAAAAGCACCATAGATTCTGAGCTGTGAAATCCTGCTGCGTCAGCAGTCTGCAAAATGAATTGATATTAAACGCGACAAAAGTCTTTCTAATTCACCCTGGCCGGTTTCTGCTTCCCTCCCTGAAGATGTAATTGAAAAGTGGAAGAATGGAGATTGCCATCATCCCTGCCCGGAATAACACTGAGCCATCTATTACTGAGAAACTCATTAATTAAGGATTATTTACAAATAACTGTGCTCTCACCATGCCGCACACGCTGCCCCATCCATGCATGTGTGCTCCCTCCCGCTGCCTGCCCCTCCCATCACATGCGTGTACACACACACTCCCCGAGCCCGTCGGCCCCCGGGCACCTGCACATTGCTCCAGCTCCCGCGGGGCTTTGGGAGACGGTTTTGCCGGGGCAGAGGGTTGCAGGAGCCACGCGAGTGAGCCGTGATGCTCACCGTGATGCTCGCTGTGGCAGCAGAGCGACCCGACCATCCATCGCAGTGACCTCACTTGCGGAGGACTGTGCTCCATGGACTAATTTGTTTTCAATGGCAGTTTCTGGCACTGTCCCTGCCAACATCAGGACAAGAGTCTTTGGGGGTTTAAAATTACTTTTACAGGAACAGCATGTGTTTCTCCACTCCTGGATGGCTTTAAGGGCTTTTTTGGTGCAGGAGAGGCTGGGTGCTGCTGCTCAGGCACCAGAACTGGCCAGGCTTGCGCCCGGTGCCCTTTGCTCCCCTGGCCGAGGGGTACACTTGTCTGGGGAGGACCCAGGACCTTGCAGCCTGTACCTGTGCCTGGCAGGTTGCAAGGAGGGGTTTCATATTCTCGGCAGCGGGCGGCTTCCCCGGGGGGCACTGGCTGGTGATGGTAGGTGGCCGGGTGGCCGCTGCCCCATGACGCAGCTGCCTGGCACCGTGCACCCTTGGGTGGCCGGTTCGCAGAGCAGTTGAGCAGCAGGGAGGGGAGGCTTGTGCCGGGCAGGCTAGCACCGGCCTGGGGGAGCAGCTCGAGAGACGTGCTGGTGCTGCCTTTGGGTAGGGGCGGTGTTTTTGGTGCTACCCCGACACATAGTGGTGTTCATGCTTGCTCTGACTCCAGGCATGTGTAAGAGAGGTAACTTTGCAGAAGACAGTCAAATAACCATATAGTTTAATATCCCGACGATCAGGGCTGACATTTATGTCGTTAATTTTAAAACGCTTTATTTCTTCTCTATTAAGTTAGACTCATTTCCAACAGACTAAATAACTCTCTCTCCCTAACTGTGGGCTGGTGTTTTATCGTTTCCTTCCCTCTTTAGTTTTTGTTCCCTTTCTGGGAAGCTCAGTAAGATGGAAGGAGGAGAGCGTC
>NW_008824894.1:656410-662017 GCF_000699105.1 Pygoscelis adeliae
CCGGGGTATCCCAGTGGACGGGCAGCTCTCGCCATCTCTCCTCTGGAGGAGGCAGGGGTGCGTCCCTGTGCCTCTTTGGAAATGTGCAATGATAGAAAAGACAGGGATCGGAGAAACTGGACACGGGGACTTTACCAGTCTCCTCTCATCCATTTCCAGAGCCTGGAGGGATCATGTCTGGTAGCAACTTCCCCAGGATTTAAAGTCCCAAGTGATGGCTCTGCACGGGGAGGCGCCCTGGCCTGGCAGGTCTGTGTGTGCAGAGAGGGATGATAGACACAAACGTGCTGGTTCTTCACTCCCATCGGCCACCACCTCCTACAGAGCGAGTGCCTGTGGCTTCGTTTTGGGTGGCTGTGGCAGGGTGGGGGTGTTCCAGCAGTGCTGGGACTGGACCAGCCCCAGTGAGGCCCTGAGCCAGTGGCTGCGGATGCAGGAGGGGCTTTCTGAATCTGAAAGGGAAGCTTCTGCCCTCCCTCACCATCCATCTGCCTCAATCCTCTCCTGGTGGCGTCTCCTCCGACTCCTCTCCTGACTCTTCCCTTCTGCCAGCCCTGAACCCAAGGTTTGTGCACCGACGTCCCCTCTGCTCATCTTGTCCCTCCAGCGGTGCTGGGACCCCTCACCCTCCTGCTCTGGGGGGGGCTGTGCCCATCCTCACCCTCACCGTGCCGGGGCTCTCACCGGCCGGACCCAAGCTGGCGGGAGGCTCACCGTGTGCAGGGTGCACGGGGGTGGTTTCAGAACCCTGTGCGGTGAGCACTCCCCGGCCACGCCAGGCCAGGGTTATTAGTTATTTTTAGCAATCGATGTTATTGATGCCATGCTAGCTGGAGGAAGCCACTGGAGGGCTGTTCTTCCAACTCATTACATTTAGAGCTGAACTATCCCCTTTTTATATAAATCCTGACACATAAAGATAAAATACACCATTTTCCACAGAGCTGCAGCCCAGAGTCAGGGCTGGCACTGGCTGGGACCAGCCCTGCCTACGTGTGCTGGGGAGTGTCCCCTGGCTCTGCTGGGAGGAAAGTGCTGGGCTGAGCAGGGCCTGGAGCAAACGTGCCAGAGATGCTCCGGAGGGGCTGTCACCTCAGGGTCCTGCGTGTCCCTTCTGCTGCGTCCCTCCCTGGGGCTGGGAAACCTCCTGGGGATCTCTCCATGCTTCACAGCCCAGGATGCTCCTCTCCTCCCAGCCAGCTTTGTGAGGGTCCGTATGGTGGTCTGAGTTGCTGTCGATAACGAACAGGGGGCAGGGTTGGAAAAAGTGCCTGTGTGTCAGTCTGACACCTGCAAGCGTCCTGTCTGTCTGACATCTGTGTTACTGTACGGTGTCCACGGTCTGTGTGACGTGCTGGAGATGCTGCTGCTGCGGGGTCCTGAGCCCCTCTCGGGCTGAGCTGGGCGATGCTCACTGTGGGCTGGAGGTCTCTGGCCTGCCCGTCTCCCGTGGGAAGGGCCCAGGCTTTCGTGCACAGCCAGCAGTGACGCTGTGCTAAAACGCTGTCCCAGCCTCCGTGCCCCCTCCCCAGCCAGGCAGAAGCCCCTCGGAGGGGCTGGGCTGCCCCTCGCCTCTGCCCTTGGCACTGGCACCTGGTGCTGCAGGGGGGCTCTCCCACCCTGCGAGAGCCGCGCTGCTGCTGCTTCATTTGCATTTATACTTGGCCAATCTCTTTGATTAATGCACTGACTTGAGCAGGAGAAACTAGTGCGGAGATGAAATGGAAACCCCAGGCTTCCTCCCAGCTCGGTCCCTGCTCCAGCCCGCTCACTCGATGGAAACTCAATCCCGGCCAGAGGGATCGATGCTAACCTGCTCACCATCCGTGCTGCGCCGGCCCCAGGGCCCGCGAGAAGTGTTGCTGTTGCGGGGCGGGAGGAGTGCTAACGGCATGCCCGCCCCGGGGGGCTGCGCCTGGGTGCGGGGTTGCCCCGGACTGCTGCCCGTGCGGCTGGAGGGCAGGGGATGCCCTTTGGGGACAGACCCCTGCGTGTGACCATCCTGACCATACCAGTGGGGAGCCCTGGGCAGGCGAGCGGGAGCAGGAGCAGCCTGAGGCATCTGGGGAGCAGGGCAGCGTCCGGGTTTCCCTCTGGTCAGCGTCGCCGCTCCTCCCGGGTTGCAGCAGTGTGTCTGTCTGGAGCTAGGCGTGCAGAGCTGCTTCCCCAGCGCCCTCCTCCCTGGCTCGGAGGGACGTCCCTGCCCAGGCACAGAGCTGAGGGCACCTGCGTTTCCAGCGAAATCAGCCCAGCGGTGGTGAGGCGGCCGTCCAGGCTCGGTGGAGAGGGCTCTTTCCATTTACTTTTGTGGTTTTCCTTTCAAGATGAAATTAAGCTACAGAGAGCAAAAAACAAACCTTTTTTTAAAGCAATGCATCAACGCATCCCTTAAGGGGAAAACACTCTTACACGGAGGTTTTCCTGCACTTTAGTTGTCCTCCATGTCTCAGTTCTCCCGTGCTTTCAAAACACTTGCCCCTGGCCAATTCCCTGTGCACTCTGGGGTTTTGGTGGTTTGGTTTTTTGTTTCTTTTTTTGCTATTGTTTCCAATCAATTTTACAGTAGGTTTGTATTTAGGATAAAAGCCTCCCCTGTCCTCCCCTCGCCCTGCCGCATTCTGTGCCCCTGCGCCTCTGCTGACGCAGCCTGGGAGCAGCAGGGGCCGAGCAGAGACCCCACGCCGGGCGGCTGCCCCTCGCCCGGGGGTCACCTACCTCCGCCCTGGGGCTCACCCCGTGCCTGTGCCTGGGTGTCTGTAGGCAAGGACGCCCCAATACGCACAGCTCTTCTTCCATGGTCTAACCCTGCTCGCAGGTGCTGCAGCCGCTGCAGGCTGCTCCCGCGGGCTCCTCCGGTGGCTCCGGTCCCCCTGTCCCCACCTGCTCGGTCCCAGCCATCATGCTGGCCGCCGCGTCGCTCCCTTGCTCCGCATCAAGTGATCTTGGCGGTGGTCACCCCCAGAGCGGAGCTGTCTCCTTTTGTCATGTCCCATCAGGTTCTCACTAAAGAGGTTGAGCCGCAGGTTAATTTATGGTGTACGGGGGAGCCAAGGATGGGAATAGCATCTGCCCTCTAAATAAGTCATGAAGCAGGATCCCAACAGCACAATTAGAACCCTCCGTTAATGATTATTTATGGGGCTGGGAATGCTTATTTAACCTGACTATATTAAATATTAAACCAAATTATAATATTTATAACTGTATTTACAACAAAAGGGAGCGGCGTGTTGCCGGGGCTGTGGTGTGCGGGTGAGGTGAGAGGCATACTGGTGCCAGAGGGGCAGCGGGCAGCACACGGTGGCTCGTGGGGACCAGAGAAACAGTCTTGGCTCTGTCCCCCACACCGGCCTGGCCCATGGCTTGCAAATGATTTGTCCGGAGCATCCCCACGGAGCAGCGGAGCCCGCCCTGCCCCAGCGGGAGAGTGAGGGGTCCCTGCCGGCAGCCGGGGCTGAGCCAGGGTGGGATGCTGCTGGACACGACCTCTGCTCGTCCCTCTGCCTGTGGGTGCTGTGGAGCTCCCGGCGCCGAGTGGTGCTGGCAGCCCCCTCCCAGGAAGCGCAGCCCCCCGCGGGGCTCCCATCCAGCGGCAGCGAGGCACAAGCCATTTGCTTTCTGCTGGCCCTGCCTTCCCTGTGGTCAGCCCCGGCATCCCGGCGAGGGGGCTCTGTGCTCCCACTGCCCCGTGTGTGTCCCGCGGGGGAAGAGGGAAAAGCCCCATTTGCCCTGGCAGGGATGGCGGGGCGCGATCGACTGTGGCTCTCGGCAGCCACCGAGGCAGACGGGCAGTGAAATCGGCTGCTGTTAGCAGAGTCCCGACTGAGTAAAACACCCAATTGAATTGATTGCACTTGCAATTGGAAAGTCTATTGGCGAAGCAAATGGTGTTATCAGCCTGCAACAAGCTGAGAGTGCACTCCTCTGAAGAGCGCGCTGGGGAGCTGCGCTGCTGTGGGGGCCCTGCCCGCATTGCCCCGCTGTGCCCGCACTGCCTTGGAGGGCTTTTTGTTCTCAAACCAGGAGTGGGAAGGAATCATCTGCTGCGTTTGGGGGTGCAGTATCCGGCCGCCCGGTGACCTGCAAGGGAGGACGAGCTCTGCCAGCCCTGGGTTGCTTTCTGTCCCACACCTCGCCGTCAAACCGCACGTCAACCCTGGTACCAGGGGCCGGAGAGCCCCGTAACCCCCCGCCACGGCTGGTCCGCCCCCTCGGGCTAAGTGGGGTCTGGACAGGGTGCAAGCTGTGGCAGGCAGTGGGGAGGCAGCGGGTCCCCCCAGGCTGTGGGTGCTGGGGATGCCCAGCAGACTGCTGCACCCACCGCACTGCCCTGGGGAGCTCCCGGGGTACTTCCCCCTGGGGTAACCAGGGGGTCCCAACCCCAGCCCACGGCACCGCTCGCTGTGCAGAGCGCCTGTCAGGGACATGGGACCATATAAAATACCCTGCCCTGCACCGCAGCGGAGAGGACAGAGTCATGATGTAAAACCCCTCGGCTCCTGAGCAGCGGGCTGCTCTCTGCACCGAGAGTGGCAGGTTTTGCAGAGACGAGAGCACGGCACTTTGAGCAGAGGAGCAGCCCGGGGGATTTCCAGCTGCCGAGGGCAACTGAGAGGAGACCTGTGGCTGGGTTTCTGCAAAGGTTCAATGCCGTTGTGACCGCTAACAATATTTTCAGGTATGCAATCTAAGATAATGACAGGGCTAATCAAATCTCCAGCATAAGCTGTTGGTTTTGGGGTCAGGAGGGAATGTACTGCACCTAGAGCAGCAGTGCTTAATTGCTTTTGTCTTCCCCTGAATCAGAGGAGACAGCTGGGCTTGGTGGGCCACGGGGTCTCATGCTCAGGTCTCGCAGCTGCGTGTGGCTGGGCGGTTGCTGCATGCTCGAATTCAGCTCCTTTATGGCAGAGCCATGGCTCCTATTCTGCTGGCCCTAGCAATTGCAGGAGATAAGTGAAAAATCCCTCCATGCTCCCAAAGACGGTGTGATTGCAGGTTCCGCAGCCTATTGCAGATAAAATGATGATTAAGGGGTCCTACCCTATAAGCAGACAACCATGTTGACCTTATTTAGGCTCCTAATCAATTTGCCCCCGGTGTGATTAATTGAGATGCTTGCCATTGATTTTCCGTGAGACAGGAGTGGCTGAGGTGGGATTCACAGGGATGCCTGCAGGGATATCTCTGGGTCTGTTTGCGCCGCGGCAGCAGCGAGAGGCTGAGCTGTGCCGCGTCCTCTGCCAGGCGGGGGTTATCCCGTCTCTCCTCAGCCGCGGTTCCTGGGGCCAGCTGCTGGAGGCTGCTGCAGGGCTGCCTCCCTGCCTCTGCCTGCAGGAGGGGGCAAGGGCCGGGCGCTGTAGGGCCGGTCGTGGAGGTCCAGGTGGGGTTTGGGTTTCCCAGGAGCCCTCCTGCATCCTGCAAATGGTGCAGCGGATCCGGGACCCAGGGAGGGATGGTGCACTCTTCCTCCTGAGTGAGCCAGCAGCTCGGGGAAGAGCCCACGCAGCTGGTGCCGCTGTCGGTCCCTCTGTCCAGACCTGCCCACAGGCACACGGTTTGGGTCCCCCCTTGCCACCGGCTGGGGCAGTGCCAGCAAGAGGGTCC
>NW_008824894.1:662917-663668 GCF_000699105.1 Pygoscelis adeliae
GCGATGGTAGCAGGCTGGGGAAGCGCTCCCCGCCGCACCCGAGTCAGGGCTCCAAATGTGGGTTTTCTTTTTGCCTGGTGGCCCATCAGCTCTGCTAATTACACACAGGCCACAGCCCTGGGCAGAGCAGCTTCCAGCCGCGGTGCGTGCCCTTGGCAGCTCACTGGAGCTTGGCACCTCCCACGTGCCGGGTGTATTTTCTGCCCCTGTGTTGTCTCCCCAGTGCTGGTGACAGTCCTTTGGGGGTGGTTTCTTGGCAGACTCCTCCGTGGTGGCAGCATGTGCAGAGGGACAGTGGTGGCCCCGGGAGGGTGGGCTGGGTGCTCCCCTCGCTCTGCCATCAGTGCTTGCACGTGGTGATTCGGCCGGTTACTTCGGTTTCCGCCGTCCCTGTTTATGACTGATGTTTCTCTTTCTTAGAAGAAGGGGGAAGGACGACACACTATCTCCCACCAAAAGCCTTTCCCCTTCCTCCAGCAGTGTTTCTGCCATTTACATTAAAGGCTATAACGGGTTGGAGTAAATGGAGCAGGTTTGCAATTAGTTTTCAAAGTACTTATCTCATTAAAGTAAATGAATTATTGATTTAGTGACACTCATGCTTTTAGTGAGTGGCACAGTGCCATCGCTACTCTGTTCCCTGGCTCACAACGGTGGTGGCCAGCCCTCACACGCCTGCTCCTCGCGTGCACGCGTGTGCGGTTGCAGGTGCGTGAGCAGCGAGTGGCTGCTCTGCCTCTTACTTGGCTTC
>NW_008824894.1:664195-671960 GCF_000699105.1 Pygoscelis adeliae
GTGCGTGCCAGGCACTCGGGGCTGGACGCTGCCTGGTGGAGCGTGGCCACAGGAGGGTGAAGCGCTGAAGTGCCGTGCTGGAGCCAAATGCTTATGGCTGAACCTGCCGCCCCCCAGCCAGCTGCTGACTCAGCTCTTTTGCGCTTCTCTGTACAGAGATTTAATCTCTCCCATAAGATAAAATACTCCATTAATGGGAACCTGCCTACTCAGAGCCTCCCCTCTCTGGGTTCCAGGCAGGAAGGGCTGTGCTCTCCCACTGCCAAGAGCTGAGACTGCCTCTGCTGGGAGAGCACCAAGAATGGGCCTGGAAGGTGCCCAGCCCCGCACAGGCTGACTGTGCAGCAGGACGCGTTCCCCCTTCACTCCTGTGCCCCCGTGTCTGATGTGGTGTGGGACAAGGGGCTGTGGGAGGGATGCCAGCGGGATGAGCCGGGAATGCCAGGCTCCTCCGGTGATGCCTGCCATGTGAGTGGGTGCCACGCGGCTCTGCTGGTGGGTGTTATGGGCAATGCATGTGTCGGAAGCACTGCGTCCTCCTCAGGAGTGTGGCGTGCTGGGAGGGAAGAGGTGGCGATGCTGCAAGAGCCGCCGTCATCGGGCGGGCGGGAGGAAGTGCCAGGGAATGAGCAGAAGTTGCAGCAAGAATTTTGGTTGAGATTAGCAGTAATTAGTCAGGCTGGTGTTTTGGTAACTGGAGTTAGGACTGGCGATGCTGGCAGGGGCCGTGCTGAGCGGGCATGCTCCCTGGGTCGTGCCGTCCCCTCCCCGCGGGCTGAAGGGCTCCGGTTGTCCCTTGCGAAAGGAGACGGTTCTCCCTGGGTGGGGGGAGCTGCAGGTCACTCAGCATTACCCGCACCCACAGCAGCCGTCGCCCCGCGGTGCGACACTTTCGCCTCTGCCCCCAAGCAACTTGCAGCTGGAGCTGGCCGTCAGCCCTGTGCCGGGGACCTTGCCCATCCTGCCCGTCCCCATGCCACTCCACCTGCACACCCTGCCTACGGCCGGGCTCGGCGAGGCAGAGCAGGTCCCCTGGGCAGGCAGGAGCCGGCCGGTTGCAGTATTGGGAAGGGGTTACCAAAAAGGGGGCAGCGCCGTGTGTTGTCACTGTCCCCAGGGAGTGACTGCGGACTTTCTGGACTGGAGCCGCCAGTTGGGGGACTCTCCCGAAGGGTTACTCAGCCCTAAAGCTGTCCTGGTGTGACGGCCCCTCACCCAGCCCCGCCACGAGCTGGGAGCACCTCCTGCCCGCAGCTCTTGGCTGGCAGCGCGGCGCAGCCCTGGCTCTGCAGCAAGCAGCCGGACAGAGCCGGACAGTGGTGAAACACAGCCCGAGAGCGGGAGCCAGCGCTGCCCGCGCGCGGGACAGGCCCAGCCCCCTGCCCGCTCCTGCAACACACCTCCAGGAGCTGCTGGGAACGGGGCGTTTTGTCTTAGTTAAAAAAAAATCCTCCTCATTTAATTAAAAGTGTTGACATTGTGCCTGGCCATCCTGCCCGCCAGAGAACGTGGTTATAAATTAAACATTAAACCTTTAATGGCCCATAAAGAAATATTCGCTGCTGCTTATGTATATAGGGGATATAAATAGAGAGGGCTGCTGGGGGAGGGGCAGGATATTATTTTTCCTCAGCCAGATAATCTTTGCTAATGAATTTAATTAAAAGCAAAATTAATTTAGGAATTTTGGCGGAGGGAAGGGGGGTCAAAATGTACTTTGAAAAACTACTGAGAAGTTTCCCAGCAAAGCGGAGCGGGGTGGCTAGCCCAGGCCTGCCGCAGGGTTTGTCCCATGGTTGCAAAGTGGTGATGGGGGCTGTTGGGGTGCAGCATCCGTGGGGCCCCATGCAGCTGCCGGGCTGGGTGACACAGGTTGCATTTCCAGGGGGCCCTGTGCGGACACCCCACTTCAGATCCAAGTGGTTTTAGTTGGGTTGGGTTTTGCTTATGAGCTGGCCTGCATTGGGCTCGCCTGTTCTGTATGTGGGTCCGTGTGAGGCTGCTTGGGGTTCCAGCAGGTACCCGGGGCTGTCTCCTGCCTGGCTGGAGCCGATCAGCCCGGAGCTTCGCCAGAAAAGGAGGGGCAGGAGCAAGATCCCCTCCAGTAACGCTGACCCCGATTGCCCAGAGCCCTGAGCTGCTCCTAGGCCACCTTCCGTCAATGCTCTGCCAGTGCTTTTCCTCTCCTGCTTTGGTGCATGCGGTAGGACAGGGAGATTTTGGCTGAGCGTCCCGGTCCCTGTGGTGCCTGGGACCACCTGAGATTTTTGCCTGGGCTGGTGCCGGGCTCGGCGAGCTCTCCGGCCGCGCAGGCAAGCGTGGCGCATCCCGACTGCCAGGGCCCCAAGCTGCTGTGGGGAGTTTCTCAGAAGGCGCCTTCCTTGGGAAATGTGTTTGGGAAATGAGATTTTACCCATCGCTCTACCTCCCTGAGGAGAGTGAGCATCCTTCAATTATTCATTGCCAAGCAGGCTGTCTGGGTTCCCAGCACACCCAAACCTACTGTAGCACACGCTGGAGTTCGCTGCTCCCGCTTTGCTGTCTCCTGCCTTCCCCTGCCAGGGATCCTGGTGAGCGCTTTCTTGGCGAAGCCGAGGAAGACCTCGGGAGCAGTTGCTGCGAGGCAGGAGGGCAGGAGGCTCTGCCAGGCCCGCGGCCTTGCGGGGATGTCCCCTTGCTGCTGGGGACCGGGGAGTTTCCGACCAACTTTTTTGGGGCACCGGCGTCCCACGGCTGAGTCTGCCCCAGGGGCGGCGTGGAGGGCCGGGGAGGGAAGACCCCCGAGCCCAGAAAATGTGTCTGGCTGGGCGAGAGCTTTCTGGAGGGTTTTTATCATAAGAGCACTAATGGAAGTCAGCACCAGCCTAATGAGCTGTGCTCCTCCATGAATCTGATTCATTGAGGCAGGAATTACCATAATTGATTATCCTGCTGTGCGGCTAAGAGCGGTGTTTGCTGACAGAAGTGCCTGGGAACCGACGTCTCTCTTCCCGAGCCACCGCCACGTGTGGCTGTGCCTCCGGACCGTCCGTGGCCACGCTCTTGCAGGGATCCGGCCGTGGGTTCGGAGCAGCGTCTGTTTGCCCGGCCCCAGGGACAGGGCTCATTCTGTCTCCAACCAGCCCCGGGCGCAGGGTCCCTACACCCATGCCTGCACACCCAGGGCTGCCTTGTCTTATGGTGCTGCCTTCTGGGCCAGGGGATTGGAGCAGCATCACAGCTCCGGTGTTTAAAAGTAGAGCTGTTGCTGCCTGCCTGGGCAGGCAGGGAGAGGCTGCGGGACTCGACACCTCCAGGTCCCCAAAGAAGCAGTTCGCAAACAGAAACAGCCCTCGCTTATTCTTTTTAAAAAACTCCTGTGATGTATAAGCTGTTCTCATTATTTTTGAGGGTCTGACATGATTTATGAACGTTTGGGTTGGCAATGTTGCAAGAGCCAATTAGTTGAAGTGCAGCTTTCAGGAAGTTTTCTTTGAAATTTGGCGATATTCTCCAAGAAGTGCCCGGAGCCGGGACAGCAGCGGAAGAGCCGTGTGCCGCAGAACTCGCTCCTTGCAGGAGCGTGACACCGCGCCGGGGTGCGAGGGGCAGGGATGGGCACTGCCAGGGGGAAGAAATGCAGGAGCACCCTTGGGTGAGTGCAGCGAGCTGGGGTGGGCGGAGGGCTTGGGGCATGCCGAACCGTCTGGGCGTCCGGCGCTTCAGTGACGGCTGTGTCCTATCCAACCCCGCTGAGCCGTGGGCTGTGTGTGGGGCCAGGGCTGCGCTTGCAGAGTCCTGGGGAAGCCGAGGAAGGGGTCCGTGGTCCACAGGAGCTGGGTCAGGTTCGAGGTGTGCTGGCAGAGCTGGAGGCGGGGGTCCTGTTCCCATCGCCCCGTGCAAAGTGCAGGCAGGCGGTGCTGCTGCTCGGCGTCGGGGCTCGGCCACCCTGGGTTGAACCCCCAGCCTGGCTGCCGGCTCTTAACCAAGGCAGGTTTCCCAGCGTGCCCGGGGAGATAATGCTCATGTTCATACTTGTATTCGAACATTTTGCCAGTCAATGAGCAAATAGCATTGACTGTAGGCAGGTTAGCGACGATGATCATTGATTTTAATTCTTCCTCCTCTTTCTTGTCTTTTCGTAGAGATCCCAGCGTGAGCACCGCAGGAGGAGCTGGGCTGAATAAAAGGTACGGAGACATTAATTTCTGATGGGCCAGAGAGGTGAGGGGCTGCTCTGGGACTCGGGCAGCGGCTCCTGGGGCCCCTCGGCTGCACAGCCTGACCCAGTGCTCTTGGGGCCCAGGGTCCCTCTGAGCATGATAAAACTGCATGCTAAAACCTGCATGTTTAGGGACAGGCGATGGGTGCTGATGCCCGAGCTGTGCGGGGCTGGTTGGGACAGGGCAGCACCCTCTGCCCACGACTCCGGGGTCTGGCAGGGGCAGGCAGGCAGGCGCAGAGCCGTGTGCTGGGGAGGGCTGGGAGGAAGGCAGCCAGCTCCTCTCTGCCAGCAGCCCCCGGCACCCACCGGGCGCCGAGCCCCCGCACAGGCGTGATGTGAGTGGCATGAGTCCCGGGTGAGGAGGGCCGAGGGCTGTAGTGTCTGTGAGCTGTCCGTGTGTGCTGACGTTGCTGTCTGTCTGTCTGTGCTCTGTGAGGCTCCTGGGAGCTGTCCCTGGGGAAGCCTGTTGAGGGGACCCTGTCCTTACCAGGGTGGCACCAGCCCTGGCCCTGAACCGGCAGTTGCCCACCACGGGGGATGTTTGCTCCTGGGGTCCTGCAGCCCTTGCTGTGAGGTGTCACTCCAGCTCGAGGTGTCCCCCAGGCTGAGACCCAACTCAGGCAGGCAATGGCTTGTGCACGTGAGGGCGGTGGCTAGGCCAGGTGTCCCCTGCCAGCCTGGTGCCTGCTGGGCCAACGGGGATGGCTCCTTCCCATCGTAACCTCGTGTTGCTGGGCTTCACAGCAGTAGATTCTGGTCCCATCGCACGGTGGGGGGACCAGGTTCCCCTGAAGGTCCATCCTGCTGACTACAGCACAAACCCATGCTCCCCCCTGGTCCAAGCTGGTAAAGCAGAGGATCAAAGATAAGACAAGGGGCTGGGGGTGAGGATGCTGGTGCCTCCATCTCTCCGTGCCCTGGCACTGGTCTGGAGGTGCCTGTTGCAGCGGTGGGACCAGGGGGTGGCAGTGGCCAAGGCGGCGGCGCTGGGCACTGGGGAGCTGTCACTGTGCAAAAGTGATGGAGGAAAGAGGCCTTTGGGGGGAGCGCTCTCGTCTCTGTCATCGGCAGGATGAGGATGAAGATGACCTGCTGGGAGCAGGTCGTGGTCCAGAAGGGTCCTGAGACACCATGAGAAATGTGGAAAAGGAGCTGCTAGAAGGAGAGGAAAGGCTGGGGCGGGAGCTGGGCTCACAGGCAGCACAAGCCAGGAGCCAGGATTAACGGGACGAAGGCTGGGCTGCGGGTGTGAGCCCGGGTGGAAAACATCCCAGTCAGCAGCGGTGGCACGGGCTGTGGGGCCAGGGCGCAGGGTGCCGGGGCTGCTGCAGCGCAGTGGTTTGCTTCTGTGCGGGAGCGAGAGTCCGAGCTTCGGCTGGCTGCGTGCTGGGCCGTTCAGGAACCCCAGCAGCCCTGGTGCAAGGAAGGCAGGGCAGGCAGGGCATGGGTGATTGCTGGGACTGGGCAACAGGACAGGCAGGGAGCTCCCTGCGGGCCCAGGGCTCTCCCCCACCTCTGGCATTCGTGTCTGTACTGATGTCTCTGCAACTCGCTCGCCGTGCCGAAGCGAGGGCTTCGCTCCCTCCCGGTGTCTGGCTGCGTGCGGGGGACGGGTGGGACTCGCATTGTCCCCTGGGGCTGCGGGTGCCCAGAACACGCCAGGCTGTGGCCGCGCGGTTGTGTCCAGAGAGGAGATGTGCCCCGCAGTGGAGGGGAGGCAGCAGCAGGGTCGGTGTCCTGCGGCCGAGCAGGCCCAGAGCCCGGTTTGGATGGGAGAGTTGGGACATGGCTGAGGGGTGATGGGGCGCTGTTTGCAAAGGTGCCTCGGGATGAGGGGCGTGCATGGACATGGGGCTGGGGATGCTGAAGCCAGAGGAGGTGAAACAGTGCTTGGAAGAGAGCTGGGCCAGGGAGCCGAGCTGGGGAAGTGTTCCCGCTGCCAACCTCTCCCATAGCTTGGTGCTGCCCCCCTGCCCAGTGACCCCCGGCTTTCGGCTTGCATGGTGACGGAGGGGTTTTAATCTGCTGCATTGGGCCCCTCTGCCCCAGGTCTCCGTGAAGCCATTGCACACCAAGAACACGTCCCACACAGCGGTGTGGGGGTCCAGTGGGCTGCGGGGCCCTGGGCCACAGTTGGGGCTGTGTTTGCAAGGCACAGAGAAAGAGGAGAGGGTTTTGATCACCAAGATATAAGAAGGAGTGAGAAGCCCCTCGCCCTGGCTGCCTGCAGTGGTGGCTCCTCTGCTTTATCACTCTCTCCTGGTGCTGAATTATTGAGAGTGTTGCTTTCTTTTATTGCTGTGCTGGAGGAGAAATGCCTCAGCCCAGCTCTGCTTTGAATATGATTATGGGGCTGGAGATGTCGGAGCCAGCTGGGCCCCAGAGACCGATCTGCCACCCCTCTCGCTCCTGTGCCTTCCCTTATTCTTATTTATTCCCTTGCTCCCGCGTGTGGTTCAGCGCACACAGTCCCCTCGCTCTCCTCTGCCGAGCGGTGCCCCAGGAGGACGGGAGATTTAGTGCCTGACAAGCAGCGCTGCCCTGCTGCCGAGCCGCTGTGCCCGTGGTGCACGCTGGAGGCGGCTGGGAGCTCGCTCCTCGCGGGGAAGGTCCATCTTGCCCCAGGAGCCCTGCTGCCCCGCAGGTGGAGGAGCCGGGCTACAGGCAGAGCCCAAGCAGGGCTTGTCCCCGTGGCCCACACTGCGACCAGCACTCCCTCCATCTCCCATGCGGGATCTTGGCCAGTCCCGCAGCTCTTCCCCATGGGACGGGGTCTCTGTCCAGCCTCTGTCCTGGGGGGTCTGCTGGGGTGTGATGCTGGGGCTCAAGGGACGGCCACTGCCCTGGTGTCGGTGGGGACTTCTGAGTGCCCTTCTCGTGCAGGCCGTGGCGGCCACATCCTGGGCTGCAGGACAGATGGCTTGTGCGGGGACCATCCCCATTGCTCCTGCACATGGAGACTGGGGGCTGCTGGCTCTGCCCTGCCTTGGACTACAGCCCGGCTGCATCCTGCAGAGTGGACGATGCTGGGCCCCCCGAGACAACCCGTCCTGGCAGGGCCTGCCGGACCCTGGCCGAATATCCCTGCCTGCCAGAGATGGGGAGCAGGCAGCTGTGCAAACCACTGCCCACTGAGGGGGTGCCGGGAGCCGGCTGGCACCTCGCAGGTTAACCGCAAGAGCGGCCGATTCCCTTATTGACAGGGTAGCTTGAAAAATGCTGAGGCAGGACATCAGCTCCTCCGAGTGTCAGCGCGGGAGCCCACACTGTGCTGTGAGCACACACGCTGCCGCTGCTGGCCGACCCCCAGTGCCCAGCCCGGACGCGGGGCCCCAGACCCCGGCTCGGGTGCTCCAGCTGGGGAGCAGGTCGGCTCCCCCTTGAACACTCACCCTTCCCTTGGCTCTTAAAGATGCCAGAGAGGGTTTGATTTTTATCCCTCCCTCTCCCGTTTTTTTTTTCCCTGGGGTGAATAAGCCCCTGCCCCACTGTGCGCCCGGGGCTGTCCCCGTGTCCGTCCTCTGGCCCCTGCTCTCCAGCCCACCCAGCAGCAGCATGTCG
>NW_008824894.1:672088-672570 GCF_000699105.1 Pygoscelis adeliae
CGGACAGCGAGCACCCGAGGGGAGAGAGCCCACCGAGGAGGAGCGGCGCCCAGCGCAGCCGGCGTCAGGGAGCAGCCCACCGCCCTCCCACCGATCCCGCGGAGCTCCTCAGCACCCCGCTGCCGACATGATGATGTATTTTTGGGTAGGTACCACCACCAAGGGTGGTCATTTCCCCTTCCTCTCTGCCGGGGTTTTGCTCAGGGTCGGGGTTGTTTCCTGCCGTTGTTGCTTCCTGGCTGAGCCGCCGGCCAGGGATAGCTTTCCTCCCAGCGGGGCAGGGGACAGGCTGCTTTGCTGGAGACAGGCCTGGCATCGGGGAGGAACGGGGCAGCGGCAGAGGTGGGCAGGACTCCTTGCCTGGGCACTGCGGCCTCATCTCTGCCTGAGGGCAACCCCAGCCCACCGTCCTGCCTCCCCTTCGCTCCCTCCGAGCTCCGCCCGGTGCTGGCCGCAGGCAGCAGCCCCCTTGCCTGCCCAGG
>NW_008824894.1:672613-673286 GCF_000699105.1 Pygoscelis adeliae
CGGCCAGCCGCTCGGGCACATCTCTGCTGCCGAGAAGTAGAGTGGTGGGCTCCAGAGCCTGCCCCGGGGGCTGTGCTGGGAGGGACACGGGTCTGTGGTGGCAGCGGGGCGTTCAGGTGATGGGTCTGCAGGGAGCAGCAGCCAGCCTCTCTTGCCTGGGGGTCTGTCCCCCACGGGACCCCACCCAGGATCTGGAGGCCACTCATGGGGTGGCCCCCGCACTTGTATCCCAAGCTTGAAGTTGGTGGCCGAGGCCACTGAGATCCCCGTGGGGACCCCGAGGTCCCTCTGCGGCTGCAGCACCGCAGTCCCTGTTCAGGTGGTTTGGAGCCCACGGGGCCACACGGTTTGGTCTGGTCGGCCCCCGCTGAGCCTGGAGCCAGGGGACACGGCCGTGTGGGAGGGCTGGGCTCTGCGGGGGGGCTCAGGCTCTCCATGTGTGAGTGGAGCTGTTGAGCCGTCCAGGGGGGCGGCTGGTAGGGGACCAGCTGAGACCCCCCCGGCCATCCCAAGGGCTTTGAGCGGGGACGGGGAGGAGGGAGACATGATGGGGTCTGTCCAGGCACTTTACAGTGGCCGGGGATGGGATGCTGAATGCAGGTGCAAGCTCCTCTCCCAGCATGGCTGGGGCAGTGAGCAGAGGGGAAGGGGGCAGAGGCCAGCCGGCTCCCGC
>NW_008824894.1:673331-674805 GCF_000699105.1 Pygoscelis adeliae
CCTCTCCCAGGATGGCTGGGACAGTGAGCAGAGGGGAAGGGGACAGAGGCCAGCAGCCTCCCGCAGGGCTGCACGTCCTCCCCAAAGGTGCAGAAGCTGGGTCAAGCATCAGGCTCTTCGCTGTCCCAGGGGGCTCCCTGTGGCATCCCAGCCAGTGGCACCAGCTCCTTCCATCCTCTGCCTCCTGCTCCCGCTCCCCTGGAGCTGGCTGAGCTTGCGGGTGGGTTGGGGGCCGCTGTGGCCCTTGGGGGATTACAAGCTCCAGGGAGCTGCACTCCCCTGGATTTCGGAGCAAGGAGCAGAGCGGACAGAGCCGGGTGAAGGGGGATGTGGGGAAAGGAGCTTACGGGGCAGAGGAGGATAATGCGAATTCATTGTTTCTCAGGGAAGTGGCTTTCAGGCGTAAGGTGCTTTGTCATGAGAGATCTCCGTGTAGCTGCCGATCCCTGCCAGTCAGGAGCCCGTCGGGGCTCACAGAGCCTTCTCCTGCCAGGGCGTTAATTCTGCCCAGGGACTTAATGAGCCACCGCGGCTGTGAAAGCAAACTGCTCTGGAGTTTCCGCTTGCGGCTCCGTAGGCGCCCTTGGCTTCGGGGAGCTCCAGCCGGTGCAGGGCGCAGGGCAGCAGCATCGGGGTGCCTATCCCTGTGGGACCTCCGAGCACAGCTCCCCGCAATGCGTTTCCTTCCTGGGGCAGTGGGCAGTGCAGCTGCGCTCAGAGGTCTCCCTTCCCCGTCCCGCACAGTGCAGGTAGCCAGCAAGCCCGGGACGGCCGGGTCTCGGCATCGTGTGGGGCGCAGTGGCATCCCCAGCCCTGCCGGGAGAGAGGCCAGGCGAGGGCTTTGCTCCTGGCAGAGCAGCTGAGCATCATTTCTTGGTATCGCAGGCATCCCTCTGTCACAAGCGTGGGAAGAAGTGGCAGGGTTTGGTTTCCCTGCGTGGCAGGAGCGTGGCCGCCGTCAGGAGCGCTGCGGGGAGCACTGCGGTGGCAGGCGGCAGCGGGTGGCTCGGTAATCGACACTGCAACAGGCTGAGATGCCAAAGCAAAATGTCTTCAAATTAGCAGTAATTGCAGGCAAAATAAAGAGCATGTGGGGTGAGTGGAAGGAGGGTTCTATAAATATTATGATTTTTAAAGTTTGCCCTGGAGTCCTAGAGCCTGTTTAAACGCTAATATCCTGTCTGTGCATTTAAAAAGCCTTATAATGAGGATTGAGTGTCTGCTTCCAGAGCACCTCCTGCCTGGCAGTCCTCCTCTGCCCACGTCACCTGTCTGCTGCTCCCGGTGGCGTCCCAGCCTGGGCTGCCCCGTGTCCAGCACCAGCAGTGCCACACACACCCCTGCTCTCGCCCCTGCTCAGGGATGTGCTAACCCCCCCCAGGCGGCCTCGACCATCCCATCCTGCCCCTTGCACTGGCGCCCCACAGGCTGTTGCCGAAGCCCCCTCCTGCAGCCTGCAAGCCCGCTGTGCCGC
>NW_008824894.1:675116-676417 GCF_000699105.1 Pygoscelis adeliae
GGTGCAGCCATTTTACCTGCCACGGCCCTGCCGGCGCTGCCCACCCGGCCCTCAAGCTTGAGGTGCTTGGCAGCATCTGTTCTGCCATGGTTCTGCTGCCTGCACGTTAATTCTCATTAAATCTAGGGAGCCTAATTGCCATTTCATGTAAATATTTTGTCAAGTGAAAGGGCTCTAGGAAAGGACGCGCTGACTGAAGGCGAGAAGCCAGGCTCTCTCGCCACTGCGGTGACAAGCTCCTGCTTGTTCTGCCCAACCACAGGTGTAAACCGTGTCCTCGTGGGAGCTGCCGTGTGTCCTGCAGTGAGCCCAGAGCTCGGACGTGGCTGGCTGCCGGGAGGTGCCTGTGCACCGTTTGCTCGTGTGGGATGACGGGGGGACACCAGCTTCCCTGCTCGCGCATCTCGAGGGGCGGCTGCAACCCGGGCTCTGTTCTGTGGAGAGCACCGAGGGTCCCGACTCTTCCCGTGTTGGCTGAAGGGCAGAGGAGGGATGGCATGAGGGGCAATGGGACATCCCCGGGTGCTGGCCTAGCTGCTCTCCTGCTCTGCCCACCGCTGGCAGCCGGGGCCGGACGTCAAAGTGTCTCCAGGCCCCCGTCCCATCCCCTCCCCTCAGCAGGTGAGGGAAGTTTCAGTGAGGTGGTGTTTTTCCCTAGATCCCATTAATCTTTCATGTGCTTTCTCTGCATTTCTGCTCCCCTCCCGGCTGCCACAGCTGCTGTCCCAGATACTTGCCATGTGTTGGTCACGGTCCCCTCCTCACCTGGTGAGGTCATACGCGGGTGCTGGTGACATCACTGCCCCTGCCTGGGATCTGTGACCTCACGGCCGCTGTGGCAGGCAGGGAGGCGGCAGCCTGGGGCAGAGGCAGGATCTGGGTCAGCAGCAGCAAGGGTGCTGGGAAGGCGCAGAGCGGAGGTTTTCTGTACAATCTCCAGCTTCTTTGGAAGTTTAGAGCAGGGGGGTGCTCCAGTGACCCCCCCCGAGAGCCGTCAGAGGAGGAGGAGGAAGAAGCGGGGGGAAGAGGGGGAGGAAATTTAACTGGGTGCAGAGGAGGCTCGGCCAGGTGACCCTGGGGAGCTGGGGCATCCTCCCCAGCATCCCACCCGCGCTCCCTGGGGGTCCCTGTGCCCTGGCAGGGCTGGTTCATAACGACCATATCAGGTTCCAATACGCCTGCAGTTAGTTTAAACCACATCTGTCTTTTAGAGATGGAGCAAGAAACCAGAAATCTATAGGCGGCTGCACAGCTGTCTGCAGAGATGGGGGAGCGGGCGGGGGTTCGGGGGAGCACGGGGG
>NW_008824894.1:676536-680839 GCF_000699105.1 Pygoscelis adeliae
GCCCCCCACTCCTCCCGTGCTTCTTGGTGCCCGTCACATTCTGGAAGAGGCATCCCCGTCCCAGTCCAGTCCCAGTAAATCCTGATGCTGCCCCTGCGCAGAGGGGCCAGGAGAGCCCAGGGGGAGCTCGGGCAGAGGGAGCAGCAGCACAGTGAAGGCATGGAGGTGCCGGCACAGTGGGCAGGGACCTCTCTGCAGCGGGGCAGAGCCCGCTGGCATGTGGTGCTCTCGCCCGTCACCTCTGTCGGTCCCTACTCACTGTCCTGGTCTGTGCCCAGCGTTGGGTTACTCTCTGCAGCCGAGCCAACGGGGCACGCGGGACCTTCCCCTGACTTCATGGCAGCTCAGATCCGTCAGCGCCTTCATCTAATCGCTTTATGTCTATGACTAACTACTAATGAGCTTTTAATTAATGAATGCCATGGCTTGGGGGCATTCTGGAGTGGGTGGGAGGAGAGAACTAGATGGGTGCCCCGCTCCCTGGGTGCTGCGGGGCTACTGGCGCTGCACTCACAGGCTGACCCTGTGGAGGCTGGGAGCACCCGACCTTGCTGGTCCTCACGGTGGCAGCTGCACCTCGGCCTGACCCATGGCCCCTCTTGGCAGCTCTCCCAAGCAGCAGCGTCCAGGCTCGTGCCCCAGCTTTGCACTGCGGAAGCGTGCTGGGGGGTGCCACAGGGGTCCTGTTAAACACCAGACACCTGCAGCCCACCTATGGTTGTGCATTGCGTCCCTTTGGTGCATCCCTGGCAGGTCCGTGGGCCACCGCGTCATCCCTCTCTGCCGGGAGAGGGTGTGGGATGGTGTCCCAGTGAGGACTGCAGCTCTGGGGTCTGGGATTTCCTGTTGCATCCCGTGCAGGGGTGGGTTGAGGGGCTGGATGTGGCATTTGGGGCAGCTCTTGGCGGGCAGCAGGTCTGACGTTTGCTCAGGGGCTTGGTGCAACATGCGCGGGGACCCCTCGGCACCTGGATGCGTGGTACATGCTGCAGCTGCACCGCGCCGCCGGTCTGCACAGCACCGCGCACTCAGGCAGGCTCCGGGGCAGAGCCCTGGCCAGGGCTCCAAGCAGACCTCGGAGCCCTCATTTCTGTCAGATACAGTTTCCAAATGGTGGAGGCAAGCATGCCTCAGAGAGGAGAGCCCGGCAGTTCTGGCATCTCCCCGGGAGCGGGAGCCGGCAGTGCCGCACCGGCCACCTTGGGCACCTCCTGGTGAGTCTCTGCTGCCGGGCCAGCTCCTGACCACACGCGGCCGGGTCATCCCAGCTGCCTGGGAGCAGCCCGAAGGGTCGCGCTTTCCCCGGCAGGTTCCCTCGGCTGCTCAGGGGACGCACGCCCGTCAGCTCTCCCAGCACAGTCTCTGCCCCTCAGCTCCGGCACCTCGCTCGGCTCCAGACCAGCGGCCGAGGCCACTCCTGTCCCAGTGCCGTGTTGTTCTCCCTCTTCCAGAAAACAAAACCAAGGAGCCCTCAAGGGTTCATTTAAAATAAATAAAAAATGAAAATAGTGCTGATTTGAAGGAAAGCCAGCCCCATCCTGTGCATGGGAGCGCATCGCCAACCCATCCCCGAAGGGCAGAGAGAAAGATGTGCTTAGAACTGCAGCCCTGTGCAACTTCTGCCTTTGATCATATATCTTACATGTGCCCTTTGCTTTCCCTCGTCTGATATTTATTAGGTTTAATTTTACTGGGACGCGGCTGTAAGTGAGACAGATGGAATGGGGTCTGTGCGCCTGGTGAACACATCTTAATTAAACAGATAAATAAACTTTCATTCCAGGAGACTTCAGTTTCGGAGGGGTTCCTCTGGGGCTGTGGCTCCATGGGGCTGGGCAGACCTGGCCAGGGCTTTTTGGGCCTGGGCGCCATGGGGCTGCCCCAGTGCAGCCCTGGTGCCACGGCCAGTGCCATTGGCCGGGGCTGCAGCACGGTGTCAGTGCCGGGGCAGCTGGGAGCAGCAGGGCGAGGGAAATCAGCCGTTGGTGGCCAGGGACGTGTTCCCCACCCTGGAGCCAACTGGTGGGTTGGCACAGCCCAGCTGTGCCAGTGTCCCACGGGGGCTCCCTGCTGCCGTGGGGGCATCTCTGCAGCCAGGCAGATGTTGATGATGGCTGGAGGAGGGAGAGAGGAGACTCAAATGCTCCTCAGTTCCCAGAACCGTGCCTAGTACCCCCACTACTAAGGTATTTATCCTGGGGAAACATGGCCAGTTCCCGCCACTGACGGTGGTGCAGAGGGTCTGCACCAGTGGGGTCAGGGTATCTGCCCAGCACGTCGCTCCGTGCACTCTCCCTGCGGGAGAGCAGTGTCTCTCCTTGCCCCGTGGCTGGAGCCAGCCCGGACCTTCCTACGACGCGGGCTGCTGGCTCAGGGCAGTGCCAGGGCTTGTGGCGCTGCCAGCGGCCAGGAGCACCTTTGAGTCACCCTGCTCGAAGCCAGGCTCTGGCGCGGGGGAGGACGGGCAGATTACCTCATCCTGGAGCTGGCTCCCGGCTCACGTGGTTTGCTTGGTTGGGCACCGCAAGCCCAGAGCGTTGGGCCATGCCTTCCCTTTTCAACTCCGCCTGAGAGCAGTGCAGGAGCCGCGGTGAGCCCGGACCATCCCAGAGCCTTTGGAGTTGCCCATCACCTTGCCCAAGGTGTCCCTCGCCCTGTGCCAGGGTGGTGTGTGGTGCTCGGGTGCATGTGGGTGCTTGGTGGGGCCCCTCTCCCTACAGCTGCCCGAGGGGCTCTGAGAGGACATGCTTGTCCCCCAGCCCTTGCAAAGCTGCCCCATGTCCTGCCCCGGGCACCGGAGTGTGCGGGAGAGCCACGGGAGTTCCTGGGGAAGGGGAGCTGGAGTCAAGCAGGGAGCACGGGGCCTGAGAACCAAGGTGTGCAGGACGGGCTGCTGCATCAGGTTCCTCGTGGTCCCTTGGAAGCTGGAGGGCGAGCGGTTTTGGTGGGACACGGGAGCTCACTGCAGCCCACGCTCCTCGCAGGGAGTGGTGGCCAGAGGATGCTGTTGGTAGCAGATGTTGCCGCCAAACTCCTTTTGGCTCTCAGTACCGTGGGGTGGTGGTGATGAGAAGCTCTCCCCCTGGCCTGGCGTCCCCTCCCCAATTTGGCACCCTGCGGTCCCTTTGGAGCATGGTCACCCCAGCAGCAGGACCCCGTGGGGTGGCTGGCACCCCCTTAGCCCCAGCTGCTGCTTCTTCAGGACGGCTTTTCCCAGAGCTGTTTGTTTCCACCAGGTTTGCCTGGTGGCTCCGGGCTGGCCGTGCCACATGCCGCTACTGTTGAGTATCTGCAGCAGAAACGGGAACTGCTGCGAGTGTACCAGGACACTGCAGCATGTCGCTATGTCTGGGGATACTGTGGAAAATCCCAGCCTCCGAATAGGGCTGTTCGTGTGCTGGAGGCTCCGGCGGAGACGGAGCATCAGCAGCTGCTGGCACAGACCTGCCTTTGTGCATCACATTTGGCCAAGATGGAAACTGAACTGAGCCCAGGTTTTGTTTCCCACATACCCAAGCACAACGCCGTCCCGGCTGCTTTGTCGCTGGCCACGGCTCTGAAGACGGGCATGATGCAGCGCCGGCGGTGCGAGACGCCGGGGCAGGGACCCCTGTGCCAGCGCTGAGCTCTGCGGCACCTGAGGGTGCCGGGGCTGCCGTTGGGCCGTGATGGGAGGAGGCGCAAGGTGGGACCAAGGACCTGAACAAGCACTCGTGTGTGCCCACACCGGCTGTCCCTTGCAGGCACTGGCACATAGGCTATTGCCATGGCAGCTGTGGCAGAGGTGTGCGCGGTGTTGATGTGTCAGGGCTGCTGGTAGCACCGGCAAGGCCAGTCCGAAATGCCAAAAAGCCTCTCGAGCTCTGCCAGGGCCAGCACCCTGCCTGCTGCCAGTGGGAGGTGCTCAGGGCAGGGGGTCCCCATTGCTCTGGGTGTTATAGTTAACTCTCACAAATCACGGTGAGACTTGTTTGAGTATATGATCAATTTATTAATTAGCAAGAAGTGGCAATAAGCAAAACAGCGCTGGGTGGCCCGGGAGTCTCTGCTCCACCGACGGCACACACCGGTTGGCAAGGCACATCAGGTTATGTACAGAAAAATCATACATATTCATCAGATTTCTTGGAAAGGTGGTCTTATGGTGATGAGTTTCCGGAATTCATTTACTTAGTCCAAGCATGCGCAGTAAAATTGGGGTTAGGGTCTTTTCACACTCCGGTGGTCGTCCATAGTCTTCCTCACTCTGTTCTCTGGTTGAACTTTGGGCTTCTTTTGTCCATATATAGTCATTGAATTAGCT
>NW_008824894.1:681245-683941 GCF_000699105.1 Pygoscelis adeliae
GCCGGGGCGGCGGGGAAGCCATCTGCGAGCGGCGGCGGCGGAGGGGTTAAGTGCGGGATCAGCTGTTCTCATGTCATTACGGATTCTCTTCATTTTATACAGAGCTCTGTTTGATGTCTGAATGCACAGGGGACTCCCCCTCCTCCTCCAACTCCCACCCCTTTTATTTCGCTCCCTCGCCCTCTCTCCCTTCCTCCTCCCCTTCCTTTCTCTCTCCCCGCTCCCGCTCTGGCTCACACACACCCTTTGCAGACCGTGCGCTCAGTGCCAGTGTCTAATGGCACCGAAGTGAACAGGCGAGCGCTGCTCCCGGGGCGCGCAGCGCAGCCAGCCTGCCGCAGATGAATCCCTCCTAACTAGCGCCGAGGGGTCGGGAGGGACGGCCGAGGAGGGGAGAGCCCGAGGGGCGAGCCGGGAAGACGAGGATAGCGGTGTGCGGAAGAGGACGGACCCGCGAGCAGCTTCACGGCTACCTGTCGACACATGCTGTGCTCCATGGCTAACTCGGGCTGCCTCCTTGTCTCCAACTCAGGCATGCTTCCTCACTCTCTCCCCTGTCCTCCAGCCTTCCTCTACCTCCAACAGGTAAGTCACCCTCTCCGGGGGATTTTTTTGCTTTCCGGTTCACACGTGTTTCTGGCCGGTTCCCTCTCAGTGGAGGGTCAAAGCTTAACTGCTTCCTCCCCAGCCGCGGGGCCTCTCCGGCACCAGCCCCGCGGCACCGGTGAGTTGTGTTGCAGTGATGGCTCATGATCCTCGGCCGTGATTCCTTTGGGGTTTCTCCGGTTTCTCTGCTGAGGCGGCTGGGAGCGCGACCAGGGCTGGACAGCGGGCTGAGACGCGGGCAGTGCGGCAGGCAGAGGCGTCTCCGCGGGTGGTCAAGGTCTTTCCCTGCCTGGGCGTTGCTGCCGTTCAGCAGAGGCGAGGGGCGATGATGGATGCTCGGATAAAGGAATGAGGCTTCTGCATGGCCTGAGCAGCCTCCAGGGAGAAGGGAAGGTGATGAGCTTGTGCATGCACATGCGTGTGCACGTATGTGTGTGTGTGCGTGTGCCGTCACGTCGTGCGTGTCTGCAGCCGGGCCGCGGGGTCGAGCGTGCGTGGGTTTGTCTCGCTGTCGACAGGAAGGTGCTGCAGAGGGACCCCAGGGGGGGCGGCGGGTCCAGGCGAGCCCCAGGACCAGGCAGCCCGGCCAGAGGGTGCCTGGGCCATCAGTTTGGTCCTTAACTTCGGGCCAGGGCGTGCTGTCCCACAGGGCTGCCCTCGGGTCCTGCGCTGGACCCAGCGCGCCAGGTTTCTGGGCTCGTCATCCCGGGGGAAGCACAGCTCGGGAGAGGCAGTGTTTTCTTCAAAAGCCTCTTTGCTGCGTCGGAAATCCCGTCTCCCAGCCAGGCGAACTGCTCCATTTGTGCTTTCAGGAGTTTAAAAATTCATAGCATCCTCACAGCGCTCGGCGTGGCCTGTGCGGCTCACCCGGCAGCCGAGGACAAGTGACGTGGTCGTGGGTGCAAACCCTCCTGCCCCAGCGGGGAAGGGCTGGGGAGCGTTTCAGTTCCTCGGGATGTGTGTAGCCTGTGTCCGAGCAGGCTTGCGGGTGGAGCGTGGCCGCGCTGGCGGTGGGGATGGCAAGGCCCAGGGTCGCTCCATCCGGCGCGCTGGAGCTGGCAAACCTGGTGCTGTTGCTGGTTATACAAGTGCAGCGGCGGCCGCGGGGTGCGCATGGGGCCGGGGCTCACGTGGGGGCTGCTGCAGAGGCCGGCCAAGGCGGGTGCGTGATTTATTGCACCCTCCTGCAGGCAGAGGCTGGGGAGAGCTGGGACTGGGCTGGATTTTGGTCTCGGCTTCCCCAGGCTGCGCCGAGGTCCCCGCGGCCGCTGCTCGGCTGCCCAGGCGTGTTTGACGCTGAGCAGAAACCGTCCCCAAACCCCTACCCGTCCCCGGGGAGGTTTTCTGTCTAAAGGGAGTGCATGGATGCTTTGAACAGGCAGCTGGTATGGGGCCTGGACCCTCTGTTGGGAGTGGGCAGCAGCGTGGGAGATTTCCCTCTCCGGCCGGGATCCTCTCGTTCCCCGGCTGCCACGAGGGGCTCAGCTGTGCCGCTCGCCCTGTGGAGCGCTCCGGCACGGACCGGCTGCGCTGCCCGCCGGATCCCGGGGCTGTGGCTGGAGGCAGAAGGGGCCGGCAGTGTTACGGGCAGGCGTGGGCTGCCTGCTGCCAGCGCCCAGCTGGGCTGTGCACAAGTGGAGTTTGGGGTCCCTGGGAAGGAGCAGCTTTTCCCTGATGCGCGGCTCTCTCCACCCAGCAGCTCCTGGTTCCCCCATCACTCTGTTTGTTTTAATTTGGCCGTCGTGTTTAGCATCTCTTCCTCCCCGCTCTCCCAGAAGCCTCCTGCTCCTTGGCAGCAGGTGTGGACTCGTGAGCCAGGAAGGAGGGTTTTATTAAGAGGTTTGGAGTTGGATTTTCACCTAGCTAATGAGCACAGTGGAGGCCAAAATCTCTGTCCTCTTCCTGGGGCTTGTCCCTTGCTGAGGTTCTGCGCCCAGCGCTTGGGGACGGGGTGTTCCTGGTGCGTGTCGCAACGAGGCGTCAGGCAGAGGGACGTCACTGGCAGCCGTCGCATGGGGAAGGGGCACAGGGCACGCGCTGCCGCCGGGCTCCTCGTCCTGCCCGGCTGAGCAATGGGCCTGCCTGGCACC
>NW_008824894.1:684644-685870 GCF_000699105.1 Pygoscelis adeliae
CCCCCCAGATTTTAGCCACAGGAGCTGTGGTTCGCAGCACTCTGCGTGGTGCAGCCACGCTGCATGCAGGAATTGCCCCCTGCCCTGTCACGCTCTAGTGCCGGGGCAGGAGCGGGGCTCCTGGGGGGCCGGGAGGGGAGGGGGCTGCACGGCAGACGGAGGGAGGGTGCGTGCACACCCATGGCGGAGCAGCCCATGCTGGCGGGGCAGGTGGGAGCACCACATCCTTTGGTGGGGCTTGGCAGTAATGTTTAGCTCTTGCTCAGCGAGGACCTGGGCACAGAAGGAGACTTTGGTGGCTGCGTTTCATTAACAGAGGAATCAGTTGCTGCTTAAAAAGTGTCACCACTGTAATTATAAGCAAGCAGCTCATTGCTCCAGGACGAGGCATGATGCTGACCTGGAACAGACCCGGGCTCTGAGGCTCAGCATCAGCATTGGAGCACGGTGCAGACCTGGGCGCAGGCAGTGATGTGCGTACGGGGCTGGACACGAGCGCAGGTTGATGTACAGGTGGGCTGAAACCCGCCGCAGAGCTGCCCCCGAGGTCCCCCTCACCAGGGGCGTCCCCGGTGCCCGCGGTCACACCATGCTGCCCAGCCTGCAGCGCAGGAGGCTCAGATGAGCAGCGCCCGGCCCACTGGGAAACAGCCTCTGCAAAAGGCTGCTTGGAAAATTCCTTTCCAAAAGGGCTGCTGCCAAGTTTAGCATATTATATTTTTAGGGAGCAAGTCTATTCCGAGCAATATTGTAGCGTGTTGCAGCAGTGGGTTTGTTTCAAACCTGGTTTCTCCCCATGCTTGCACGTCGCACAGATGCGAGACCCGGCGTGGCGGCTCCCGGCTCCGGCCGAGTGCCCGCACTGCAGCGGCCGCCTTGCTTGCACGGCGGAGGACAGGCTTTAAAGCCGCAAAAAACATGTTTTCCTTTTTTTTCATATATTGAAAACACTGACATTAATTTTAGCTTTGCAAAGCTGGTTTTCCCACAATAGCTGTAATTTAGGCCTACACTGCCTGGCGATGCTCTTTTTATAGGTATATTCCTATTTTAGTACTATAGTGATGGGTGAATGAGTAGATTAAATTAGATTTAGTATCTATCATTCTTTAAAGCATTGCAGGCAGCCGGTGGAGGGGTATGGTTTAACAAAGAAGAAAGACTAATTAGGAGAGCGGGCACAGGCTGCCCACGCTGGCTCCCACCGCCCCCGTCCCCTGTCTGCC
>NW_008824894.1:686829-687186 GCF_000699105.1 Pygoscelis adeliae
ACAACCTTGTGGAAACCCGTGGCTTCAACGTTCCTGCTGGGCCCACGGCAGCCAGGCCAGCCCAGCCTCATCCAGCCAGGCAGTGGGGTGTTGGGGGGCAGGAGCCGGGCTGAGCAGGTAAACAGCAGCCCCCAGCAAGAGCCCAGGGGTGCAGGTCGAGCAGGGGCGCGAGCCCCCCCGCCCCCGTGCAGGGCAGGGCTTTGAGGCAGTGCCTGCACATCCCTGCTTGTGCCAGGGCCTCAGGACACTGAGGCTGCTGCCTGCAGCAACAGCTATCACCTGGTGAGCCCCGCTGTGCCGGTGTGAGCCCGGCAGTGTGTGACCAGGGGGCTCTGCAGTCCTGGCCATGCTGTGACT
>NW_008824894.1:687328-688357 GCF_000699105.1 Pygoscelis adeliae
CTCAGAGCGCCAGGCTGCCCGCCCGGCTTCACACCTCTGCTGCCCGCAGGCAAGTGTGGCCATACTGCGGGCAGCCCTAGCAGGGGCTTTAACCTGCGCCACCTTCCTTGGCGTTCATCCAGCCAGGCGGGAGCAGACGTCCTCCCTCGATCCCTGGGGTGAGGGCCACCACAGTGGTGGCACCGCTGCCACTGCAGCCCAGCTGGCAGCTCGGGGAGCAGCCCCCCCCCCCCCCAGCCCCGGGGGGTCATTGCCTGCAAGGGGGTCGGGTGCGGTTCCCAGATCCCCTACAAGGCCCGCTGTCCCCAGCCAGTGTCCCCCGACCTGGGTTCTCGCTTTGCCTGCCTGGCACCTTCCTGAGCGTCCAGCTGGCTCCGGCAGTCAGCAGCCACAGCATCCCCGGGGGGCAGAGCCCCCGCCCCAGTGGCCTTGGTGTCCCGGCTGCCCTGCACGGATCTTACAGACGGGGTTTGCACAGCATCAGCAGGATTCGCTCCAGCCCCTGTGTGAGCAGCACTGCTGAGATGTGATCCCTGGCAGCAATAACCTATTAAACAGAGTGAGACGAGTGCTGGAAGGAGACCCAGTTGGAGGAGGCAGTTTGTGAGGACAGTGCCGGGAGCGGCACTTGGGCAGCCCCCACCTCCGTGCTGGTGCTGCCAGGTTTTGGTGCGTGGGACAGGCCAGTGCTGCCAGGGAAGGCAGGCAGTTTGAGGACCTGTTGGGGTCAGCGCCTGCAGAGCCAGGTCCCACTCCCACCCTCGGGGACCTCAGCAGTTCCCCCTCCATCAAAAAGCCAGGGGTCTGCTGCGCCCCGGTCCTGGGAGTGCTCCCACCAGCGTGAAATGGGTGCTGGGGCTGGAGTGTGTCTGCAGAGCCAGGGTAGCCATGTGCCCACCGGGTCCCTGTGGCCAGCACCCAGGTGCGGTGGCTGGTGCATGCCAGCAGGGCCATCCTGGCGGTGGGGCTCGCGGCGGGATGTAGGGGTGGTGGCAGCCGGCGTGCCTGGCGGTGGTCCCACAGTGGCCC
>NW_008824894.1:689112-690688 GCF_000699105.1 Pygoscelis adeliae
ACTCTCGTCACTGCTGGACCCGCAGCTCGAGCCTCAGGGTCCGGGCTGTGAGCCGGGGCTGTGCTGGCGGCATCCCCGCTCAGGCTGCCCGGCAGGATGCGCGGGTACCGGGTGTGCGGCCAGCTCGCCCTCCAGCAGCAGGCCTGGTCAGGGCGTGCGTGCAAAGCCCCTCGTGCGGGCAGAAGCTGCCCAGGGAGGGAAGCAGGCGAAGGACATGCAGGTCCTGCTTCAGTACAGGGGTCGGAGAGCCCAGAATGAGCTGAGCTCTGGCTCCAGGACGGGGTCCCCCAGGGGAGCAGCATTGGGGCTGTCCCTGAGTGTGTTTGGAGGAGCCCTGGCACTGGCTGCAGAGGGGAGCAGCCCCCAGCCTGGGGGGATCCTACATCTCCCCCCGTCTGCACCCACTCGGCGTCTCCCTGCCACAGCACTGGCCGCAGCCTTCAAACAGCTCTTGTATAAAGTCAAAACTGGGGAGAGAAGAGTGGGAGCAGGCAACAGTGGCAGCTTATTTGTGATCTGCATTGTGTGTGGAGCTCTTAATTAGAGCTAATTAGACTAATTAACTTGCAAATGAGAAACTTGTCTTTTTCTCCTTTTCTTTCACAAGAAAAAATAAAAAAGACGAACAACAAGATAAATATTGAGGCTAATTACTTTGTACCTGCTGCAGAGCCCCTCCAGCTCGCAGGATGCCCCTCTCCTGACCAGCATGCCTGCCTGATGCGGTGTGCCGTGGTGTGCCATGCCTGTCCCTGTCCTGGTGTCCTTGCGTTGGCTGTCCCCACTCATGGCTGCTCCCACCACAGGGCACAGCTGCCCACGTCCCTGCGGTCCCTGCTGGTGGAGCGGGACCACCCGCCATCCTGTAGGCACCCTCGTGCCGAGGTACCTGGCAAGGATGCGGCGTGTGTCTGGGGGGGAGCAGTGGCCTCCACAGCACTGGCCATCGCCAGGACCTGGCTGCCAAGGCCCAACGCCATCCCGGCGCTTGGCCTTGGCCACCAGGTCCTGGCAATGGCTGGTGGCGTCTCTGGTTTCCCCCTCGCTCTGCCACCGCAACACCCTGGGGGCTTTGTTAGCACAACTCGGTTCAAATGTCTGATTAGTCTTTAGGAGATCGAGGGGTCAATTTTCCACAGCTCCTTCCTCTCCATTTAACTAATTTAACTGCGCGATTGTTACAAATTTCATTTTATTATACCCCTGCTTCTCAGTCCAATTGAATTACCAAAATCTCATTTTCTCAGAAGTGCTGAATATGTAATTAGAGGAAAAATTATGCTCCTGACTGCCTATTAGAGAGGGCTGCGTGAGAGAGCTTGTCTGGACGCACACGCAGGTCCGCGGTTCCCCGAGCACCCACGCTGGCCAGTGCAAGCATGCGCGCGCTTGCGAGTGCCACGTGCTGCTTTGCCAGAACCACAGTGTGGCGGCGGTGTGACAGTGACGGGGGGCCGTGGGTGGGCTCCTGGGTGCAAAGGGGTTTGCAGGAGTGGGGCCAGGGTCCGGGCAGTGCTGGCTGGGCTCTTCAGGGACCTGCAAGCCATGGGGCAGGGTGCGGGGATGGCGGCTGGAG
>NW_008824894.1:690986-691296 GCF_000699105.1 Pygoscelis adeliae
GCCGCCCGCCCCCCGCTCGCCTCCCCACACCCGCAGTGGGACCCGCTCAAGGGCCTGGGAGGGACTGTAGCCCTGCTGGCGTGTGGCCCATCGGAGGAAGATGCCTGCTTCTCTCTGGGCCCTGCCTGCCTCTGCCTGGGCTGCGACGGCCACCCATGTGCCTTAGCTCAGCAGTGTGGGCTGGAACACCCAAAGGTGCCCTGTCCCCTCCAGAGCCCCTCTGTGCCTCTCCCTCTGGGTACACTGGGGACGAGGCACCCTGCAGCCCTTCCCAGAGCAGCAGCTGCTCTCCCGAGCCACCCGCCCCTGC
>NW_008824894.1:701359-702716 GCF_000699105.1 Pygoscelis adeliae
AGGATCCCCCACGGTATCGGGGGGGGTCCCAGCCATGCGCTGTGGGGAGCTGCTGCAGAAAGCCCACGTTTGTCCCCTCCCTCCTGCAGTAACGGGGTTCCCGTACCCCGCCACGGGGACGGCCGTGGCCTACCGAGGGGCACACTTACGGGGACGAGGACGCGCCGTCTACAACACCTTCCGGGCTGCTCCGCCACCGCCACCCATCCCCACCTACGGCGCGTGAGTACCCGGGCAGTGGGGGGCACTGCCTGCCTTGGGGTAGGGGGTCCGTTTGCTGCTGCATTGCTCTGATTCTGCTGCCATCAGTGTCGGCATTGCCAGGCTCTCGCGCTTCAGGAACGGGCTGCAGCTCCCCCAGCACCTGCCTGGCCTCAGGCCCTGTGAAACTCCCCAGGCTGCTGCTCCTCGGGGTGACCCATGTGCCTCCTGTGCCCCAAAGCACGGACTGTTATTCCAGCCGTGTCAGTTTAATAGAAATACTCTCTCTCCCGGCACACACGGCCACTCTGGTGTCAGGCACAGCCATGGCGATCTGTGGCCGCCCGGTGCTCCCAGCAGTGATTGTGTCCCAGACTTCTCCATCCCTGGGGCAACCCCTGCTCTTGGCCGTGCCCTCCACCCGTCCCCACGTCCCTGCCCTCCCTGCCAGGAGTCCCAGCCCGGGACATGCCCTCGGGCTGCCTGGACAGCCGCTCCTCACCCCTTGGCTGCGCTGCTGGAAGCAGCTCCCCCAATTCACCAGCTTCACCCCGATCCCTCTCGGCCGGTGACACAGGCCAGGCTCTGACGCTTCTACCTCGTTTGCAGGGTCGTTTACCAGGACGGGTTCTACGGAGCCGAGATCTATGTAAGTGCCACTGTGCCCAGATCTGGGCCATGCCGGGGACCCTGTGCCGGGGCGGGGGATGAGTGGCACCGGGTGGCTCCATCTCTTGCTCTGCCCCCTGTCAGCCCCTTCCCCTGGGGAGGGCAGCCAGAGCCCAGGTGGAGCGCGGACGGGAGCACA
This sequence comes from Pygoscelis adeliae, assembly GCF_000699105.1. NCBI lineage: Eukaryota > Metazoa > Chordata > Aves > Sphenisciformes > Spheniscidae > Pygoscelis > Pygoscelis adeliae. The sequence continues at coordinate 702,369 of NW_008824894.1, forward strand.
GCTCCTCCAGAGCGAGTGGGGTGGCACTGCACGGGGTCCTGTGCCCCCAGCTAGGGCCCTCGTGGGGCCAGCACCACGCGGGATTTACAGCCTCGGCAAGCGCCGGTGCGCTGTCTTACACCGGCATTTAACCTCCATATTTAAGAAGCCATTGGCGATATTTCAGGCGGGCGGCTGAAGGATTTATCTAACGTGACACCTCATTAAAGCGATCAGGGAGGTGACATTCTCTCCTCTGGAAATTTAATTTTTTAAGGTTAATGTTTGTGAAAGCCCCTGGGGAATAGTAATGAGGCTGCTGTGTGCCTGGTGGCACGGGCACCGGCTCCCTGCGGGGTCCCACTGCTG
>NW_008824894.1:707068-707664 GCF_000699105.1 Pygoscelis adeliae
GGCACGGCAGGAGTCCTCCCCTGGCTGTGCCAAGGCCTTCATTTTTCAAACCGTCACATAATTCATTTCAGAGCGAGTCCCCCACCGGAGGAGCAGCAGCTTAACTGCTGACATATTAATTTTCCTGACCGGGAGCCAGCATTGTTTGTGGGACTGGGGCCGGTGCTCAGAGGGAGCTGGGGCTGGGTGACCCCGCTGCGCAGCGCGCTCGCCTGCCTCCCTGCCTGCTAATTGCTTGCTCACCAGACTGTGAGAAAATAATTGCTTCTATAAATTTTCTCTCCTTCTCCGCATAAGGTATCCAGGGAGGCAGCACGGGCACAGCCACTGCCTGCCAGCTCTGGGGAGAGGGCAGCGCGGGCTGGGTGGCACTGGGCTGGGTCCACGGTGGACGGGTGCAGCGGCCGCCCACGCTGGTCTGCTCCGCAGGGCTGAGCACCGCAGCAGAGCTGGTGCTGGCGAGTCCACACCTGTGCCAGGCTGGTCCCCGAGGCAAGCAGATACAAGGCTGGGGCGTTCTCAGGGCAGGCGTCCCCAGCCTCGGTACGTGCAGGGTGCAGGCAGCAAGGACCGCAGGAGCCGAACCGGAGGCCCTG
>NW_008824894.1:708819-709332 GCF_000699105.1 Pygoscelis adeliae
TGGCCCCTCCAGCTTGTAGAGCAGGGTCAGGAAGAGCTTGGGGGGCGCCGGCATCTGCAAAGAGAAAAGGCTGATGACCCCAAATCCACCCAGAGAGAGACAGAGAGAGAGAGAGGAGAGAAAGAGAAGATGCATTGGGTTAGGTCTGCTGGGCAGCGCGGGCAGAGAGCCCCGTGGCACACTCACCACGAGGCCCCGGGGCTGCACAGCTCTGCCTGAGCCATGTGGGCCGTGCCGTGCCAGCATGGTGCCAGCCCAGCACTGAGGTGGTGGCAAGGGGGCTTTGCCCCACAACTCACCAGATGGCCACGCGCTCCTCGCCAGGGGGGATGGTCCCCTGCACCCTCAGGGAGCTGCCCCCACACCAGGCATCCTGCAGGCAGCAGCTGGTGCTCAGCCTGCCCTCGCGCTCCGGGTAGAGGGGCTGGATGTCCTGTGCGCTCAGGTCATACCAGGAACCGGCCTCTTCCTGCAGGACAGGGTGAGCTGGGCAGGGGGGGGAGCCAGGAGCAG
>NW_008824894.1:709897-710953 GCF_000699105.1 Pygoscelis adeliae
AGCGAAGACGGCTGCGGATAGGCCGTGCTGGCGGATCATGCGCAGGGACTGCGGAGATAAGCAGTGAGCAGCACGGGTTGGGCCAGGTGGTCACCTTGTCACCTGCCCCGTCTCCACTCCCCCAGGTCCTGCTGGCCTCATGATGTGGCAGGACAACACCATAGGGATGTGCTGCAGCATCTCCCTCCCCAGGAACTGCAGCACCGGGATCCCCCAGCTCCCCCTCCATGCATGGCTGGCAGCCCAGCGGCTCCAGGTTCCCCCACTCCTCACTGCTGCATCCCTAGGTTAGCCCGGCATGACACAGCACAGCACAGCACAGCCATTGGTGGGAGCTCAGAGCCCAGCCCTGGCACACCCACCTTGTCAGTGTCGAAGCCACCACCGATCACGTCCCCACGGGCAAAGACATCGACGCCGACGTAGACATCAGTGTGGCGCGGCCCGGCCAGCCCGCGCGTGCGCTCCAGGTGCTCCTCCTTCCAGTTGTAGTTGGTGAACAGCCCGTCACAGGCATTGAAGAACACCCTGGGGACAAGGGTCAGGGTGGCAGGGTGGACGCTGCAGCTGTCCCCGCAGACCACCCCGCCGAGGGCTGTGCAGGCCATGCCCTGGCCAACCCTGAGCACTGGGTTCGGGGTGGGTTCATGCCCCCCACCCAGGGACGGTTTTGCCTGGGCAAGGTAGCGGGGCAGGCAGGGCCTGGCCTCACCTATTCTCCTCATTCAGCTCGTTCTGCCATCTTAGTGCGCCGTTCTGCAGGACACTGTCGTACCAGATCACCAGTCCCCCCGGCACGGCGCTGTGCACCTGTGCCGTCAAGTGCCGCAAGAAGCGGGGCAGGTTCGCCACCGCCGCCGCCTGGCAGGAGAGAGCAGGGACAGGTCGGCACGAGGTGGGCGAGGGGCCCCGTGCGGGAGCAGCATGAGGGCAGGGGAGGAGGCAGGGAGGCGGGCAGGGTGCGACTGCAGCTCACGCTCAGCGTGTTCTCTATGTTGACCAGCCAGCCGTCGAAGCGGTAGTGCTGGGCGATGCGGGCCAGCTGCTCCCTCACCG
>NW_008824894.1:711184-711796 GCF_000699105.1 Pygoscelis adeliae
TGCCCATCCGTCCACTCTGTGATGAATGTGCCTGGGGAGGCAGCAAGAGCAGCGTTGGCCGCGCACACCAACAAACCCACCACGCGCCTGGGGCTCCCCCGGGCCTGGTCCTGCAGCCGCCAGCCCTGCAGCCAGCCCTGCCCTCACCCAGCACAGGGACGCCATTCCTGTGAGCCGCATTGGTCCAGCACACGGGCGGGATGGTGACAGTGTGGTGGCTGAAGTAGACAAAGATGTCGATGTACCGCCAGTGGTAGAAGACGTAGGGGTTGCGTGTGGCTGAGCCCTGGATGAACCTGGAGCGGCAGAGAAGGAAGAGGGTTGGGCAATGCAGGAAGGACGCTGGCAGATGGCGGTGGGGCTGGGCAGGAGCCTGACTCACGCCCCGGGAGCTGGGCAGAGCCACCCCTGCGGACCCCGGCTAGGGCTGGCCTAAGCAAGGTTGCCATACTCTGGCACCAAGAGCCAAACACTTCCATCCCTGCCTGCCTGCGGCCAAGCCAGCAGGAAACAAATCAAGCAGAAGTAGAAGAGGTTTGGGGTTTGAGACGTTGAGCCCCGCTGCCACATCTCCCCTCCGCCCAGCACATACCTGTCCTCCAGGTACCCGCC
>NW_008824894.1:712835-718269 GCF_000699105.1 Pygoscelis adeliae
AGGCCCCGCGGCGCAGACTGGGACAGAGCCAGTACCCGGGCTGGCGGCTGCCCCGCAGCAGGCTGCCCTCCCCTTATGCCATGCGCCAGCAGTGCCGGCAGCCCCAGCGCTGCCTGCTGCCCGAGGGGCTGGGTGCTGCCGCGTGGCTTTGCCCCCACCGCAGGGCTGGGACAGGGCCCTGGGCTGGCCACGAGCAGGGCAGCTGCCTCCACCCCTCCTGCAGGGTCCCTGGGGCCAGCTCCGTGGGGGCAGCAGTGCCAGGGCCCTGAGGATGCTACCAGCCCTAGATGGCCCTGACCAGCTTCACCTGGGCCCCCACCTGTGGGGCTGGGGCTCTATTTAAGCTCAGGCCTGAGCCATACTTCTTTTCCCTGCTGTGCTGAGGGGATGCTGGTCTCCAGCTGCAGCCCTGCCCAGCCATGGACCCACCTATCCGGACCCTGAATCACTGGCTTCCCAGCTTGACCTCAGACCTGCCTCATCGCCACAGACTTGCCGGATGATCTGGACTCTTGGTAAACCTGGCCTCCACCCCCAGCCTGCCCTGCTTGCAGGCTGACAGGTCTGTTACTGCTCCCAGCTCCCCAGCCCTTAGGGAGCAGTAGGCTCTCATGGAGCCCAGCTCAGGTCTCCCTGGCTCTCTGGGGATGGTCTGCCTTTCCCTTCCTTTCCCTTCCCACCACCAGCTCAGCAGCACTGTGCCAGCCTGTGGCTCTCAGGGAGCCCCTGCACCCCAGGAGCAAGAACCTGCCCTGAGCTGTTCAGAGCCCCCGCACACACAAAGCAAGAGGACGCACTGAAAGTGTGAGTAGGACTCAAAGTTGTGGGGTATTTAATGTGGTCAGAAGCTGTACAGAGGGCGGGGGGCAGCACGCTGCCCCAGGCCCCGCTCTGCTATTGCATCTACAAAAATACAAAGCCTGGCCAGCAGATAATCTAACTGAAGAGGAAGCAGCTAAGGCCAAAGGCCCTGCACCCAGGGCTGTTGGCGGGAAGCCAGCCCCTCCTCGGCAGCGTCGGCATCGAGCAGAGGCTGCAGCGGGGAGAACTGTGATGGGGACGTGCAGAGGGGAACTGATGCAATCCGCTCCCCTGCGGGAGCGCTTGGAGGAAGTGTCAGCCCAGAGGGTACCCAGTGCTGTGCTGCAACATCCGCACCATTGGGACCCAGCTCTGTGGAAGGAAAGAGGGGCCCTTAGTGGTTTTATTGCCTTTCCTGCTGGATGCTGAGCACCCTCTGCCCTTTCCAGGAGAAGGAGCCTGCAGAGCACGGCACAGTGTGAGTGGGGCAAGGGAGGAACATGGTGCACGTGTCTGCGCTGCCTCGCACCGGGGCGCCAGCTGTCAAACCCGTTCAGCTGGTGCCAGCTCACAGCCAGTGCCACGAATGCCTGTGCCCCAGCAAACCCAGCTCTGAAGCAGGTGCAGGTGGGGATGAGCTCCCTGCCCACCCGAGGTGAGTGGCTGCTTCCTGGGTCACAAATGCAGCACAGGCTGGAAATGGCTCCAACTCCTCCAGGTGCATCCGATTGGCCTCGAGGAGCTGGGGATGGGGGTATTCACACACTCACACAGCTGCTGGGGATAGTGGCATGTAGAAGGGCTAACAGCTTAATGGTGGGTGGCATGCCTGGGGTGAGGGGGTGGCAGGGGCTGCTCAGACCCCCCCCCCCCAGGAGAGGGGGAGCAGGGTGGAGCAGGTGCTCAGGGATCCCCGCTGTACTTAATGAGGTGGCCGCTGAAGGTGATGTAAGTGTCGTACTCATCGCTGAAGATGGCATTCTCACGCTCGCCCTTGTAGAGCCGCACCCAGACCTCGTCCTGCTCCCGCAGCTCCAGCATGACGCTCTGGCTCTGCATGATGCTGCGGTCACTCACTTGGGCGTAGAGGATCACCACCTCCACGCCATTGCGCATGATGTGCAAGTATGTCTCCTTCTGGTTCCAGGTGTGAACGTTGAGGCTGAAGTAGTAGATCCCAGGGACGTAGCAGTAAAACTTGCCTGTGAACATGTTGAAGTGGTCGTAGAGGTTGACAAACTCTGTGTCAAAGATGAGGGTCTGATAGTAGTCGTTGCTGTGCAGGGGTTTCTTGCGGCCCACTGAGAAGGCGGCGTAGTGGCTCTTGCAGCGCTCCCCCGGAGCGCCCATGCTGCCCTTCTGTCCCTTGGGCCCCGTGTGGCCCCTGCTGCCGGCCACCCCCGTCTTGCCAAACTTGCCCTGCATGCCTCGCTCGCCGCGGTCTCCCTTCTCGCCTGGGTGAAGCAAGAGGGACAGTTGTGCTGTCAGAGGTGGTGCCATCTCTAAACCCAGTGCCCTGGAAGCCCCATTGCCTGACAGAAGGGGATGGAGACAGCAGGGACGGACACACACACACCCCCAGCCCCTGCCCGCTCCCTGGGCTCTGATGCTGCTTCCAAAGCTGCTGCCCAGAGGCCACCAGAGCAGGAACTGGGGTGTCTCAGGCCTGCCGCTCCTCTGCCTGTGCAAGGTACTGGACCACAGGCACCAGCCCCAGCTTCTTGCTCCCAGTTTATGGGAGGCTGGACCCCAGAGAGCCAGCACTGGGACCCCAGCTTTGCGCTGGCCCTGGAGTGATGCTGGCAGACCAGGCAGGCTCATGGTGCCTGGCGGCATGGGGTGCTTGGGCTGCAGGTTTGGCCGTGGGCAGTGCCACAGCACGGGGTCCCGCCAGCCCTTCCCTTTCAGGATGGTCATGTTGATCTGAGGCAGGGGCTGGGACTGGGGGTAGGAGAAGCGTTGGTCAGGTGGCTCACAGCAGTGGACGCAGCGGGGCCGCGGGGGCAGCCCCTCCTGGGCACCGCCAGCCTTCTGCTCCCACGTGGCCCTGGGGAGGGCAGAAAGCAAGCGCAACAGGGAGCTACGGGTGGGGGCCAGGGCCCTTTGTGGTGCCAGGGCTGCCCCATCCCCCACTGTGAAATGCCCCGGCCCTGGAGTCCCCTCACCTGGCAGCGTGGTGCTGGGACGGTGCCTCTTCGGGGTCCGTCTGCAAATGCCGGTCGGGGCTGGGGCTGGTCTGGCTCCCCGCAGTTGAGGGCAGCAGCAGGAAGGAGAGCAGCAGGACACTGAGCGCCCAAAGCCCTTCCATGCTGCAGCAGTGCCCTGCGAGATGCCAGGGATGGCTGAGGGGAACAGCAAGGCCTGGCAGAGCCAAGAGCTGCAGAGATGCCCTGCTGTGCCGTGCCAGCCTGGCTGTGCCCTGCGCTGTCCCCGGGACAGGACCTGGTGCACCACACAGCCCTGGACAGGGCACAGCTGTGCTTCCAGCCTCAAAAGGCCGCTCTTGCAACAGCCCTTCCCTAGCAGAGCCCACAGTGTGGGAACAACATCTCTTGCAGCTGCAGGGACCATCTGTACCTAAATAGCTGCTTTTAGCTGGGCCGTGTGCTGTGGTGACACTGCAGTGAGCACCTGGGGAGACCCACATTTTGGGGCAGTGCAGGGGCTCTGGACTCGCCAACAAGCTGGGAGCTGGGGCCATGCGGCCCCCAGTGCCCTGGCACATGTGGAAGAGGAGATTACCTGGGGAGACGAGGGTGGAGTGGAGCAGCCCTGTCCAAGCCCTGGGCCAAGCAGTGCTGCTCCTACTCAGCCCAGCTCCAGCTGCCTTCCATGGATGCCCAAAAGCTGCAACTCAGGGTGTCAGCACCTGGGAAAATTACAGGCAGCTCCAGGTGCTGGGGGGCAAATGTTGGGGTGCAGCCCTGCCTGTTGTGGGGGACCCCAGCCCTGCCTGGGGGGGGGATCTGCATCCTTCCTCCCTCCCCAGGGCGTCCAAGGATGCCTGCAGCACAGGCTGCGCAGAGGCCCTGAAAGGGGCTTCTGTGCCCCAGGAGCTGCCAGCCCTCAGCCCCCACCCCTGTGCCTGGGCCCTCGGCCTGAGCGTTTAGAAGGAGACAAGACCCGCTTCTCTGGAGACGTGGATGTGGGCTGGCAGCCCCAGCTGGGAGCCGGCCGCCATGGGGAGAAACCTTCCTGGGAGCCTGCAACCTGTGTGGGGCCAAAGCTAATATTTGCAGTAGCCGGTGGCACCGTGGCCCAACCCGGGCAGCTCCGCTGCCCTTCCCTGCTTTATCACAGCTATATCTGCTCGAGGTGTGGGGCTGCGCACACAGCGCCTCGCCCTGCGGCCCTGAAGATGCCAGGACAGCTGTGGCCAAACCCATGTGCGGCACTGCTCAGCCACTCAGCATCCTGTGGCAGCAGGGTCCGAGGCAGTGCCGGGGCACAACCAGATGGGCACAGGGCTGTGGGTGTGGGCTGCCTGGTCCCACATCTTGCAGTGCCAGCATGGGGAAGGCTGCTCACCAGGCTCCTGTCTCCCCGAAGGGGTACGGCCTTTGCCTTTCTCCCCTCCCCAAACAGCCTCACCCCACGCTGTCTGGCCATGATCCGTGGGCTCTGCTGGGATCCTGGGGTGCCTGCCCCAAGGGGCAAAGGGCCTCATGCAGCACAGCTCTGTGTCCTGGGGGTGGGCCAGGCCATGGGGAAGGAGTTTGGGGCGCTGTTTTGGTGAACACCTGCTCTCTGCACACCGGGGTCCCCAGTCAGTGATTGCCAGGCTGGGCCAGCCTCCAGGCAGGCTGTTCCCATTGTCCCCCAAGAGTGGGGGTTGGCAGGGCCTGGGGAGCGGGTGGGCGTGCTCCGGCAGTGGGTGCAGAGGGTGTTTGAGGCCAGGGTGGATGCCTGGCTTATGAGTCATGTTTTTCCGGGGCTGGGAAGGGGCGGAGGGATTGGGAAAGACTCCAAAGGGCTTTCCTGCTGCTTGCACCCTCTGCAAAGGGCCTGTCTGTCATGTGCTTCCTGGGTGCCTGTGTCTCTCCTGTCTCTTGCCCCATATCTCAGCCCACATCCCGCTGGCGCTGCTGGGTATGGGGAGAGGCAGGGCTGTGGGCACTGCACGCAGGCAGCCTGGCGCCTCAGCCTCCCTGCCCGCACCCTGGCCTGGTGCCTGCCCACGCTCTGCTCCATGGGGAGGGGAGAAGCGAACACAGGGATAGAGGCAATGGAGCCACCCGGCTGGGGGCTTGTGAGCAGGTATCATCCAGGGGAGCCTTGGCCCTGGTTCTCTTCACCCTGCTTGGCCTCCAGCTGTGCCAGCCACATGCCGGTGAACATGGCATGCAGCCCGCCGGAGTTTTGGGAAGCCCGTGGCTTTCCGTCAGCTCTGGGACTGTCAAACCAGCTATTCCCCTGGGACCCGCAGCAGGCTCAGCCCTGGGGAAAACGCAGCTTTGCAGGCAACTGCTCTGCAGGGAGAAGAAATCCTTCACCAGGAAATTCCCACCGAGAAAGGCAGCGCTCTTCCCAGGCTGTCGTAGGGCTGGAAATGGAGGCAAGCGCGCCTCTGAGCGCTCGTTTCCCCCTGCACCCCGCAGGCGTGCGGGGTGGGAGGTGCCCGTGTATGCACGGG
>NW_008824894.1:718311-718903 GCF_000699105.1 Pygoscelis adeliae
TCCAGGAGCAGTTTAGAGATTTAAATTCAGTGGCTGCTAAAACCTTGGGACTGCAAGTCAAAACATCCTGAAATACATTCCAGGCGGTGATAAAGATCAGGACGAAACAAGAGCAAACCCCAGGGGAGGTATGAGGGGGCTCAGAGGAGTGAGGCAGCATGGAGGCAGCAGGACCTGCACACCCACCTCGCCCTCCCTGCTCAGGATGGTGGATACAGCCCTCACTGAGCCGCAGCAGCCCGAGCTGGGATGCCTCCCAGGCGGTGATAAAGATCAGGACGAAACAAGAGCAAACCCCAGGGGAGGTATGAGGGGGCTCAGAGGAGTGAGGCAGCATGGAGGCAGCAGGACCTGCACACCCACCTCGCCCTCCCTGCTCAGGATGGTGGATACAGCCCTCACTGAGCCGCAGCAGCCCGAGCTGGGATGCCTCTGGCGCCCGGGGACATGCTGGTGGGATGGCTCCCCCTGCCTTTTGCTGCAGCAGCTGGGACGGTTGCGGGGACCACAGCAGCCATCGCGTCCCCCTCAGACACGGCAAGGGGTGGCCCAGCCCCGGGTTTGACGTGCTCGTGGGGACTAGCTTTTTGGG
>NW_008824894.1:721432-721870 GCF_000699105.1 Pygoscelis adeliae
CTTGCTCCCTGCACCCCGCACAGCCTGAAGTGCCCATCTGCAGGAGCCCGGGGAGCTGCCGCGTCCCTTGTGCTGCACTGGGGGAGGTGGCAGGGAGAGGCGCTGCTGGCACCCTGGTCCTGCGGGTGGGCACAGCCCGGGGTGAGCTGAGGGGTATCCACATGCGAGTCCTGCCCGGAGGAGATGCTGTGACCATGGGCAGCCCTGGCAGGGTTGGGGGGAGGCGCTGCTGTGACTTTAAGGCTGGGCAGGTCGGGGTGTTTGTCCCTTGGACTCGGCACTGCGCTTCCTGCTCAGGCGTTGGCATCTTGCTCGGGCGGAGCTGCCACGTCTCCTGGTGTCCCCGTGGGGCCTTGGGGACACACTCACCAGTCACCAGCGGGGCCGGTTCCGGGGGGCCGCAGGAGCTGGGCCAGGCTTGCCGGCCCCTCCCGAGGA
>NW_008824894.1:721951-726561 GCF_000699105.1 Pygoscelis adeliae
CGGAGGGGAACCTCCCCCTTCCCCGGGGCTGTGCGGGGACATTGCTCAGCAGGACACCCTGATGTGAGTCCCAGGGGCTCGCCCCGGGCGGGGGTGCCTCAGCTCCCTGCCTGGGCTGCCGTGGACCCTGGGGCAGGTAGAGGTGCTGAGCAGGTTGTGTGTGCCTGCTGACGTGCTGGGGCTCATTCTGGTTTGGGAGTGCAGAGGGGGGGGTGAGAAGGGGCTGAGAGTGGCTCCAGCAACAAAGCAGCCCCCTTGGCGTGCTGGCTCTTCCCTGCACAAGGCGGCAGCACCTTCTCCTGCTACAGGAGAGGGGATGGGGCTCCTCGCCTCTCCCTCATGGCTGTGCCCTGCTGCCCCCCCGCAAGCTCAGTGTAGCGCCAGGTTCCAGCTCTCTGACCTGCTTCTTCCCCTCTTTGCCACCAGGTTCTCCTCGCCCCCAGCCTGATGCCCATCCCGCCCTGCCATGAATCTATGAGCCCCCTCCGGATCAGCGTGGGTGGTCTGCCTGTCCTCGCGTCCATGACCAAGGGTGCTGACCCCCGCTTCCGACTGCGCTGGAAGGCCATTGTGCTGTCGTCAGCCTGCGTGGGGTTTGTGCTACTGCTCTTCTGCCTGCACCGGTCCTCCCCGGCACGGCCCATCCCGCCAAATCCTCGCAACTGGCAGCTCAGCCTGCAGGCAGGGGACCGCTACAATGACACCTACCCGCTGTCCCCACCCCAGAGAAACCCTGATGGCGTGCGCTACCGCATCGGAGTCATTGCGGACCTGGACACGCAGTCCCGGGGCTCTGAGGAGCACACCTGGTTCAGTTACCTGAAGAAGGGCTACCTAGTGCTGTCGGACAGCGGGGACAGCGTGATGGTGGAGTGGGACAAAGACGAGAGCATGCTGCAGTCCCACCTGGCTGAGAAGGGCAGGGGCATGGAGCTCTCCGAGCTGGTCGTCTTCAACGGGAAGCTGTACGCTGTGGATGACCGGACAGGAGTGGTCTACCAGATTGAGGGTAACAAGGTGGTGCCCTGGGTGATCCTCCCGGATGGGGACGGCACAGTGGGGCAAGGTGAGCTCTCCCGTCCTGCCCTGCAGACGCAGAGCAGTGAAGCCCTTGGCTCTTTGCGGCTCGCCAGGGTGGGGTGCACCTTTTCTGTGACCCCGTAAACCCGGCCGGGACGGGGGCAATTCCCTCCCGGGGACTGGCTGGCTGCATGGGGGAAGGCTGTGCCCAGCACCGGGCCGTCTGGTGTGGCGTTCAGGGGAGTGGGAGCCAGTCTGATGTCCGTGTGCTGGCCAAGCCCCGGCTCGTGCCATTCTCTCCGCTGCAGGCTTCAAGGCAGAGTGGCTGGCGGTGAAGGACGAGCACCTCTACGTGGGGGGACTGGGCAAGGAGTGGACCACGACAACGGGAGAAGTGGTGAACGAGAACCCCGAGTGGGTGAAGGTCATCGGCTACAAGGGCGATGTGGGCCATGAGAACTGGGTGGCAAACTACAATGCGCTGAGGGCCGCGGCGGGGATCCGACCCCCAGGTACTGAGTGAGGCTCCCTCCTGCTGCCCCGTGTCCCACACCCTCTGCGGGCTCCGGGACTGGGGTCTCCCTCCCCATAGATATTGGGACTGGTGTGAGATTTAAAGGGCGCTGGAGGCCAGAGACCTTCCCATGTCCTGGTGCAGAGGCCAGAGCCTGCCCTGGCCGGTTTTCTCCCCTGTCTGTGCCATGAGCAGCTGGAAGGTGGCTCAGCCAGTGCTGTGCCTGGCAGCCAGGCCCCTGGGCAGAGGAGGCCATGCTAGGGTGCCCATGACCAGCTCTGGGAGGGATTAGGGGGGCTGCTGCACAGGCAGCAGGGCAGGATGAGGCGGAAACGTTTGCAGCAGTCGCCTGCACGGGGCTGTGACCTCCCCGTCCGCGGTGTCTTTTGGAGCGGGGAGAGGTCCCGCCCCAGCCTGGCGGGTGCCCCGTTTGCCCCGTGCCGTCAGACGCCGCTCCCTGCCGCAGGTTACCTGATCCACGAGTCGGCCTCCTGGAGTGACACCCTGTCCCCGCCCCGCCCGCCCCAGCCACGAGCCATACAACGAGAAGACGGACGAGCGGCGAGGCACCAACCTGCTGCTGAGCTCCACCCAGGACTTCAGGGACGTGACGGTGGGACGCGTGGGCGAGGTGGTCCCCACCCATGGCTTCTCCTCCTTCAAGTTCATCCCAGACACGGACGACCAGATCATCGTGGCTCTGAAATCAGAAGAGGACAACGGCAAGATCGCCAGCTACATCATGGCCTTCACGCTGGACGGGCGCTTCCTCCTGCCCGAGACCAGGATCGGGAGTGTGAAATACGAGGGCATTGAGTTTATTTAACCGACTTTTGCACTGGACCGGAGGGGCGAGGGAGGCCAAGGGGCGCTGGGGCAGGCCCCGCCAGCATGCTCCTAGCCGGGCACACGCCCCAAGCTCGGCCGAGGGATGCTGGGCAGTGCTCCCAGCTTTGTAGTTGGCCTTGGCGTCTCCTGTAAAGCGTTGGCTCTGCTGCAGCAGGCGTGGTGCGAGTGTTTCGGCAGTGGCACCTGGTGGCAAGGGACTGCCACCACAGGGTGCTGGGAGCCCCAGCCCAGGAGACAGACAGCGAAGTTCCCGTGTGACGGTTCCCCAGGCAGGCCCCCGCACTGCAGCCATTAGCTCCCAGCCCCTAATTGCGACAGAAACCTTCTGCAGCGAGTTGGTCGCTCTGGTGACATCCAGGCTCTGGATTTGCAGCCAAGGAGGAGCCTGAGCCCCAGCTCTGCTGCTCTGCCTCGCATCCTACCATGCCGCGGTGCTCCCCAGGTAGAGGAGGGGGTGTCCAGCCAGAGCACTGGGCCCATCCCGGTACCTGGGGGAGCCGGTCTGACCCTGGGCCCTGGAGCCCAGCCGTGCTGGCAGCCTGTCCTGGAGCCACCCTCCCTTCTCTCCATGTCCCCAGTGCCTGACTGGGGAATGCACCGGAGACGTGGGGACAAGCGTCTCTGTGGGTGCGAGATCCCGCCCTGTTCCTGACCCCTCTTGGGGTCAGGATGACCGGGGGGGCATGGGGCCTCGGCAGGGTGTCACAGCCAGGACAGGTGAGGGCCATCTGCAGTGTCATAGCTGGGGGGGATTTCATCAGGCTTTTTCCCCAGGAGCTGGTTTTCCTTCCCTTTTCTTGTAAGCTGGGTGAGGTGATGGGCGGTCCTGGGGAGGGTTTCACATGGGAGGGGACTGCAGCGGTATCCCTCTGCCCCTGTCCCTGAGGGGGATGCAGCAGTTCCTGCACCACCAGTAGCACCAGGGAAGAGGCTTTTAGCAGCCTCAAGCGCCGGCAGCTGGGGCCGGGGCCACTCCTGGGGCTGCTGTATCAGCACAGTGGCTCTGCCTCCGGGGCGGGGGGAAGCGAGTGTGGCCCCAAGCAACTGATGGGGCCAACAGCCAGGGCCGGATGTAACGTGGGCACATCCCTGTGCCTGGCCCTGTGCCGTTCCTAGCCCGCACCCCGAGGAGGTGCATGGTTTGCTAGCCGCATGTCTTCTCCCAGCCCTGGCTATGCACGGCATAGGCCCCTGAGGTGCCTCTAGACCCAGAGCTGTCAGCTCTGGGAAGAGTCGGGACCTGGAACGAAGCCTCCGGAGCCGGCAGGCAGCGCAGCCGTGCCTGCTCCAAGGGCTGCTGTGCTCGGCAGAGGAGGGAGAGCCAGAAGCATCAGCTTGGCTTCCCAGGGCCGGCAGCAGCTGGGAAGCATTTGCAGCAGCCCCGGGGCTTTGCTGGCTGGGGAGCCCTCCCCGAGCTCGCCAGCGCTGTTGTGAAATTGCAGCAGCAGCCTGTGGCCCCCTGGGAGGAACTTGCACAGGTCTCGGGAGCCAAAAGTGCAAAACATGGGCATCTGCAGGCCCCCCGGGGCCTCCTTCCCACCCCACTAACCAGCAGGACTGCAGCTCCTGGCCTGGCCTGCACTCCCCCAACTCAGCCCAGCCCCTTCCCCAGTTCACAGGGCAGCACAGCTTCACGCCAGCCACCAGCGAGGGCCGGTGTTTGGCTCCATGGTTTGGCAGGGGGGAGAGCTGCAGGCAGAGACCACGCAGCCAGGTGGCATGGGGCAGCTGGCAGGGGACAGGGTGGCCATAGTGCCAGGACCCTCTGCCAGCCCTGGCTGCAGGAGCAGGACCTCCTCCCCTCTACCCCCTGGAGCCAGGCTGCCGTCCGGGGTCCCGCAGAGATGTGTCCAATGCGATGCTAGGGCGACCTCCCGGCAGCCCGGGGTGCCTGCGGGGATGCTGCCGGCGGAGCTGCTGTCAGAGGGACCCTGTGCCCGGTGCAGATGGGAGCAGGCAGGGGCGCAGCTTGATAAGTGGCTGCCTTGTAACTCTGGGCACAAGCCCCCAGCTGACACCAACGCGCGTTTTGGCTGTCTGGGTGTCTCCCTGCAGCCGGGGGTCCCTGTTACTACCTGGCTGCTCAGGCAGCTCTGCCAGCAGGCAGGACTTCAGAGAGCTGGGACTGGCTGCTGTGGTTCGGGGGTCCTTTGGCCTTGGGCCCCCCCCCCCCATGCCCCCCCTGGCGCTGCCTCGCTGTGGGGACCTGCCATGCTCGAGGGGGGGA
>NW_008824894.1:727051-727861 GCF_000699105.1 Pygoscelis adeliae
CCCATCGCTTCCCCTGCCGTGTGGCTCCTCTTGTCCCCTGGGCTCAGCCAGGCGGGGAGCTCTGCACCCTGCTGGGAAGTGGGGCCTCCCCATACCGTGTCCCCCTGCACCCCCAGACCATCCCACCAGCTGCCCTGCCTGCCTGCCCTTGCCCTGCCCTTTTCCTAGCGATCTGGCAGGACCCCATCTCACCCCTCCTCATGCAGGCAGGATACCAGGGGCCTGGGAGGCTGCTGGGGCCTGGGGCAGCGGTGTGGTGTGGGCAGCAGGACTGTCAGCCCCTGCCTCGCCACAAACAGGACCAGGCTGCAGCGTCCCTGGGCCCCCATACCCTCAGCCCTGTGGTGCCCTCAGAGCAGCGCAACTGCCACCAGCAGCAGGGTGCTGCAGCACCCAGCGCCTTGGGCGGCCAGGCCGGCAGGACTTCTGGCGACTGCTGCCGAAGCATCTGCAAACCGCGTGCCCCGTAGCAGAGTCAGGGACGTGGAGCCCAATCTCCAGGTTTCATCCAACATCCTGGCAGCATGAATGTGGTCACCTCCCCCAGGTTCCCTGCAGGCTCTACTCGGGCTTGGACTGAGGTTCGCCTGCCCACATTTCTGCTGTTTCTTCTCATCCTAAAGGGCAAGCAGCTCTGACACCTCCCTCAAACGTGAGTAGCCGTGGCAGGGTAGCTCTGTGGCAAGAGGCTGCCTCAGGAGCGGGTTGTGTGGCTGCGGTGCTGGCTGTCCCCGCCAACGTGTACCCGCGGCGCCTGGCTCAGCTGTGCTTAGAAGCCGCGTACCTGCTCAGCGGCAGGGGCCGGCTCCC
>NW_008824894.1:729837-730558 GCF_000699105.1 Pygoscelis adeliae
CTCCCGTCTGTTCCTTATTTCCAGGCATTTCCTCTCCCCCGTCCCACTTTGTTCGGCTTGGATGCTGCTGAAAGGGAGGGCTTGGCAGCGCTGGGATCTGGATTCCTCTTTCTATGAATAATGCCCTTATTAAATTTTAACATATTAAACAAACAGACCAGCCCCAGTTCCTGATGCTCTCCTTTGCAGGGCTGTTCCCAGGCTCAGCTGGAGAGGTAACATTCCCAAAGACTTAGGCAGCCCCAACCTCTGCATGGCCCTGCCCCATCCCCTGCTCCTGAGCCAGGATGCTCCTGACAGAGTCTCAGGCTCCCCTCGCCCCTTCCAGACCCTGCTCCTGGCGTTTCTCCTCCACGGGGGCAACTCCTGCGGCATCTGGTTGCTGCCCCGTGTGCCCCCGCTCTGCCTGGCCTTGCTGCTTAGCACAGCGTGCCGCGAAGCATGTTGGGGACAGGGAGGTTTCTAGACAAAATGGAGCACTGAATTTTTGGAGCTGCTGCTCAAGCCGGTGCCTCTGGACCGCGGGATCCCCCGTGCCGGCTCTGGGAGTGGGGCTGCGGCTTCCCGTCACGTTCTTGTCCGACTCAGCTTTCTGGGGCACTCGTGACTCACTGCCTGTCCAGGGGTGCCGGCTCAGCCGTGACTCAGCTGCTGAGTCACTGTCTGTCTCGACGGCCCCGGCTGTCTCAGCCATCCCCTGGGAAGGCGCAGCATGGCCCGG
>NW_008824894.1:730602-731174 GCF_000699105.1 Pygoscelis adeliae
CGCCCAGGGCCCATCCTCCCGAGGCAGCCTCCTCCTGGGCTGTGCTGCCTGCAGCCCCGGCAACTCCCAGCTCCCAGCCCGAGTCCCCTGTGCAGCTCGTCTGGATCCGTCTTGTCTTGTGTGACCCCAGGTGGGGACAGTGCTGGGCTTGGGGGAACAGGATTCATCCCGTGATGAGGTCCCCAGCCTTCTCTTCCCACACAGCACGGATCTGTCTCCTGCAGCCTGTGATCCCTGGCCTTGTTGCTGCTTCTTGTTTTCCCCCTGGATGCTCTCTGGAGCTGGGAGGCTCCTCAGCCAGGTCCCTTCCTGCGGGTGTGCGGAACCTGGGGAGAGCCTGGGGCGCCGGATGCTGCCGGGACCTTCCCTGGCTGCTGTGGTTGGAGCAGCCCGTGTCCAGGTTGGGCCCTCGGTGGAGACATGGTGGTGTGGTGGTGGCTGATGCCCTGCAGTGCCGGGTGCACCCGAGGCGTCCGATGAGCCCAAAGACTTGCGTTCTGCCCTCGGTAGGGGGGAGCTGGGCGTGTGCAGTGTGGGGTCCTGGCCCTGTGGGGCTGGGATCCCCGCTTTGT
>NW_008824894.1:731565-731869 GCF_000699105.1 Pygoscelis adeliae
GCCCCCCGGGCCAGCCGATGGGCCCCAAGGCTCATGCTCAGCCCTTGGTAGGGGAGAACTGGGTGAGCATGGTGCAGGTTCCTGGCCCTGTGGGGCTGGGATCCCCGATCCATAGCATGGGGAATGCCTGCCATGTCCGTCTGTGCTTTTCCACGGCCCCTCTGCCCTCGCTCGTGCCCCTGCACCTGGCTCTCCCCTGGAGTGGGACTGGAGCAGCCGGAGCTCAGGGCTGCTTTTCCAAGCGGCGCAGGGGGCGGCAGATGCAACTCTGCCTCGGGCATGGGGGGCCGGAGGGGCTGGGGGG
>NW_008824894.1:732306-732636 GCF_000699105.1 Pygoscelis adeliae
TTCTGGTGGGGCAGCGGCCATTGCTGGCCCGGGCAGCCGGCCCCTTCGCTCAACTGGCTGCCAGCAGCCCCGGAGAAGGGAGCTTTGTTCCCTGGCCATTCAGTCCAGCAGTGGCCCCCGTGGTCTGTGGGCACCGGTGCTTCCCGGGCAGCCATGGGCGGGTGCTGGCAGGGCTGCTCTGTGGGGCCTGGGGTGGGATGGTGGAGGATGGAGTAGCCATTCGGCACGTCCCTGGCCAGGAGGGGAGTCCCGGGGCTGAGGCTCCTTGTGCTGCCCCTCTGCCCGTGGGGCACGCACAGGCAGGGGCTTTTCAGCACCACCCCTGAGCTG
>NW_008824894.1:733326-734925 GCF_000699105.1 Pygoscelis adeliae
CCCCACCTCCCACCAGCTCCCCGTGGACCTCCACCCCTCTGTAGCCGGGGGGAGATGCCCCTCTCCCTGCCTGCCCTTGTGCCCCTTCTCACATCCCACCGTGGGCAGGAGAACGGGGTAGCAAGGAGCGGCGCTGGGAGGCAGCCAGCAGCCGCAGGCCATGCTGAGGCAGCTGCAGTGAGGTGTGGGGGGGTCATCGAAAGCCCTTAGAACTGTCCCTGGCCCCAAGTCCCCCGAGGCAGCAGGCGCAGGGGGGCAGCCCTGCTCGGCAGGCAGGGGCTGGGGGGCTCCGGAGGCCCTGGCTGCAAGCGCAGCCCTGCTCATGCAGCAGCTTCTGTGCAGAGTTAAAGGTGAGCGCTGGCGTTTCTCGCAGTGCAGAGGCAGGAAACGGCCAGCCGGCAGCCCTGGCACGGGGGGGAAGCCCCCTGCCCTGATGGGGTGGTGGGACCGACCCTGGTGGCAGAGGGCAGCGAGGGGACCCGCTGCCTCGCAGGGGTCTGCCCTCAGAGGGGTCCAGGGCCCTCATTACAGGGTGGCCACAGCTTGCAGCCCTGGGGGCCAGCACAGGGGTTGTCACCGGTGGGGCTCCCACTCTGCCAGAAGGGGGTGGCCCCATGGTGCATCTTCTTGCCATGGCTTGTCCTGCCTGGGGAAGGAGCGTTTCCAGCATTGCCCTGGTCGGACTCAGTCATCCAGTGCCAGCGGCGCGCTGCGCCTGCCATGCGCTCAGGGAGCCGGGAGAGCCTCAGCTCAGCTTCATGGAGGGTCTGGGCTCCTGTAGCTGGTGGCTGTCCAGGCTGGCGGCAGGAGTGGTGGGTGATGCAGCCGACAGGGGCGGTGGCATTTGGGGAGGTCTTACTGCCAGCCTCTGAGCACCGGGGGGTTTCCTCCATCCCTCGGCCCTGCCTCCTCGTCCCAGGGATCTCAGCCGGGCTCTCCTCCGGGGCTCCCCTCTGTGATCCCTGCGGCTCACCCTCCTCGCTGCTCCGGTTCCTGGCTGGTGCAGAGCAGCTTGGCTGTGCTGCTGGGGTCTTGGCGGGGAAAGCGCAGCACAGCCGTCCCCTCCACAAAGCCGCACTGTTCAGAACAAATCCGCCTAGAATTGGGCTGCATTTTTGTCAAGTGATTCATCAGCACGTGAATGGAAAAGGCTGGAGCCCACTGAACCAGTAACCGTTCCCCGCGTCTGGAGCCACGGGGCCGGAGTCAGCGCGCAGCTCTCCAGCTCGGTTGCACCCAAGTTACGCCGCAGACGCGTGTGGAGCAGCGAAGGGCCTGGCACGCGGGAGGACGCGACAGCCGCTGGGTCAGGGGGCGAGGGGTGGCCCATGCCTGCGGTGACCCAGGCGCACTGCTGGCAGAGGAGCGGGCAGAGTCACTGGCAACGCGCAGGGATTGAGCCAGCGCTTGCCAAGCAGAGCTCCTCCAGCCTGGGTCAGGGACCGGGGTCGGGGGGCTGAGCCGAGGGGCTTACCCTGCTGCCCACTGAAGGCAAGGAGGCTGGGGGCTTCCTGCATGGCCTCGATGCTGCTGTGCTGCCAGTGTGCCTGGGCAGCCCAGCCCTTCCCCAAGGGAGGGGAGCACGGCTGGGGAAGGCCC
>NW_008824894.1:735996-738811 GCF_000699105.1 Pygoscelis adeliae
GCCACGCAGAGCCAGGGGGGCTCGTGCCTTTGGCCGGGCTGCTCGGGGCTGCTCGCTGGGGAGCTCACTGTCTCCCCTCACCGGGTCGTGTTTTTCCACTGCCCCGGCACTCAGCATCCCCGGGTTGTTTTTGCAGGCGGCGAGGGCAGGAAGTGACACCCTGTGGCCCCCCGCCCCAGGAGGATGCGGTTTCTGTGCCTGCACGGCGTGAGGCTCCGCACGGCAGTAGCTGAGGTCTGGCAGCGAGCTGGCAGCCAGAGCATCGCCCCGTGGCAGCTGGGACCCCTCTGTGGTGGGATGGGGATCCCATCCTCCTGCTGTGGGGTGCAAAGGCAGCCTAGTCCCGGGACCCCTGCTCCCCCGGCATGGGGAGGGGCCGGTGGGCTCCCTGGTTTCTCTGAGATGGGGGCTGCAGAGCGTGGGGGCCTGGGGACCCTGGCACGAGCTGCCTGTGCAGGTACTTGGTGGGCAGTGCTGGTGCCCATGCTAGCCATGGCGAGCTGCCGGGACGCTGCCCCAGGGACGCAGCTCCCGCCTCCCTCTGCACCCAAAGGTGACCGTCCAAATAGCTCCCTCTGTCCTTTTCTCCTCCAGCCCTGCCAGGCCACGCAGGCATTTGGCTGGGGCCCTCATCAGAGACCGGTTTAATTAATGACAGTGGGACAAATACTGCGGTGCTCCCAGGATGCTGCTGGCAGGTTTTAGCTGTCCCGGTGCCATCTGGGTGACGGGCACGAACCCGGGCAGGGCCAGTCTGTGCCCACGAATCTGGCAGGGGCTGAGCAGAGACCGAGCCAGTGCTGGCTGAGGGCAACTGGTCCAGCACGGCTGGTGGTGGTGGGGCTGGGAGATCCTGGGATGACCTTTCCTTATCATCTGCCGTGAGGGTGCTGCTGCAACACTGCCCGTCGCTGTCCCGCGCGTGCCAGAGCCCAGTCCCTTTGGGGACAGCATGTGACAGCCAGCTCTGTGGGCAGCTGGGCATCTGTGGGGAGGGCAGTGAGGTTTGCTGCAGGCAGCGAGGGCAGCCGGCCCCGTGCAAGGGTGGGAGCCCCTGTGGGGTGGGGGTGCTGAGTGGGACCGTCCTGCCGGGGCAGCACTGCGTGGTGCTGGCAGCACCTCTGGTCCCTGGCCACCCGTGCTGACCTCAACACCTCTCCATTGCAGTGATCCGAGCAAAGGCCGTCTCTGCGAAAGAGGTGGATTCAGGGAATGATATATATGGGAATCCGATCAAACGAATCCAGTATGAAATCAAGCAGATCAAGGTAATGGGGCACATTGGGGCAGGAGGTTGGGGGGGACGGGGCAGCCTCTGTGCCGGCCGTTCACTCCCGCTCCTTCTCCCCAGATGTTTAAGGGCCCTGACAAGGACATAGAGTTCATCTACACGGCTCCATCCACCGCCGTGTGTGGCCGGCTGCTGGACACCGGCGGGAAGAAGGAGTATCTCATTGCAGGTGGGCAGCCGCAAGGGAGGGCTCTTGGGGGAACATCGGTGGCAGTGCTGGTCCTGCTGCCTCGCGTGCCTCCCGAGACGCCTGTGACGTGTGCCTGCTCCCCAGGCACAGCCCCCCCTGCCTCCTGCTCCCACCACCAGCCCTTGGGGGACCCCCCAGCTGTGTCCTGGCCATGCTTGGCAGCCCTGGGACGAGCCTCTGCTCCCCCAGGGTTCACCGGGGACAATGCACGGCGGGAGGAGCTGGATTGCAGCAGCCTCCAGCCCCCCAGGCCAGGCTGAGCCCCAGGCACCCCGAGTCAACATCAGGTCCCGGGGTGCCTGGGGGGAACGCTCTGAGTGGTCTGTCTGGCCTCTCCCCAGGCAAGTCAGAGGGCAATGGCAAGATGCACATCACACTCTGCGACTTGGTCTCCACCTGGGACTCGCTGAGCCCGACCCAGAAGAAGAGCCTAAACCAGCGGTACCAGATGGGCTGCGAGTGCAAGGTGAGCGGCTGGGCTGCCCCTGAGCACGGGCTGTGCCCCGCGCCCCACGCCAGTGGGGCCTGCAGCCCCGAGGCAGGCGTGGGCTCCATGATGAGATGCTCTTCCCCGTCCTTCAAGGATGGTGCTGTGCAGGGGGCACGGCACATGGCTGGGGATACAGGAAGGGCAGCTGAGCCTCCAGCTCTCTCCCGCTGGAAACCAAGGCCAGCCCTGGGACCCAAACCCAGGGGTTCCCTCAGTCCCCCCACGTTGGGGTTGCGTCCCTGCTGTGCCTCGCAGGGAAGGGGCAGCCTGGCATCCCTGGTCCAGAGCTGGGGGGGGGTGGATGAAGCAGAACTGTGGAGGACCACCAGCCCCAGCTGCCCAGCGCTGCTTCCTCCCACCCCCCTCCCTCCCCGGCGTTTCCCCCTTGGGGTGGTTGGTGACGGTCTGCCACCTCTCCCCCTGCCTCTCCATCCCCTGCTTCGTCTCCTCCTCGGATGAGTGTCTCTGGACAGACTGGGCGATGGAGAAGAACAACGTGGACGGGCGGCAGGCGAAGCACTACGCTTGCATCAAGAGGAGCGACGGCTCGTGTGCCTGGTACCGCGGCATGGCCCCCCCCAAGCAAGAGTTTCTCGACATCGAGGACCCCTAAGCCAAACGAGCGCATTCCAGTAGCCAGTAGAAAAAACCTGCGAGATGTTAGACTGGTCCACGCTGATATCAATTCCTGGAGACAGCATGAAAATCCGCTCGGCCGTGGGGGTCCCTGGGCTGCGGCGGCTGCCAAGTGCGTGCAGGGGGCAGGGACGGGGACCCGCTCTGTCGCAGGCACGTGGCAGCCCGTGGCTGGGCAGGGCGCTCCTGCACCCACGGGCGGGGGGGG
>NW_008824894.1:738996-739386 GCF_000699105.1 Pygoscelis adeliae
CGTAGCAGGTTACCAGTGCCCCCGCCGCGGGGGAGCCACCCCAGCAGCTCTTGCCAGGCAGCCCTCCCCACCGCAGCATCCCCAGCTGCCCTCCAGCACTGGGGACCCCGCTGTCCCCTTCCCCACCCACTGCCTGTCCCTCCCTTTGGGGTGCAGGAAGGGTACAGCCCTCCAGGCAGGGGCTCTGGGGGGCTTTACCATGCAGCAGAGCCCCCGGCTGTGTGCGAGGGGCTACGGGCCTTTCGCAGGGCCGGATGGCTCCTGTGCAGGTGCCTTGTCCCAGAAAGCTGGAGGGGCACGTTAGCACGGCTGGGGTGACACCCCGCCCCCGCCAGCACCCAGGCACTGCTGCCCCTCTCCCCACATGCTCCTCTCCCCATGGGGACATGG
>NW_008824894.1:741829-746117 GCF_000699105.1 Pygoscelis adeliae
GCTCCACATCCCCGCGGCTCACCGTCCCTTCTCCCCGCAGGCAGCGGCCATGCCCCGGGGGGCCTGGGGGACGGGATCCCCGCCCCCCAGAAGGTACTCTTCCCCGTGGAGCGCCTCTCTATGAAGTGGGAGCGGGTCTACCGGATTGGCGCCGGGCTGCACAATCTCGGGAACACCTGCTTCCTTAACTCCGTAGTGCAGTGCCTGACTTACACACCGCCGCTTGCCAACTACCTGCTCTCCAAGGAGCACGGCCGTACCTGTGAGTGTGGAGGCCCGGCTCGGTGGGCGGCAGGGCCAGGGAAGCCACGCCGGTGGGGAGATGGAGTGCCTGCCTGTACTGCTCTCGGTGCTGTGCTCAGCACCTCTGCACGTGGCTCTGTCAAGGGGTGTGCGGGTGTCGGGATGTACCTTCTCTGCTCCCTCCTGCCTGTTTCTCCGTCGAGAGGTGATTCCTGCATATGGCTCGCTTTTCCTGGCCATAGCAGTGTTCCCGAGCTCTGCATCCTTGTTTCTACGGAGGCTTTGTCTCTGCTGGGTGTAGCCGGGACTAAGATGGGTCCAACGGAGTCTGCTGGCTTCCTGGGGGCTGAGCTGGGGGTTCCAAACAGCCCCTGCCTGTGGGGACTGTGTGAAGGCAGGGCAGAAGGCTGTGTACAGGCAGCAGGTGCTGTTTATGGGTGGCTTTGAAAGGGAGTCCGGTGGGCACTGTTCCTAGCTGTGACCAAGGGGAGCACGCGGCGCTTGCAGCCCCGTCTGTAGGGCTCTGGTGGGATCTACCCCTCAGGGCTGACCCGTGGGCTCCTCCAGCGAGTACCTGTGACCTGTTTTCCATCCACGTGGATGCTGTCTCGTCGGGGGGGGGGGGGGTGCTTTGACTTGGGCTGCGCCAGCCGGGGTGGTGTTTGCTGGTCCCTGTGTACCTGGGCTGCCCCAGAGCTGTACCATAGTGCACAGCTCGTAGGGAAAACTGACCGTGGCTGAGCTGTATTTGACCAGAAATCCCCTGTCCCTTGCACTACCTCCATCTCTTCTGGATTTGTCCCCAGCGTCCTGTCTTCTCCTCTCTTGCTCCAGGTCACCAAGGAGGCTTTTGTATGATGTGTGTGATGCAGAACCACACGATCCAGGCTTTTGTCAACAGCGGCAACGTGATAAAGCCAGTGTCCTTCATCCGAGACCTCAAGAGTAAGGATGGCTGCCCTCTCGTAGCCGTGCAGGAGAGCAGTGACTAATGCAGGAGCAGAACCTTTGAGATCGGGGCAGGTCTTGGCAGACGGCTCTTCTGAGATGACTCACTGAGCCTGCTGGGGGCTGGTGACTTCATGGGCTGTGCAGGGCTTCCCCCGTGGCCGGCATGAGTCTGACGTCTGGTTTGGGTTGAGGGGGCTCAAACCCCAGAGTACTTGCCCCGAGGGAGGGAGGGCCTGCATCTATTGTAGCATGTGCTGGGGCTGATTCCTCCCTCTCCTGCAGAGATCGCTCAGCACATCCGCTTTGGCAGCCAGGAGGATGCACACGAGTTCCTGCGCTATACCATCGACGCCATGCAGAAGGCCTGCCTGAACGACTGCACCAAGTATGTGAGGCCTCTGATGGCCCATTGCTGCTCTTCTTTGCTGCCACCTCACCGGTCCCCTGCGCCCACGGGAGGGGACTGTGGGGTGAACTTGTCCCCCAGGTCGGACTCACAGAGGGAGGTACTGACTCCAGGGGCCTCGGGTGGATAGCCCAACTCTGCCCCTCTGTGACACAGCTCTGGGCTGTTGTCTGCCTTTTCCTGACACCTCTGCCCCAGCATAGCTGTGGTCCTGTCCCCAAATCCTGAAGCTGCTATGGGTTTGGATCTTGTCCCAGTTGCCAAGGAATCCAGGTGTGGTTGCTAGTTCAGCCCCAGCTCTGTGGCTGTGGGTGAGCAGCTTTCCCCTGGGCCCTCCGTCCCAGGAAGCCTGCATTGCCTCTGCCTGCAGTGCCCAGCTCTGAGCTCCAGCCAGGAGTTTCTGCTCCTTCTAGAGGAAGGTGCGCATCAGGGCCTGGTGCCACCCCTTAAGCTCCAGCACTGGGAGAGCAGACTGGCAGGGGCTGTGACTTCCCTCTGCTCCCGGAGCTCTGCGGCCTGTCTGCTGGCCGGAGCACGTAGGGGAGCTGTCCTGACGACACAGCGGTGGCCCGCGGGGGTGGCTGTTGCGGAGGGGCGGTGTGAGATCCAGTGCTGCTGTCTCTAGGTTGGATCGCCAGACCCAGGCCACGACACTGGTCCACCAGATCTTTGGCGGTTACCTGCGGTCCCGTGGTGAGTGCTGGTTGCCAGGTCCTGGGCCTGTGACTCTCAAGGCTGCTGTTTCCCTGAGAGCCTTGCAGTAAAAATCTTTTGGGAAAATTGCTGAACATATGTAAATCATTCAGAGCTGCAGTTGGTCAGTCTTGCAGTACCTGTGGGTCGTGACCCCTGTTGTGATGGAAAAAAGCTGTTGGCTGTGGGTCCCCAGCTCATTGTCACCAGCAAAGGAACCCGTGTTGCCAGCTACCTAGCAACGCTTGGTGTCCCAGCACATAGTGGAATTGCCAGCCTTCCTCCTTGTCAGGCTGTGAATCCTGGTGCTGACATCACAGAGCCCAAACCCAGAGAGGGGGAACACTGCAGCCGCCTGCGCTGTGCTGGGGTGGTGGAGGGTGCAGGTGCCGTGCCAGGGTGTGCTCATGACTCTTTCTTTTGCAGTGAAGTGCTTGGTGTGCAAGAGCGTCTCGGACACCTATGACCCTTGCTTGGACCTGGCACTGGAGATCAGGGTACTGTGGCAGGGTCAGGGCTGGGGAGGAGCTCTGCTCTCACGGTTCCTGCATCTGCACCATTACTGCTCTCAAAGCTCCTTAACCTGCCAGTGTCAAGGCACGGTGCAGGCAAGAGGGAAGCAGCTTCCGTTGTTGCACTGCCTTCTCTGTCTGGCAGAGCAGTGCCCATTGCCTGAGCATGAGCCACGACTCCTCTGTTGAGGCTCCGTGGTGTTGGGGGGCAGTGCAGCCATCCCTCACAGCATGCTGGCCAGTGCCTAGCTGGTGGCAGGCTCATGAGTTCAGTGTAGTCTGTGGCCCTGTGCTCATGCTTTGTGTTACCTCTCGGGGCCAGCATCTCGGCAGGGAGCTGGGCTGTCGCGTGGACAGGCCACTCATGCCCTGACCTCTCCTCTGTCCTTGCAGCAAGCCACAAACGTAGTGCGGGCTCTGGAGATGTTTGTGAAGCCAGATCTCCTGGGCGGGGAGAACGCCTACATGTGTGCTAAGTGAGTGTGTGGGTCTGCGGGTGGGAAGGGGCCCGCGGGTGTGCTGGTGGGAAGCAGGTGGAAAGCCTGCTGCAATATGGGAGGGCTTCTCTACCTGCTCCACGGCGAAACGGTGAGGTACGTGGCCATGGAAACCTGCGAGGAAGCCTGCCACTTCTCAGCTCCCTCCTCTTGTGAGGAGGACCTGGGCCAGCAGACATGGCCATGAGTAGGTGCCCTGGAGCGGTGCCTGGTGTCAGCAGGGTTATTTCTGTGGGGTTTGCTGCTTGGCCAGGGCTGGCAATCATCTGGGTGGTGGAACAGCTTGAATAGCTCGAGCTCTTCCTGTGCAGGTGCCAGAAGAAGGTGTCAGCCAGCAAACGCTTCACCATCCACCGAGCCTCCAATGTTCTTACCATCTCACTGAAGCGTTTTGCCAACTTTGATGGAGGCAAAATCACAAAGGTGAGTGCTTGGCAATCCAGAGCTGGGGCTGTCTGCTGGCCCGAGGCCCTGCTGCCCAGAGGAGGGTGGGAGGTGGTCCTGTGTGCAGTGTGAGCTCTGCTGCGGTCCTGCAGCCCTTCCCCAGCTGTGTGGTGCAATGGGAGTTTGGCTCATTCTGGCATCTTCCTCACTGTGACCTCTGTCTGGGGAGAGCGGGTCCCTCTCCCTCGAGAGTTTGGACCCGTAGGACAGCTGAACTGCTCTTGCTCTCGCAAGAAAGCTGTCTGCTGTGCAGGCTCCTGAGACATCCTCTCTCCGCAGGACGTGGGGTACCCAGAGTTTTTGAACATCCGCCCGTACATGTCTCGGAGCAAGGGGGATCCCGTCATGTATGGGCTCTACGCAGTGCTGGTGCACTCTGGTTACAGCTGCCATGCGGGGCACTACTACTGCTACGTGAAGGTGAGCCCAGGGAACTCTCTTGGTACCCCCTCTGGGCTGGGGGGTGCTTGTGGGTCCCTGTAGTGTGCAGAAAGGAGGGCGCTCAGCAGATGTGCGTGGTGTGGAGCACTGGATGGGGGGGT
>NW_008824894.1:746976-747315 GCF_000699105.1 Pygoscelis adeliae
CTGCGAGGGCAGCTGGGCTGCAGCTTCGCAGGGAGGCAGGTGCACTGCTCCAAATGGGCAGGCATGAAGGAGGACGGTTTGCAGGAGGGATCTTGTGTGGGCCTGGGGAGGGACGGGGAGGGCGGTATCGCTCTGTGTCCTTGGCTCTTTGAATTCTCTCCTTGCTGAATGTCTCTCTTTCTCTTTTTCTAGCAACTAGACATGCTGCCAGGGAAGAAGCTGCCAGGGCTGGAGGAAGTCGGAGTCCCTGTGGCCCGCAGCATGTTTGGGATGGGGCCAAAGCTGCCAAATGGGACCACTCCGACAAAGGTGCCTGCTGGGTCACCATCACCCAAACTG
>NW_008824894.1:747424-748556 GCF_000699105.1 Pygoscelis adeliae
ACACCAGCGATGTAAATGGGGCCAAAGTGGAGCTGCCCTGGGAGAGCAAGCAGCCGCCTACCTCACCTAAGCTGCTGCTGGAGCCCAGCCCTAGCCAGGAGCCCAGGGGCAGTGGGGGGAATGCTGGGACCCTGCAGAGGGACTCCTGTGGCAGCAGTGCTGCCAGCCCAGCACACAGTGCAGTGGGGAAGCTAGCCAAGGCCCAGAAGGCCAAGGTTGGAACCAGCAGCTTCTGTACATCTCAGGGAACAGACTGTGGCACAGACCGCCCTGCTGGCCCCGGTGCCGAGCCGGCTGACCCCAAAGACTCCAAGCGGGCAAAACTGAAGCCTTCCCTGTTGGCCAGCACTGCTCTGGAGCTCATGTCACCTCCACCTGCCAAGAAGCTGGCGCTCTCCACCAAAAAGGTAAGTCTGAGCTTCTGCCCAGAGACTTCAGTAGGCGCCTTGTGCCTTCTGAACTGGGGCTTGTGTTGGGGGCGAGTGTAGAGCTAATGCTGGGTATCTTGTTAAGCCAGAGGCAGGGGGGGAGACCCCCTCAGCCCCAGGGCTGTAGCAGTTGCTCTGCCCTCCCTCTGGGTCTGGTTGGGGTGCGGGGCCAGGTCCCTGCTGTTGTTCGCATCCCTGAGCAATGCAGGAGAAATGGCTCCTGCCTTCTTGCTCGGGACGGAGGAGTAGCTGTGCCAGTCCCTGCAGTGGGGCGGCCTCGCCAGCCTTCTTGGGGTAGCATGTCCCCTTGGGCGAGTGGGAGCAGGTGACATTGCAGCTGGAGGGCTGCAGAGTTGCCTCCTCCCTGGGCAGCAGCATGGGACCGGCCCTCTGGGTGCCGCTGTGCAGCCAGGGCTCAGAATGGTGCACTGGGGTTTCTGGTCTTTAAATTGCCTTCCTTCCTTTTTTCCTTTGTGCTTCTAACTGAAAACACTTCTGATTCTTCTTCTACCACCCCCCACTTCCCTCCCCCCGTCTGTGTCTGTTCCCCTTCCCCTTCTCTGGGCTCCCCTTTTTATTTTCTCCTCTTGGCTCAGGGAAACCTCTTTTCTTTAGACCACCAAGTTTTTATTTATGTCAATAACTGCAGGGCAGCACCCCGCGGAAGGCGAGCGGAAGGGACCGCCCTGCACCGCCTCGCCCAC
>NW_008824894.1:748980-749475 GCF_000699105.1 Pygoscelis adeliae
ACTTTGTGGCTGAGAAGGTAGCAGTTGGGTGCTGTGCTCGTGCACCTTGGGGTGGGGAGGAAGAGAGGGGCTCCCGCTCCTGACCTGGCTTTCAGATCATGTCAGCCTCATTTCCTGTTCTTCAGGCTGTCCTCATCTGTTCTAAAACTGCCAAATCCCGAAAAGCCTGCCGTCAGCTTCATCCTCAACTCCGCCCCTTGGCCCCCAGCCTCCCCCCTGACCAACGGTTCCACTGCCCACCCTTCTTCACACCGCTTTCCTCCCTGCAGCAGGGAGAAGGGGCCTGGCCAGGTCACTCCTTCTTCCAAAAAGAAGCAACGAAAGCAGAATCGTGGTGCAGATGGCAGCCCTCGTCCTCCAGCTGTGAAGGGCACAAATGAAGCCTCCAGCCCCCTGAGGAAGAAGAACAGCCTTGTTCAGGAGGGCTTGGCAGGGCTTCTCCTCAGGAAGGAGGTGGAAGGCAAACATCTCAGTAGTGCCAGGGAGGCAACAGGC
>NW_008824894.1:749497-752079 GCF_000699105.1 Pygoscelis adeliae
CCCAGCCAGTGTCAGACTGCAGCACTTTCCTGGACACGCTGCCCATCTCCTCTGTGAAGAAGAGGAAGAAAAGGAGGAGGACAGAGGAGATAGAAGACCGTTGCTCTGGGACACTGTCCTCGGGCAGGTGAGGGGCCAGGGGGCACGTGAGAGCCCTGTGCACCTCTGCTCTGACTGAAGTCGGGCTCCCTGGGCTGCAGTCGGGTGCATCTCGTCTTTCTGTGGGTGGGACAAGCCTTGCCATGGAGCCATCTGGAGCACTGGCTTGTGCCAGGGGGTGTTTTCACCCCTCCCTGAGTGCAGCGCTGGGGTGTGGGTGTCCCTGCATCCCGTTGCCCTGCGGGGAGCTCAAACTCTTCCCCCTCTGGTCTGGCTAGAGTGAGCTGACCCCTGCTGCCTTCCCTAGCTCTAGGAGGGCTGAGACAGAGCCCCAGCGGCGGAGGGTGGAGGCTGAGGCTGGGGAGAGTGAACACCGCAAGCGTAAGTGGAGGAAAAGCCTCAGCACCCCAGCCTTGGAGCGGCCTGCCAACGGCGTCCGTGCCGCGGACAGCACCCCAGGTATTTCCATATGCTTCCACCCTGCCTGGTGCCTGGCAGGGGTGAGCTGGCTGCTCGTCTGCCCACACAGACCCTCAGAGCACTGGTGTCCAGTCCCCGGTGCTTGCTGGTCCCCACGACTGCCTGGTGGTGCCCGTCTTTCTGACTGCTGTCCTCGGCTGACTGCCTGCTGCTCATGCAGGAGAGTTGCCCAGTTGTACCCCAGATGAGGGTGTGCTCCTCTCCAGACTCGTGGAGACGGGCCCCTTGAGGGGTGAAAATTTACCCCCAGTTCCTCCCTGCCCAGACCAGGCCCTAGTGTGCCCAAACGCCCTGCGCCGTCAGGACCTTGTTCGTCCCGACAGTGGCTCCTGGGGCGAGATCTGCCTCTGAGATGGCGTGACACAGGAGCTCCCTCTGGCTTGTCCTCACCTCTCCTGTTTCCGCAGTGGCAGCGTGTGCCTGGGACAACCAGGCTGGAGAAGGGAGCAGGATCTGCCCAGCTGCCCTGAGCCCCGAGCCCAGCCGTGTGGCTGGCACAGCACCTGGGAGCCAGGAGGAGGCCAACGTGGTAGAGGAGCTGCTTAAGAACTCCTTGGACAAGGCGTATGGCAAACAAGGTAATCCCTGCTTGCCTAGGTGGGTAAACAGCCATGCGGCTCCCCTGCCTTGAGCCCTGGACGCGGGCAGAGCCCTCTGTGCTCTGCCAGGGCCTGGGCTCCCCCCAGCACCAGCACAGGCAGCTGTGGGGGCTCCTGGAGCTGGGCAGATGCACCTGGCTGCAGGGCTGTTGGGGGTGCCACAGAGTGGGGTGCTGGAGTGAGGGGCTCCAGCTGCCGGCCTGGGGTGGGGGCCCTGCGCAAGGTGGGTGCAGTGGAGCACGATGCGGTGCTCCCTGCTGACCCTGCTTGCTCTGCAGTCTTGACCTGGGAGGGTGAGGCCTCAGCCGTCAGCCAGGATGCCATTCAGGAAGCAGCGTGGGCCTGCAGCGGGACTGTCATCGATGAGTGGGACGAGGACTATGACAAAGGGAAGGTGGGTGCTGGCTGTGTCTGGGGCTGGGGGGAGGCAGGGGACTGCGCTCTGACTCCAAGAGCCTGCCTGCCTCTCCACAGGTAAAGAAGGTTAAAAAACTGAAGAGGGAGCGGAAGAGACAGTCCAACCCCTTCCAACAGCTGCAGGCCAAGCGCAGCTTCTGGTCAGCCACTCATCCTGCCAAGGCGGCCAGCCTGAGCTCTAGGCTCTGAGGTGAGCAGACCCCAGGGAGGCAGGGAGGGGGGGCGGCTGCCAGGCAGGGTGCTGACACTGCTCCTCTCCTCCCAGGCGGAGATCTGCGTCCCCCCGTCGGTGAAGTCTTGGGTCAAGGACTGACGGGGGAGCCCTGTCCTGGGAGCTGTTGGGCCCTGCTGCGCAGGAGAGCCGGGGGGGGACACTGATCCCGTATGTCTCCAGGGCCCTAGCCCGGGGGGTCATACTGTGCTTGGTGTCCCCTGCCTTCCCCTTCTGGGAGCTGCTGTCTGTGGGGGCTGGTTCTCCAGCTGCAGAGGGGTTGAGCTCTCGCCCCCTCTAGGGGGAAGGGAGGCCTGCTCCCCTGCCTTCTCCAGGCTCCTCTGCCACCTCCTCTGTGCCTCTGCCTGGGGCTGGAGCAGCCCCTTCTACCACCCAGCCTGGAGTTTAAGGCTCGGGGGGGGGAACTCCGGGGAAGTGCCTGCCGATCCTCCCTGCTGCTCTGGGTTGCCACCCACCGGCCACCACATGCCGGCCACCGGCCCCGTGCGGAGGGGGACAGTGGCCCATGCTGCGGAGCTGGGAGCACCGGGGCTGGTGTTTGTCTCCGGGGCATGGCCTGGGCGGGGAGGGGCTCCAGCCCCTCTTGCTCTTCTGGACCTCTCCTGCTCCCTGCCCAGTTCTGCCTTCCTCTCCTCTGCCAGGGCTGCGCTCCCCTCCCCCCTGCCCCTGTGCAAGTCGCAGTGGAACCGTTGCCCCTCCCCACCCCGGGCAGGGCTCCGCTCCCGACGGCCCCGCGCTGGACGCGGGAGGCGGCG
>NW_008824894.1:753247-754686 GCF_000699105.1 Pygoscelis adeliae
CTCTTGGGCCCGGCGCCCTGCAGCGTCGGTGCTGCCGGGCTCTGGGACCTGCTGCCTGCACACCTTCCCTCCGCTCGCACTTTGTATTCAGTTGCTGCCTCTGAGCACTGTCTGAGTTTGGGCTCCGCAGATCTGCAGGGCAGGCTCATGTCGATGGCGTCTGTTGAACATCTCACAAACCACCCCAGCTCAGGAGCGTGTCCGCCTGCCACGGGAGCGCCTGGTGTGTGCCCAGGGCCCGCTCCTAGGGTGGGCTGAGCAGGACGGGATGGCTTAGGGGCTGCAGATCCCCTCTCTCATGCATGTGCAGATTGCTTCCCCGCTTTCCTCCATCCTTCATGTCCACAGAGCATTCCTTCCTGGTGCCGAGGAACAGGACTGGGTGGGAAGGCGGCTGCCTGTGTCTTGAACCTCTAAGGCAGGTTCCTGTGGGTTGATGGGTGGGTTTTCACTGAGCGAGGACTTTGCTGAAGGGGAGGCTAGAGGCTGTCTGGGTACGATCTGAAATCAAGGTCCCGATGCTGTGAGCCGTGCTGGTGACCGTTCTTCCCAGGAGCTGCCAGTGCCGATGAAGATGCTGTTGCCGGCAGTGCTGGCTCACGGGCCGGCTTCCTGCCTGCCGCAGTTGTGCAACGCAGCTGATTAGGAGGCTGCTGTTCCACCCCAGAAGTGACTGCACTTGGTGGTGGGGAGTTTATTGTGTGAGATAAGGTGCAAGTGCCCGGCCCTGCTGGTGCGCGGCCCAGCACGGGTGTTGTCGGATGCAGCCCATTAGCAGGAGAGTTCAGCGGGGAGCGATTCTGCGAGCAGCCTCTCGCTGTTTCCCAGAATTGCTTGGAAGATGTCCTGGGTCATCTGTCAGCATCAGAAATTACCCGCTCACCATGCCGTGGCGGCCGCAGGGTGGTGCGCAGGATGGGTGGCACAGCCACCTCCAAATCCCCGCTGCTGTCTCTGTTGCAGGGGCATCGCAATCTGCAGCTCTCCCGAAGCCCTTGAGCTCTGTTGGTTTTGCAGAGGGTGGTCTGCCGAGGCCTCGGCATGGTGGGAGCCCAATAGGGAGGCTTTTGCTGGTGGGATTGTGCTGACACCAGTGTCTGCCCCGCGATACGCGGCCCCGCTCCAGCCGTCTGCCTCAGCAGAGAGCAAATCCTGGGGCGAGCAGCTGGTGGCACAGATGTGGGCTCCCCCCACTCCTGCCAGGGTGCGGGGCCGTGCTCTCACCCCCTTCTCAGCATCTCCCCGTGGAGACGGCGGTGAGACCTAACCCATCCCTAGACTGGAGCTTACCGAGAACGGTGGTGCGGATGCAAACGCCGCTGGACAGTGGGGCAGCAGTGTCGTGGTAGGGAACCGTCCTGGTTGCTCCTGCCCCGCTGAGCTGCAGCACCGGTGAGCAGCCTGCTGCGGGGAGCACGGTCCTGTCCTGGCACCGTGTC
>NW_008824894.1:758381-758710 GCF_000699105.1 Pygoscelis adeliae
CGGGCTCGGGGCACAGGGAGCAGGGGTGACAGGCAGGACTGCGCCGAAGCAGCACGGGGGCCTTGGCTGGCTCTGGGTGCGGGGCCCAGCCGCCTGGGAGGGTCTTTCCTGGAGCTGCCTGTCCCCGAACCCTTCTCCTGATGCACCTCAGCTGTCGATGGGAAAGGACAGGACTGACGCAACCCAGGATGCACACGCAGCGCGGTGAAAACAGGATGTGGTGCACTGAGATGGGCAGGAAGTTTCTCGGGGCCCCATGGGCCCCCCAGTCGCGGGGCACGTCGGGAGCGGGCAGTGGCGCCGGGCAGGAGCGCCCAGTGCCAGGCGTT
>NW_008824894.1:758740-759274 GCF_000699105.1 Pygoscelis adeliae
CCCCAGTGCCTTTGCCCCTGCGGTGCGGCTTGGCGCAGGCACGGTGTGGGCCGGCGGGAGGGCTGGGTAGCAGTGCAGCACAGCTGTGGGCCAAAGGACCAGCGCAAGGCTTCCAAAGCCCTTCCTCCCCTTGCTCCGTAGCCAGCGTTCTGGGTGCTGTTTCTCCATCTCACACTGCCGAGCAGGATTTAGCTGAGTCAAGGTGGCCGAGGCTCACGCGGCCTCTCCAGGCAGCTGACAGCGGGACGGGGATGTGCTGGGGGTTCGCTCCCACTGCAGGCATGGCCCCGCGGGCCCCAGACTCTGCCGCACAGCGGTCTCATACGGATCGGTGGGGTCCGTACAGGGACCCTGGAGCAAGGGGGCGAGACAGTGGGGAGCAACCTCCCGTGGGGACCAGCATTGCTCCTGGCCCTGCTCCTCGTCCTGGTCCCGGTCCCATCCGGCCGTGTGAGCTGCCGTGGAGTCTGCAGAGGGCAGCAGGCACCGGCGGGCCCCACAGCCCTCCCGGTCCTGCCCCGGGCTCCGTCCCTA
>NW_008824894.1:760313-762133 GCF_000699105.1 Pygoscelis adeliae
GGTCTTGCCGGCCTCTTGGGAGCCATTTGGGCTCCGCTCGGTGCCGTGGGGCGGGTGCTGTGCAGAGTGCTGGGGAAGAGTTAACGCCCTCTTCCTTCCCCAGAAAAGCTCTTGCGTCTGGGGTTTCTCTTCCTCTGGCTGCTGCTGACATGGCTGGGCCGGTGTCACGAGTGCTCGCCCTCTGCCACAGCAGCGCGGGTGGGGAAGGACCTTCCTGGGCTCCAGTACAGACCCGCTGGGCCCCTCGGCCCTGCAGCCTCTCATTCTCTGCTGCACTTGCCCCGGGGCCTGCCGAGAC
Source organism: Pygoscelis adeliae (assembly GCF_000699105.1). Taxonomy (NCBI): domain Eukaryota; kingdom Metazoa; phylum Chordata; class Aves; order Sphenisciformes; family Spheniscidae; genus Pygoscelis; species Pygoscelis adeliae. The sequence goes on from NW_008824894.1 coordinate 760,612, forward strand.
CCCTGCCCGCTCGCAGGTGGGCAGGGGGAGGCAGAGCTGCTCCTTCCGGGGCTCCCTTGCTGTTCATCAGCTGAGTATCAGCGGGTCCTTTTGCTGGCTTCAGCCTCCCACTTGCGGCCGGCTCACCTCAGGGCAGGTCCAACCCTGGCACCGAATTTCACCTCCCCTGCAGCCGCAGCCAGGCGGGAGGGTCCTGCGGCGTGTGCTGCAGCCCAGGGCTTTAGGGGGTTTTCTGTCTGGCAACGGGCATGCGATGCAGCTCAACCCTCCCGCAGCAAGCCTGGGCTTGCCGGGTGCCCTGGGTGCCGGGCAGGAGGGGCCGAGCGTCTGCGGGAACAGCACTGGGGTGCATGAAAAGTGCTTGGATGTATTAATAAGGCAAGGCCTCTGGTATTTTAAGTTCAAATAACTTTTAACCTGGTGCCATGAACGGGGTTGTCTGGTTCATACTTCCTAGCGTCGGAGACTGAAAATATTGGGAAGTGTTGCTGTAGCGTCCTGGACGGATGGTGTCGCAAGCCGAGGCTGCCCCTGACCTTGGCAGTGGGGGATTTTTGCGAAGGAGGAAGCTTGTCAGAAAGCCTGAGCAGAGCCAGGAAAGTGCTGAGTTCAGAGATTCGTTTTGAGTGGTCACGATTGCCCCAGGGGTGCACGCAGCTCCCACGGAGGAGGCGGCGGCGGCTTGGGGAGAAACGATGCGCAGTTGAGGATGGTGCTGGTCTGAAGGCACATGGCGTCCCTGGGCGCTGGTACGGGGCAGGCAGCCACACCGGGGACCTTCCCGGCACAAGGGCCGAGCTGGGGGGTGCTGCTGCCGCCTCCCTCGGGGACAGCGCTCTGGAGGGACGGTGCTTTGGTGTTTTCACAGGCAGTCTTGGCATGGCATGCAAGGGAGCTGCTGGAACCTGCTGGCAGAGGTGGGAGGCACAGGCAGTAGACGAGGGCCAGGAGTGCTGCAGAAGGAGCGGGTGACCTTGGGGATGGGAGGGAACAGAAACGGGATGCCGTGTCACTGCGGAGCAGGAGGTCACGCACCGGGGAGCACCAGGAATGTGCTGGGAACTGCGGGGCTTGGGAGCAAGGGGTGGTGTGTGGGGGCCCTGGGCTTGAGCCTCGGGGATGGCGTGGGGGGGTGTGCCTGGCTCCCACAGGGTGACAGGGAGGTGTAGATGGCACAGCATGTGGGTGAGGTTTGTCCAGAGGGCATGCCGGCTCCAGGCCCTGGCTCAGAAGGACAGAGGGGGCTGCAAGGGCGGCTAGGAGCTGGTTTCTTCTGGGGCTGGCCTGGTGCGGCAGAGCAACCCGCAGGGCTCCAGGTCTGTGCGGAGCCCAGTACCACGGGGCACAGCAGAGTCACCCAGCCACAGCAGGGGCCGGGACAGGCACCAACACCGGCCCGGCTAGGGTAGAGCGGAGTTAAACTGGACTTGGCAGGGCGGCAGGGCCAGGGCCGAGGCCCAGGGGAGGAGCGCTGGAGCTGGTCCAGGGGCCATGCTGGTCCTTGCTGCCCAGCCACCGCGGT
>NW_008824894.1:762890-764577 GCF_000699105.1 Pygoscelis adeliae
CCCGCCCGCCCGCGGCTGCTGCGGGGAGCCTGTGATCTGCTGCCCCGCTGCCCAATAGCACTGCCTCTGCGGGGCCCTGGGGCTGGGGAGGGGGTCCTAGCAGGGGACATGGGCCTGGGCTGGCAGCTGGCCTGCCCTGCTGGGCCGAGGCAGCCGTGGCTTTTCCTTGCGCCCCGCAGAGCTCCAGGCCGTGTGCCTGGGCTGTTCCCCACGGCCCAGGGCACCCACGTCTCCGTGCCAGCCCCTCCCTGGCACGGGCAGGGACCGTGTCTCTGGGCCAGGCCACTGCCCTGGCAAGCGACTGCGAGGTCAGTGCTCATCTGGGACACTCGTCAGTCATGTCCCTGATTAAGGCAGCAGAGGCTAATTACTGCCATATGCTGGGCATGATCTGAAGGGATTAGGGGGTAATTTTGTTAACCTCCGAATCTCTTCCTTCCTGCACGCTTGGAGCATGGCGATGCTGCAGGGGGATTAGCAACGGGGTGCAGCCAGCCCCCTCTGCAAGTGCTCCCTGAGCTGGTTTGGCCCCAGGGCAGCACTCGGGGTGGGAAGGAGGGAAGGAAGGAGGGGCTGCTGGGGCCTCCTGGGGGAATGGCCCCGGGCTACCATCAGGGCTGGGGTGCTGGAGGGTTTGGGAGGGAGGGAGGCACCTCCTGTTTCAGTGTGCTCTCTCCCCTCAGCGGCTGAAAGATGAGATAGCAGAAGTGACGAACGAGATCGAGAACCTGGGGTCCACGGAGGAGAGGTGAGTCCTCTGCTGTCACAGCAGTCCAGGGCCACCGGTGAGCCCCCTCCCCTGCGGCGAGGCCGGCCCTGAACGCCGGCTCACTCGCACCGTGTGGGAGCCGTGGGCAGCTGAGCAGTGCAGCCCCATCCCGTGAGTGCTGGTGCGGGTGGCTTTCCCAGGCGCTCTGAATTCCTTGGAGTGGTAGCAGAATCCCAGTCTGAACGGCTGCTCCAAAGGTCTGTTTTTCCAAGCCTCAGCCCCTCTGTCTGGCCACAGCGACTGTTGGACTTTGTTATTCTGAGCTGGCGCTGGCGGTGCCAGCCTGGGATTAGGGGGTCCCGGCAGCTGACGGGAGCTGACTCCTAGCATCATTTCCAATCATCCACTGGGGCATGAAGGCTGTCACCCTCACGCCAGCCCCACTGGGGCCCGAAGGCTGCTCTCCCCAGAGCACCGCCATACCCAACTTGCCCTAGCCTCCCCCCATGCAGAGGTGACCTGCTGGGATGCTGTACCCAGCACCCCTTCTGCACGGGGTGACCCCGTGGACGGGGCACGGCAGCTCCTTTTTGCTCTGGGGCCCGGCAGGCCGAGAGCAGCCCCATGCTGCTGGGCCGCGAAGTGGGACAGAGACACGGAGCAGTGTGCCAGCTTCGCCCCGTGCAGGTTCGACACAGGGGGCCTGGCCCGGTCAAAGTTGCTCGGCTCGCGTTTGGTCCAGGCTGACCCCTCCCCGCAGTGCTCTGCCCAAGGGGTGAGGGGGCGGGCAGGAGGCAGCCAGGTCCCTCCTGGGTGCTCAGAGCTGCTTTGTGCCTCGCAGGAAAAATATGCAGAGGAACAAGCAGGTGGCCATGGGCAGGAAGAAGTTCAACATGGATCCCAAGAAGGTACTGCGGGGTGGGCCGGGCGGGGAGCAGGGCAGTTCACCAGCCCGTCTGGGGCCGTGCTGGGCTCTGC
>NW_008824894.1:764606-766846 GCF_000699105.1 Pygoscelis adeliae
GGTCCAGGTGCCTGGCCACCCGCTGGGGCCGGGACAGAGCCAGCACCCAGGGCAGGGGCTGGGGAGGCAGCAGGCAGGCTGGCGGGGTCAGCAGCAAGCCCTAGAGCAGCACCTTCTGCACCGCTCCAGGGCATCCAGTTCCTGATCGAAAACGACCTGCTGAAGAACACGTGTGAGGATATCGCTCAGTTCCTTTACAAGGGAGAGGGCCTCAACAAGACAGCCATCGGTGACTACCTGGGTGAGAGGTACGCTGGCCTGGGGCGGCTCAGGTCTCCTGAGGGTGCCCTGGGCTCTCACTGCCTGAGAGATGGGACACTGCAGCTCTTGGAGCTTACGGGGCAGCTGAGTGGGGGTGCATGGGGGGCTGGACACCCTGAGTGCTAGGGCCAGCTGGGGGGCTGTTCGATCCATGGCTGGCACTTGCGAGAGGCCAGCATGTGCAAACCAGCCCAGGACTCGAGTAGGGGGTAGCTGCAGGTTTCCCCCAAAAAATGAGCAGAGTCTGGAGCAGGGCAGGGAGACGTGGGGCTGCTCGGCAGTCACAGGACTTGTTGCTCATGCATCCCTTGTGCTCTGGCTTTGTTCCCGCAGGGACGAGTTCAACATCCAAGTCCTGCATGCCTTCGTGGAGCTGCATGAGTTCACTGACCTCAACCTCGTGCAGGCTCTGCGGTGAGCAAAGGGGGCCGGGAGCTGAGCCGTGTCTCATCAGGGGAGACAGGCAGCGGGCTGGCGGGGGGGGCTGTAGCGACATGAGCATGGCTGGAGGGCACCGTGGAACCCCCAAAGCAGCGCGACGCCTCGCTCTTCGCAGGCAGTTCCTGTGGAGCTTCCGGCTGCCCGGGGAGGCGCAGAAGATCGACCGGATGATGGAGGCCTTTGCCCAGCGGTACTGCCAGTGCAACCCTGGCGTCTTCCAGTCCACAGGTGAGTGCCTGTCCCAGCCCCTCTCTCCGGCCATCCTGCCTCGTGGCTGACTTTCCTCTCTGCCCCTGTAGACACCTGCTACGTGCTCTCCTTCGCTATCATCATGCTGAACACCAGCCTGCACAACCCCAACGTCAAGGACAAACCCACAGCGGAGCGCTTCATCGCCATGAACCGTGGCATCAACGATGGGGGGGACCTACCTGAGGAGCTGCTTCGGGTGAGGGATGGGACGCGGAGGAGCTGGGGCTGGGCTGCGGAGCTGGCCTGCCGCAGGGCTCCCAGGCGGAACAGAGCTGACGCCGTGTATCATTATGCCAGAATCTCTATGAGAGCATCAAGAACGAACCCTTCAAAATCCCTGAGGACGATGGCAATGACCTCACCCACACCTTCTTCAACCCCGACCGGGAGGGCTGGCTCCTGAAGCTAGGTGAGTGCTGGCAGCAGGGCAGATGTGGCCAAGGGAGGAGCTGGGCCGTGGGTGCTATGCCCCTGGGCTGCATGCACCTCGCCTGCTGGCCTGGCTCCTCGGAGCGTGGCCCTGTGGAGGGGCGAGAGGCTGGAGATGGGGGCACAGCCCCCATGGGGAAGGTGTCCGTAGGTCCAGCTGCACTCTTGTCTTCCCTGGGCTGGTCAGCAGGTGTGGACTCACAGCTGATGAAGCCCTGCGGTGCGGCTGGGTGGGCGTCTTGGGGGATTCTGCCTCTAGGTTGGGGAAGCCCTGGGGTGCAGAGCTGGTACCAGGGTCCGGTGTTGGAGCACAGAGATCACGAGGCCCTTCTCATTACCAAGTCACAGCAGGGTCCTGTTGGAGCAGGCCCCCGGGAGCGAGTGGCGAGCTGCCCCAGGTTGCGTGCGTCCCCCCTCCATGCCACAGACCAGTCCCTGCCTCACCTTCCCACAGCATTATCACCTCCGCATCCCGGCTCCACATGCAGGCAGCGTGCATGGCATCCCCGCGGCCCCGCTGCACAGCCCGGCTCTCAAGGCCGGCGAGCCCGCTCCACGCCCTGGCTCCTGTGGCTTCTCCTCTTGGCAGCTCTGGGGAATCCTCTGCCTGGGTTAAGTGAGGGGGGACAACGGGGTGCTGGCAGGAGCAGGGTCTGGTGGGGGCCTTCCCCTGGGGCTCTCGCTGGGGTCAGGACTCTGTCCTCTCACCAAGGGGTGTTTCTGTCATATTGCCACCCCCTTGGGATGGGAGAGAGGCCTTACCCTCCCACCATGCCCTGACCGGTGCAGAGCCCGGCCCTGGGGCTGAGCACCGGCCATCTGCTCCCCAGCTCTGGGGTGGGGGAACGCGGGGGAGA
>NW_008824894.1:766969-767591 GCF_000699105.1 Pygoscelis adeliae
GGGCCCGAGCCCGGCTGCCACGGCTCAGCCCACTTGGGGGGCAGGGAGGGACTCCACAGGGAGGCCATGGGGCGGGGGAAGCCAGGCCCTGCGCCCCCCATAACCGAGGAGATCCGTCCCACAGAGCCACAGCGAGCCAGGGCAGGTTGGCCCCCGTGGCGGTGCTGCCGGCCCGGCCCCTCACGGCTTCCCTGCTGCAGCCCTGCGCCACTGACCCGCGTGGGGCGAGGGGGGTTCTTTGGGGTTTCCTCTTTTTATTTTTTTTCCTTTTTTTTTAATTTTCTTTTCTCCCTCATTTGTATGTTTCCATGATTTTGGCTCTTCCTTTCCTTGCCCCCAACTCCAGGAGGTACGTACCCCTCTCCCCGCTCTGCTCACGCCGCTGGGGCTTTGTTTCCTTTTCGTTTTTAATTGCTGGTGATTAGTCTCATTGCTGTTGCTGCTAACCACCCGCACCGCCCCGGGGCCCCCCCCTGCCGAGGGGACAGCCCTGCTCCTGACGCCGCTAGGGCAGGGATGCGGGGTACCAGCAGCCCTGCCGATGCTGAACGCTCCCCGAGGCCTGCTGGCCCCCTTCACTGCCCCGGCACACTCCATGGCCCTGGGGACCGACAGGGCCACA
>NW_008824894.1:767603-768285 GCF_000699105.1 Pygoscelis adeliae
GGGGGGTCCCTCCCCGCCGGTGCTGCGCTGTGTTCGCAGGCAGCTCAGCCCAGCCGCAGTGGGTCTGCCTCCAGCACCACAATGATGGGGATGAGTTTGGGGTGTCCTCGGGAAGGCCCCCAGTCTGTGCGCGGGGGGTCGGAAGGTGCTGAGTGCCTGGAGCTGGATGGGAGCAGGGAGCAGGCAGGAGCCGTCCGTGCGGTGCCTTGTGCCGCGCCAGGGGCCCGTGGCAGTTCCCAATCTGGGTGCTGGTGCTGCCTTGGCTCCACCACCTGCAGCCCTGGGGTGCCGGGAAGTGTCGGTGCTCCCCCCTGGGGCTGTGCTGGCCCTTGGTCCCCTACGGCTCTGCAAGCCCTGCCCAATCCCACGGAGCCCTGCACCCCTGCAGGCCCTAAACCCCGGGCTCCTCCTGCGCTCACTGTGCTGCGGGACCCTGCCCTGGCATATGGCCTCTTCCCACCCACAGCCCTGGGAGGGGAGGTGGCCCTGGGGAGGGCTGGGGGCTGGAGAGAGTCAGGCCCCGGGTTTTGGGGTGGGCTTGGCTGGAGGGAGGCAGAGGGGGTTTTTCCTCTAGGAAGTGCTGGCCCCAGCCTGGCTCTGGGGCAGACCCTGGGGTGGGCGGCCGGCTGGCATGGGGGAGCAGGGAGGCACAGGGCCTTCCCAGTGGGGTGGGGGAGATAAG
>NW_008824894.1:769039-771372 GCF_000699105.1 Pygoscelis adeliae
CTTAGTGACTGTAGGGGTGCAGGACGTGGCCCTCAGGCCAGGCAGCGCTAGATGTCTGTGCAGAGGGGTGTTGGGGATAGGGGTGTTGGCAGCATCCAGCCCTGCCTGGGGCACGCGGGTGGGGTTTGGAGGTGTTCAGCATGGAGCTAAAGCCTTTGCTTGGCCCCACCAGGATAAAGAGCCCCGTGGCATCATCCCCCTGGAGAACCTGAGCATCCGCGAGGTGGAGGACTCGAAGAAGCCCGTGAGTGCGGCAGCAGGGTCCCCGGGGCTGGAGGGGCAGCCCTAGTGCTTTGGTTGGGGCAGGAGCAGGGCACAGAAAGCTGGGAGGTGCTGCGGCCCCTGAGGGATGCCACCGGGAGTGGCGGGAGGGCCCCGCAGCGGTCGCTGCCTCCACCCATCACAGCGGCCAGGTGCAGACCCGGGGCCGGTCACCGCAGTGGCCAGGGCTGGTGGCAGGGCACTCCTGGGAGCCATGGGATGACAGTCACAGCATGTCCATCCCTCTCTGCTGCATTGGGGGTGGCTGTGCCAGGGGAGTGCCTGCAGCCTCGGCGCTCCGCCTCATCCCTCCCAGCTTGGGGTCCCCTTTGGAAGCAGGGGCTGCCTCTGAACGGTCTCCTCCCTCCCAGAACTGCTTTGAGCTCTACATCCCTGACAACAAGGACCAGGTGATCAAGGCCTGCAAGACGGAGGCGGATGGGCGGGTGGTGGAGGGGAACCACACGGTGTACCGCATCTCCGCCCCCACGCCTGAGGAGAAGGAGGAGTGGATCAAGTGCATCAAGTGAGTGCTCCGAGGAGCAAGTGGCAGGGCGCTGAGCAGGGGCATGGTGGTGACCTGTCTGCTGCGCTTGAGGGGGGCGATGCTTCCCGGGGCACCCTGCAAGGATGGGGGGGAATGGGCTTTCCCAGGGGCACAAAGGGACCTGCCTGAGGCCCTGCCAGGCAGGTCAGACCCAGCCCTACAGCAGTTTTCGCCTGGCTGTACAGCTAACCCGAGCCCTCGTTCCCCCTGCCAGGGCAGCAATCAGCCGGGACCCTTTCTACGAGATGCTGGCTGCCAGGAAGAAGAAGGTGTCCTCCACCAAAAGACACTAGCAGCCTCCACTGGCCCTGCGAGGCTGGCCCTGGCAGCCCGAGCGTCTCTCCTCCCCAGAGGGCTGCGGGGCTGGGGCTGCGCTGCAGCCTGATCCTCGGGGCCCAGGACCCAGCTTCAGCTTCGCAGTTTCTTTACCATGGGGCGAGGAAGGGGGCACAGGCGTCTCGGTGGCTCTGCCCCCCCACATCACTGCCTCATCTCCAGGACAGCATCCTCACAGGCTGGAGCTGGGACAGCAACACCCCTGCACGCAGGGAGCCCCATCCTGTCCCAGGCTCGGCTGCAGGAGGGGGAGTGCCGTGTGTGAGTACTGTCCTCCCCTTCTGCCTCAGCCAGCCAGGGCTGGGCAGTGGGGCACCATGGACGCCCTTCCTGCTCCCGATCCCCCCAGCAAGCATGCAGCCACTTATGCTGCTGGGTTCCCCCCAGCACTCGTGTCCTGAAGCACTTGGGGTGTCCTGTCAGGTCACCAGCTGACAGCAGCTGGCAGTTTCGGGGTGCTGCAGGCACTGGGGTGAAGGGCGGCAGCCCCAGGGCGGCTGGGGGGTGGCCCCGCAGAGGCACGGCTCCTGGCCCCCTTTGTAGCGGGCCTGGGTCTGTCCTGGGCTTCCCCATGCTGCTGCCTGGACCCTCCCAGCTGTCCCCTGCACCAGGGATGGTCCCCGCAGGCGCAGGGAGGGCTGAGGGGCAGGGAGTTGTCACCATCACAGTGTGCAGTGGTGCCACATGGGGCACAGACATGTCCTCGTCCAGCTGTGGGGTGCCGGAGCTCAGATGCGGGCCCTGGTCCGGCAGCACCAGGTGGCATTGCCCCTGGCACATCCTTGCAGCACGATCCCCTCAGCGAGGGGCAGGGGAGGCCGTGTCAGGCGTGGCTGTCATCTCCTCGAGCGTGAGCCCTCGCTCCTGAGCAGGTGATGGGACGTGCCTGGAGCCTGCGCCCCGGATGGCTGCTGGCGAGGGTGTCCAGCTGGGCTGGGGGCTGCAGCCCCCCTGCCTCTGCCTTGCAAACACCCATGTCTCGTCCTGTTCCCCCGGCCACTGCGCATGGTCTGGAGAGAGGCGCCTGGATCAGTATTAGTCTATTTATCAGAGGTGTAAATACTCCTGTATAGTTTTCTCCTTTTAGATTATTTTGTATGTCGGGTCGTTCTGTGCAGAGGCCTCTCCGGAGGGTGGGGGGTGGCAGATTTTTTATTCTAACCTTTTTTTTTTTTTTTTTTTTTTCCCG
>NW_008824894.1:771520-772454 GCF_000699105.1 Pygoscelis adeliae
CCGTGCCCCAGCTTTGCGATCGGGTTCACGCCTCTCCCAGCCCCAAGATTTCGGTGCCCAGCCCCGCAGTGATGCCACATTGGATGAAGCTGGCAGTGCTGCGGCCAACATGGTCCTGGTTTGAGTCTCTGCCTGTTCCCATTCAAGGCCTCTCGTTTCTTGGTGCGCTGGGAGGTGTTTGTGTGTTTTGTGTCCTCGCTAGCTCCCCTCACCTTCCTCCTGGCCGCCAGGAGGGTTCTCCAGGGACCTCGCCTCGGGGTGCAGGGAGGCCCCTGCCAGGTCGGGATAGCTCCAGGTCCTGCATCCTGCGTGCCACTCGCCTGATGTGCAGTGGGGCTGGCATCAAGCTCGGCTGGGCAGGGGGACCTGCAGGGACCTGCGGACTTGACCATGCAGTGCCGGAACCCCCAGCTGCACAGCGGCACACACTGCACCAGTGCGAGGGGCCTGAGATACGGGAGTGGTGGGGCACCCCTTCGGGTACCCCCTGCTTTGATCACAGCTCTTGTCTGGCAGCTGCCAGATGGCCAAGCACCGGGGAGGGGAGGGGTCCTGTGCTGGGCTCCGGGGTATCAAACCTCCCCCGTGTGGTACCAGCTGTAAATGGGAACGTAATTGAAAGCTAAGTCGGGGCGAAAAACAAGCCGGGAGGCACGCAGCCCATGCTGGTCATGCTGGGGCTGGGGGAGGCTGGTCCAGCCGCCTGCACACTCGTGCAGAGACGCGGGCCATGGTGGGGAGCCTGGCAGAGCCGAGGGCAGCCCCTGCCGTGCACCCTGCCCACCTTGGACAGGGCAGCCCTTGGCACCGTGTTGTGAGTCTGGCTAGGGTGGGGGGTGCGTGGGCAAACAGCCCTCGCCAAGGGATGCCAGGCAGGGACGCTGGGGGGGGCGCGGGGGGAACAGCCCTGCAGTTCCAAGGCAGTTGGGCTGCA
>NW_008824894.1:773300-780632 GCF_000699105.1 Pygoscelis adeliae
CAAGCTCGGTGCTGGCGGGATGTCAGCTGCACTGGACGAGCGGCATGGCTTCCTGCAGAGCTTCACCACGCTGCTACTGCGGGTCCAGCTGGACAAGTGGAGCAAGTTTGTAGGCAGCGAGGAGGCTGCAGCCGTGCTGGATGAGTTCTTCAAGCAGCAGGACGTGCTGGAGCTGGTGCTGGGGCTGAATCCCTCCGGGCAGCTCCTGCCGACCGCCTGCTTCCCACCCGCCCTCAGGGGCAAGGGTGTCTACTTCGTGAAGAAGAAGAGGGAGAACATCACCCGGGATAACTGCCGGAGTGGGCTGCTGGTGGGAGACATCAGCCCCTCACCAGTGGAGCAGCTCATCACCGTGGTGGAGGAGGTAGGTCACCCATGTGGGTGGCTGCCGGGGCACAGGCTCGGGGCAGGTGAGATGAGCAGAGCTCTCCATGCACGCCACTGCAGCCTGGATACCCGCTGCAGGCTGCTGTAGCCAAAACTTTAGGTAAGCTCAAAAAGCAACTAAAGGAAATTAATAGAAGAAAAATTTTCCCAGGCACTGGCCCTGGCCTCACGGTGGCTCTCGGCTGCCCGCCCTGCTGTGCTGGTGGGCTGACCGAGGCTCACCAGGACACAGAGCTGGGTGAAGGTCACAAGCCTGGTTTTCTCCCAGGGCCCAGCTGGATCACTTCCTCCCTGTGGTTTTAAAAACTCAGCGTAATTCCCCCTTACCCATGCCCCGCAGCTGGGAAATGTCTGAGTGGATTTCTCCCAAACTTCCCATAAATATTCCCGCTCAGAGGACTGCCAGCCCAGAGCACCCAAAAGCTGAGTCAGGCCCCAGGAGCCCCCGCAATTCCTCTTCTTCAATGCCTGGGGCTTTTGCTCGTGCGCCAGCCCCTCACCCTGCTGGGTGCACTCATTGCACCGCTCCCAGCACTTCCCAAACCATGAGTCAGAAACCCGCCACAGGGTGAGGGGACTCCTGGTTGTGCTGATGAGAAAAAACATCAGCAAAACCCATCTGTGGCTGCCGGAGCTGTGGCTGGGCTGAGACTGGGCTCGGGTGGGCAGCAAGAGGGGACGCTGTGCAAACCAGCGTGGCTGCACGCTGCCCTTTGCAACGGGAGAGCCGGTGCTCCCGACCGAGCACCCGACTAAGCACCCAACCAAGCCCTCTCCTCCAGGTCGTGTCCCCCCTGCTTCTGAGTGAGGAGAACATGGTGGGCTGGCCCAGGGTGGTGGTGGAGGACATCGTGCGACAAGCCCACCAGCTGAAGAACAAGATGTTCGTGATGGGCGGGAAGATTCAGGGGAAGCCGCTGCTCCCACTGCCAGAGCACCTGGATGGCCAGGACGACTCCAGCACCGTCCTGGACTGGTGGGTGCTGCCAGCACCGCTCAGTGCTAGCAAAGTCTGGCAGGGGCCCGGGGCAGCACAAGTCCCTCTGGGAAGGATGGGAGCCAGGACGCTAGCTTGGTCCCTGAGCATCCCTGGGCACAGCCGCTCCTCAGCAGCAGAGCACCTTCGAGCGGCTCATGCCAGGCTGTCGTGCTGGTGGAGGTGGCTGCAAGTGGGTGCACAGGACTCCCCTGGGGCAGCAGGGCTCCTCCAGGGCGGTTTGGGGCCAGTCCCGGTGCTGGAGCGTAACCTGGCTACCTTTTAGCCTGGCAGGGCTTGTGGACGTTTCAGTACTGCACTCCATCGAGACCATTGTCATCGAGTGGTCCCACCAGGTCAGCGACATCCTGAGCAAGGACTCGGCGCAGCCGCTGCTGGAGGGGCTGCACCCCCTGCCCAGGGCAGAGTTCGAGTTCTGGCACACCAGGATGGTCAACCTGCAGTGCATCAACAACCAGGTACCTCCTTGCCCATGGGCAGCTGGCAGCCGTGAGTCCCCGGTGCTGAGCCCCCGGTGCTGAGCCCGCCACCTCTCCCCTCCCAGCTGCTCTCGCCCCGAGTGACGACGCTGGCTGAGGTGCTGGAGAAGGCCAACAGTTGCTACTGGCCAGCACTCCAGAGCATGTTCAGGGACGTCAGCGCCGGTAAGCCCCCGGGTGATGTGGTGGGCAGCTGTCTCTCGCCCCCCCGGGGAGGCTTCCCCATCCCTGACGCGGAGTTTCTCCCCTGGCCCAGGCCTGGAGGAAGCCAAGGACGTCAGCCTCCACCTGCAACCGCTTCGGATCCTGCTGGAAGAGATGGAGCAAGCGGATTACTCCCAGGTAAATTATATGTGGCAAAATAACCAGGCACCGCCTGGCTTCCTCGGCCAGGTAGAGGCGGTGGTACTGAGCCCCAGAGGCTGCGTGCAGGTGCGGATCCGCCCTGGCTCTGCCCGACCCTCGTTAGCGCGGCCACGGCCCTGCACTAACACGGCTCTGCTCCCGCAGCTGCAGCCCTACGTGGACAGGGCGCTGTGCACCGTCCGCCTCCTCCGGGCTTACTGCCAGCACTACAGCTCACCCGCCCGTGTCATCGTCGTCCTGCAGGAGATCTGCAACCTCCTCATGGAGATGGTAGAGCCCCGGGCCCGGCCGCGGCTCCAGAGGGACAGGGGCAGGGCAGCACCCAGCCACCCCCTCCTCCAGCCGCCTCACTGTGGCACCGTTAACAGGAGGGGTGACACAGGGCAGGCGTGGGGAGCCCAGCTGGGGTGACATAGAGACACCCCAATCAAAGGACCAGCAAAGCCCCCACGTAGGGCTGGAGGGGGTTTGGGGCAGGCGTGGGCTGCAGGCAATCACCAGAGAGCCCGTGGGGCCGGACGGGGGCAGGAGAAGCCCCCTTGCTCCCCTCTGCCAACAGCCCCTGCCTGCATCTGCCTGTCCTAGAGCCGTAACTTCCTGAGCCCCGAGGACGTGATGAAGGGGCTGCAAGGAGAAACCGAGGAGACCTTAGGGGGAATCAGACTGAGCATTTCCACCATAGAGAAGCTCTTCCAGTCCTACAGCACTTACTGCTCGGACCTGATTCCCACGTTGTTCCCGGTGGGTGCAGGGGACGATGCGGGGCCACCTGGCCCGGTCCACGCCAGGTCCGCTCGCTGACGGCCCCTCTCCACTTCCAGGAGGAGTCACAGCTCTGGGAGTTCTCCCCTTCCCTCATCTTCAAGAGAACGGACTCCTTCTTGCACAGGCTGAAGACCATTGAGGTGACAGCACAGCATTTTGGGGCATGGCACCAGGCCCATATGGGCTCCCCCTGTCCTGGGGATGCCGGGGTGGTCCCCTGAGAGTGGCACTGGGGCAAACTCCACTCCAGCCCCGGGGCAGGCTGGGGCCGCTGGCGCAGGTGAGGAGCAGAGGGAAGATGGGAGCTCAGCAGTGGTGCATTGCTGGGAGCACAGCGGCAGTGCATTGCTGGGAGCACAGCGGCATCGTTCCCAGCACACCACCCATGCCCCCATGCCCCCGGGGCCTCACAGGCACCCCGAGCCAGGCCACAAAGCACCCCCTGGAAGGATGCTCCTCAGGAGCGGTGAACTCGCAGGACGCAGCCCTGCACTGGTGCTGCAGCTCCTGCACCCGCAGCACTGAGGCACGGGGAGCCGGGGTTTGTCACCAAGACGAGCCGGGTCAGGTGATGGTTTGTGCTTGCCAGGAGCTGTACCAGACAGCTATCGAGTTTCTGAAGCTGGAGAAGGCAGAGCTGGGGGGAGTGAGAGGAAACATCCTCGGGAGCCAGGCATTTCAGATCTACGAGGAGGTGTCTGAACTCATCAAGGGTTTTGCTGATTGCAAATATGATCCCTTAGATCCCGCAGAAGAGGTGAGTGAATGCTGGTATGGAAGTGTATGCATTTGCTAATTAAAAAAAATTGCTTGCCAGGACACGCTGGAAGAGCTGCACGTAAGACTGTCCCACGGCAGCATGCATGCTCGCTTTGGGGCAGGTCATGGGACTCCGAGGCATCCAGGTTCAGTGAATCCTTCAGGAAGGATTTGGGAAGGAAGCGTAGAGGCTGCGCCTGCTTAAATCGTTTTTCTCTCACTGGCAGCAATTGAACAAAGACTTTGCAGAGTTCCAGGAGAAGATTCAGGACGTGGACAGGCGACTGGCCACCATCTTCTGCCAAGGCTTTGATGACTGCAACAGCCTGGCATCTGCTGTGAAGGTACAAATGCCCTCCCCCAGCTTGATGGGTCCTGCCCTCGGGCACAGGGTGTCCTCGCTTGAGCTTTGGAGGCTGGCAGCAGGCACACTGCCTGCAGCCCAGCACACTGCACCCGTGCGCTTGGGAGTGACCCTGGGGGTGTCACCGGGCCGTTCCAGTGATGCTCTGGAGCACAGAAGCCAACGCCTCTTTCTCCTGCAGTTGGTGCACATGTTTGCCTCCCTGCTGGAACGGCCTTTGATAAAGGCTGAGGTTTCCCCCTGTTACTCAGCCCTGCTGGGAATGTTCAGCGCCGAGCTGGATAATGTGAAGGCGCTGTATGACACCCAGACCACTTCCCCACTGCCGTGCAGGGGGGGCCCGCCCATCAACAAAAACATGCCGCCGGTGGCCGGGCAGCTGAAGTGGGCTCTGGAGCTGCAGCAGCGGCTGGAGGGGCCACACAGGGACTTGTTCGCCATCAGCCACCCGTACGTGCCGGTCCACCCCGTCACCCCATGGGGATGAGGGGCAGCAGCCGGGGCAGGATCTGGCCCGGCGTGTGTCTCCTCCCGTGCTCTACTGCAGCAACTGCTTCTTTATCATGACCTTGACAGTGTGATGGTCAGTGCTGAAGCTAGACTGGTGTCTGGGAAGTACGAAGAAATGATAGGACTGCTGCAAGGTTACCGTGAGAAGGTCTACGAGGAGTGGGTGTGCGGAGCCGGCCAGGACTGCCACTTCAGCCTGGAGCAGCCCTTGATCCTGAGGGACCCCAGCTCTTCCCTCCTCAGCGTGAACTTCAGCAAAGAGGTCGGTGCTGGCGCAGGCAGCCAACCTGGCGCAGGGGAACGCCAGCGATCACCCGCCTGAATGTAAATTTGACTTTCTCAGAGGCTGTGGTGAGACATTTCAGGTTTTACTAACAAGCCTTGCCTCCGGCCATTGTGTCTCGCAGCTCGTCGCTGTTCTGCGGGAGGTGAAATACTTGAACTTCCAGCAGCAGAAGGATATCCCAGGCAGTGCTGAGAGCCTCTTTGCTCAAAATGAGACTTTCCAAAAGTTTGTGGACAACCTGGATCTTATCGTTGGCTGGTACAATGAGGCAGGTTGCAAAGGGGAGATAACCTGGCTGCTTTTCCATGCCCTGGGGCCTGGTCAGGCTGAGACTGCCTGGGGAGCCCCCAGGGGAGAGGCTCTTATGAAATGGGCCCTGGAAGCCCGAGGGGATTGGGGTACACTGGGCACGTCACCGGCACCCTGGGTCCCTGCCCGTCCCATGGCTGAGTCGAGCTACCGTTGCTGCCACCACACCGGCCTCCTTCCGCCCCCTAAGCTCTGTCAGTGGGGTGGGAATCCCATTCCTCTGTAAAACCAGTGACCTAGCGAGCGCGTCTCAGCCGGAGCAGGGTCCCTCCTCTGCCTGCAGCACTCACCTGTGGACATGTTGGTCCCCCAGGTGAAGCGGAGACTGCTGCCGGTGGAGCTCCCACTGGTGGCGGGGGAGCTGGAGGCCATGGATGGCCAGCTGGCCAGCGCAGAGCACACCCTGTTTTGGAACCATGAAGGTACAAACCCACCCCTGGTTGCCCAAGGCCAGAGATCCTCTTTGTGCGTTTCGGGGGGTCCCCGGCACTGTCCCACCTCCTGCCCAGCGGCTGCCCTCGGGTCCCCACAGCCATCACACCCAAAACGCGGATCCCTGCCCCGCAGGCGTGGCTGGGTGGGTGAGGTGGGGGGGCCAGACAGTGTGCCCCCCCGCCGTGGTGGATAGCCCCTAAGTGCCCTGACCACGGCTTGCTGCCTTGGAGGCGTCTGCGTAACCTGTCAAGCTTGGACGTGCGTTTTCCTCCCAGGTGTCATGGAGTACATCCAAGAGATGAGAGAGATCTTGTACGACTTGCAGACCAGGGTCCAGAAAGCAAAGTTAAACATGGAAAATATCACCCAGCTGATGGAGGTAGCTTTTGCTGGTGCTTTACGAGTGCCTTCCCGGGAAGCCTCCTGCAGGGGTTTACCCTTCCCCAGCACAGCGGAGCAGCCCTGTCGTCTTCTCCCTGCAGGAGTGCTCAGCTGCTCCCTTGTTTGAAAGGAAAGACAACAAGGAGGCAGCACTCTTGGACCTGGACGGGAAAGCAAACACCTTAACCAAGCGCTATGCTGCCATTAGGGATGCAGGCGTAAAGATCCAGGAGATGGTGGAGGTGAGACACGTCCCAGGACACTTCAGTCGGAATTGATTAACAAGGAGTGTGTCCGGCGCTCGCGTGCTGCGATGCTCTGAACCCAGTGGTGTGTCCCCCCTTTTATAACTGTGAGCGCTGGACTCAAAGCCGGGGTGCAATCCTCCGGTCTCTGCTGAGACGAGGCTCCAGTGAAGGGCCATAAAACACCTCACACGGCCTCCAGAAATCCTCTGCCCTCCCGGGGTGAGGTCTTGGCTGCAGCTTCTGGTGTCATACAGCTGGGAGAAGGGAAGGATGCAGGATCTGTGCGACAGCCAGGCAGGACAAACCCGCAGGGGCCATGAGAGGGAACTCACTCGCAGTGTTAGGAGCTGGTACATTTGCTGGGTATTTATTGAAAAGTATTAGTTGGGGTTTTTTCTGCTTGCAGGAGAATGCAGATCTGTTTAAGGCTGATAAGTCGTCGCAGATATGGCTGGACTATGTGGGATACATAGATGGAATCGTGCTGGATGGACTATTCAGACTTGTCCACAAATCTCTGCAGCTGCTGCTCACCAACATGGCCCCTGACGTAGGTCCAGGTTTGCCCTGTGGCGTGGTGCCCGTTCTTTGCCCATACTCGGGATGTCCCACCATTCACTGTTTGGTGGCCAAACGTGCCCATCCCAGCGCTCCCCGGTGCACCCGGGCAGCGAGCGCCGGAGGTGCTGGTGTCCCCCTTGTCCCCGCTGTGGAGGGGCCGTGGGGCTGGGTGCTGGGGTGGGCACAGGAGGGAGCTGAAACACACGGGTTGCTGACCTGTTTCAGGCCAATGTGGCCCCGTTGTTCGAGGTGCGCATGGAGCTGTGCGACGGCAGAGTGCGGTACCATCCCTCGCTGGAGGCGGGAGATGACAACAGCTTCTTGGAGCTGGTGGAGAGCCTGCTCAGCGATACCTACGCATCTGCGGCATGCATGCCTCGGCTGCTGGAGGGGAAGCTGAGCTACAAGGTCAGTCCATGGCGGGTGGCACCTCCCAGCTTGGCCGGAGGTGGGTGAGGATGCCCGGTCCCCTGAGCCGGTCCCCG
>NW_008824894.1:781456-782139 GCF_000699105.1 Pygoscelis adeliae
CCGCCACCTTCCTCCCAGCCTCCAGGAGCTGGAGGATTTCATCCAAGAGGCAAACGCTGGCTTGAGTAAACCTCTGGAGGAGGGAGACTATGACGGGCTGGTGGAGGTGATGGGGCACCTGATGAGGGTCAAGGAGAGGCAGGCGGCGACTGACAGCATGTTTGAGCCCCTGAAAGAGACAGTTGCCTTGCTCAGCACTTACGGAGAGGAGATGCCGGAGGAGATCCACCTGCAGCTCCACGTGAGCTACTCGGGGTGCAGGGGGCCAGGCGCGGGTTCCCTGGGGCCAGGCTGCCAACGCTATGCGGTGCTCGCTGCAGGACCTCCCCGAGCACTGGGACAGCACCAAGAAGCTCTGCCTGCGCGTCAAGCAGAGCGCGGCGCCCCTGCAAGCCAACGAGGTCAACATCATCCGCAGGAAGTGCCAGCAGTTTGAGGTGCCCGCCCTGGGGCTTGGGGACGGGAAGGGGGGGCGAGTGAGCAGCTTCCCGGTGGTTTTGGGAAGACTCTGCTGCTCTCCCTGGCTGCCAGCTCCTGGCTGCCCCTCTTGAGCCCCATCCTCCCCATGCAGGTCCGGCAGCACGCCTTCCGGGAAAGGTTCCGGGAAAAAGCCCCTTTTTTGTACACTGACCCAGACCCCTACATGTCCTTGAACAAGGTAAGGAAGGGGAGGATGCCAGGGC
>NW_008824894.1:782168-785157 GCF_000699105.1 Pygoscelis adeliae
CCCCGGCCCTGTGCACCGGGTGCTCTGGGTGCTGTTACACAGGGCGGCTGGGGGGGTGCAGCCACTCCAGCTCTGTCTCTGGCTCCCAGCCCTACGGGGAGGGTCTGGCCCTGTGGCAGCAACTGTCCTGTTCCCACCATGCTGCAGCAGGGACGAAGCCATTGCTGGTGTAGGAGACATGTCCCTGTCACACGATCCCCAGCTGAGACCTTTTCTTTTTCTCCGGCCAGCAACACAAGAGCATCGCCGCCATGGAGAGCGACATGGCAGCCCTCTCCAAGTCAGCTGGGCTGTTTGAAGTGTTGGTCCCAGAATATAAACAGCTCAAAGCATGCCACAGGGAGGTGCGCTTGCTGAAGGAGCTCTGGGACATGATCATCCTGGTACGTGCCGCGGTCTGTGAGCCAGCACGATGGGGAGGGCAGGAGGAGGCAGGAGCACGGGGATGTGCAGAACAGGCTTCTGGGGTGTGCTGGGCCGGTCCTCACAGTTTTGAAGTTCCTGAGGCCGTGACGAGCTGCCCGGCATCCACAGACGGTGGCTGCTGGTAGTTGTCTGCGGTCGAGTGCAGTGACCGGGAGCCCTGGGCTCAGTGCTGGCCCCTGTGCCAGGGCACGATGCCCAATGCTGCCTCCAGACAAGGGCTTGACAGCAGACTGCTGTTGGCAGGTGTCAGCACCCAGTGTGGGCACCCTGCGCGGGCACCCTGCGCCAGCTGGGCATTGCCAGCCAAAGGTGCAAAGCTGTTGTAGCTCCTCCGAGAGCCTCGTTGCCATGAGAGGTGGGATGAGACACGGGGCAGGTTGTCACAGCGTTAGAGCAGGTCTGCTGGGGCGGGGGCTGCGCACCCCAGCACGGATGCAATGGGTGTGCGGGCACTGGGCGTGCACGCGTGGGAGGCATGACGGGTGCACGGGCTGTGCAGGTGCTGGGTATACTGCTCTTCATCCTGGGAAGGAATGCTTCTGCTAATTACATGTCCCGTGAAAATGTATCCCTGAATTCAGGTTAACACGAGCATTGACGACTGGAAGACCACCAGGTGGAAGGATATCAATGTTGAGCAGATGGATATCGATTGTAAGAAATTTGCTAAAGACATTCGGAGCTTGGATAAGGAGATGAGAAGCTGGGATGCGTTCACAGGGCTGGACAACAGTGTGAAGAACATGATAACGTCCCTGCGCGCCATGAACGAGCTGCAGAACCCGGCCATCAGGGACCGGCACTGGCATGAGCTCATGCAGGCAACCAAGGTGCTCCCAGCCCTCCCGCCCTTCCCTGGCTCCAACCCCTGACCCGGGAGGCTCCTGAGATTTGCATCCATCAGAGGAAGCATGCAATCTGTTTTAAAAGCTAGCCATACACAAATATTTGCGTAGGGTCTTTAAACATGGGTGTTAATGAGCTCGTTCAGGCGAGCCACTGGGCTGCGTCTCCATGGAGGGGAGTCCATGCCCCGACAGTGCTGGTTCTGCTCCAGGTGAACTTCACCATGTCTGAGGACACAACCCTCGCGGATCTGCTGCAGCTGAACCTGCACAAGTTCGAGGATGAGGTTCATGGCATCGTGGACAAAGCCGTGAAAGAGTCGGGGATGGAGAAGGTAAACGGGGCTCTGTTCCTACCCTGCTTTGCTGAGAGCCCTGCTCTGATGCAGCTCTGTGGCTGTTAGTGCTCATGTTCCTGCCCCTGGGGGCTGGAGTCCACATGCAGCACAGCACCCATGGAGCTCATGGTCTGGAGGAAGCATTCCTGTTGCTGCCTTGCCTTTCCGCACGGTCTGGGACTCGGCACCGCAGAGTCCAGCTCATTTCTCACGCCCTGTCTGCAGGTGCTGAACACTCTGGATGCTACCTGGGCAACGATGCAGTTTGAGCACGAGCCTCATGCCAGGACCGGCATCATGCTGCTCAAGTCAGATGAGGTGCTCATCGAGATGCTGGAGGACAACCAAGTGCAGCTGCAGAACCTGATGACCTCCAAGTACCTAGCCTTCTTCCTTCAGGAGGTGTCGGGCTGGCAGCAGAAGCTGTCGACCACCGACTCCGTTATCAGCATCTGGTTTGAGGTGCAGAGGACGTGGAGTCACCTGGAAAGCATCTTCATCGGCTCTGAAGACATCCGCAGTCAACTGCCAGAGGACTCGAAGCATTTTGATGCTATTGATCAAGATTTCAAAGTGCGAAGCCCGTCGCCCCCGGACCCCCGAGCGCTAGCTGCCAGTGTGGGTAGAGCTGAAGCATTTTTCCTCTTGCAGGAATTAATGGCCGATGCGGTAAAAACTCCCAATGTGATTGAAGCTACAAACAAGCCTGGTCTTTACGACAAGCTAGAAGCGTTGCAGAAAAGGTGAGGTTTGAGTCGTCCTGGTGAAGCGTTATGGAGACGCCTCACTATCTGGTCTAGGGCCAGAGGAAGGATTTGATTTCTCCTAAGTGGCATCTTCCTCAACATGGCAATGACTTCGCAAAGAGTAAAAATTAATATGTGGAGGTTTTAACTGCAGTTTTTCTTCCTTGCTTCCTCTTAGATTGGCACTCTGTGAGAAGGCTTTGGCTGAATACCTTGAGACCAAAAGACTGGCTTTTCCCAGATTCTACTTTGTTTCCTCTGCAGACCTGCTTGATATTTTATCTAATGGGAATGAGCCAGTTGAGGTATGGGTCGAGTGTAAAGTGTGGAGGCAAGTCCTGTGTCTTTTGCGTGCTAACTTGTTATAGCGGTTTTAAAATAGTTTTCATCCCAACAGACAGAACGCCATCCTTGGTACCCCCCTTTCTCAGGGATGCAGTGCCCTGAGAGACATACAGGAGTTAATCCAAGCGGTGATTACACCTCTGCGTGGGACCAGGGGTCCCTGACCCTCTGCCGTGCCTCTGTTCTCAGGTGTCCCGTCATCTGCCGAAGCTGTTCGACAGTCTGGCTAAACTGAAGTTCAAGATGAGTCCGGCCAGAAAGCCCCTGAAGGTTGGCCTGGGGATGTCCA
>NW_008824894.1:785230-793628 GCF_000699105.1 Pygoscelis adeliae
CCCTGGACGGAGACTGTGACTTGTCTGGCCAGGTCAGCCGAGCTCCATGGAGGCTCCGCTTGTGGGGACAGAGGCGGGCAGGTTCAGGATGGGGACGAACCTTTTGCTTGTTGTGCACTAACAGCCTGGCAGCAGTTTTAAAATGCAATCGTGAAGCCTTTCAGCCAAAAAACACCCCAAAAATGGGATCTGCATTACAGGTGTAGAACAGCGCTGCAGCAATATCAGAATCATATAAACCCACTCCAGGCTCGCAGCCCCTCAGGCGGTCACAATGTGCTTTTCCCCTTTCTGTTGTTCACCCTCAGACCACGCTCCATAAACTGCCGTGGGAAGTGCCCTGTGGGGCCCTGTACCGGGGTCTTTCATGCACCTTGTTACGACGTGCAGGGAGAAGCTTGCTGCGCAGAGCAGCAGGGAGCCGCTTGCACGCTGCCACGGGGGCACCCAGCCCGACCGGCCACGGGCTAGGAACCGCTCGCTCAGGGTCTGCTGGATGTGACCCTCTAGGTTGAGGTTTGGCTGAACCGAGTGCTGGTGAGCATGCGCTCCACCCTGCGACGCCTGATCCCCGAGGCCGTGGTGACCTATGAGGAGAAGCCGCGGGAGCAGTGGGTGTTCGACTACCCGGCACAGGTGGGAGCTGCCACACGGGGCCAGGTTGGCCGGCGGCTCCGTGAGCCGAGGTCCGAGAGGAGGAGCAAGCAGAGAGCCCAGGGGGGTGCAGGCGCCTGCCCTGAGCCATCGCGGGGACGGCGTATTTCCCTTTATGACCACATTTCGTCCCTGTGGTTTGCTGCAGGTTGCTCTGACGTGCACCCAGATCTGGTGGACCACAGAAGTTGGCATTGCCTTTTCAAGGCTGGAGGAAGGCTATGAGAACGCAATGAGGGATTACAACAAAAAGCAGGTTGGCATCCCTCAGACCTGACCTGGAGCTGTCCTGCAGCCCCTCTCTGCTCGGAAGAGGCGAGGTCCGGTCTGGGGGTCACCGGGAGATGGGCAAAGTATGATGTCATTTTTCTGTTCATCATTTCTTTCCTTCCTCAGATTACTCAGCTAAATGCACTGATTTCACTACTCATTGGAAACCTAACTGCAGGAGACAGGATGAAGATCATGACAATCTGTACCATTGATGTCCACGCCAGGGATGTTGTGGCCAAAATGATCCTTGCGAAGGTATTTGTTACAAGAGGATATTTTTGCTGCTTTGTTTCTTAGCACTTCTGAGCAAAGATTTCCTGTTATTTTATTACTTTCCAATATTTTCAAAGTATCCCAATTGCATGAGGAAACCACACGTGGGGTGTTAGGGGTGCACGGGAGCTGGGGAGGTGACACCACAGCTGGGGTCAGACGAGACCAGGCTGGGTCTGATTTAAAGCCAGATCCAGGAGCAGTTTTGCTGGTTCCTGCCATGCTCGGTGGGAGCTGCGAGCCTCGGAGCGGGGCTCTGCACTGTGGTCGGCAGGCATGGGGTGGGCTGGGCCATGTGGCACCCACCCCAGCATTGCACTGGGACCTGTTTGCATGCTCTCCTCGTGTACGGAGGTGAGAAACGGTCCCAACGCATGTTTGGGAGCTCGCTGTGCCCATGGGTCAGAGCAGACAGCTCCGGTGCCCTCCGCAGCCGGCTGCTCCGCAGGTGGAGAGTGCCCAGGAGTTCACCTGGCAGTCCCAGCTCCGGCACCGGTGGGATGAGGGGAGGAGGCACTGCTACGCCAACATCTGCGACGCTCAGCTCCAGTACTCCTACGAGTACCTGGGGAACACCCCCCGGCTGGTCATCACCCCCCTGACGGATCGGTAGGGGCTCGGCTCCCCGCGCCTCCCGCTGCCCGTGCCGCGCTGCCGGCACTGCTCAGCCCTGCCTGTCCTCCCCTTCACAGGTGCTACATCACCCTGACGCAGTCGCTCCACCTCTTCATGGGGGGGGCCCCCGCCGGCCCCGCGGGCACAGGGAAGACGGAGACCACCAAGGACCTGGGCCGGGCAGTGGGCATGATGGTCTACGTCTTCAACTGCTCCGAGCAAATGGACTACAAGGTAGGGCATGGAGGAGCGGGGCGGCAGCACCGAGGTGAGAGCCGTGGGTTGTCTGCCAAGACAAGGGGGGACCTCTTCCGGGAGGCACCACTGCTGCGTGCGCCGCCCGCGTCCAGCTGCAGCATCCATAGCCAATGCCCTGAAGCTGCTCTCCTCTCCCTGGCTCGGAAGCCAGCGAGAAACCTGTGGGTCCAGCAGCAGCTCCTGGTTCCATCCCACGCCGCTCACTCTCACCACGGCTCCGGCCAGCTCGTGTCCCTGGAAGCCCGTGGGAGCCCAGGGGGGCTGTAACGCTGCGGGGCATTTCCCTAGGGAACAGCACAAACCATAAAAGCATGAGCAACTCCCCACACTTGAGCTTTCTTAACAAATCCTCACGTTGCAGCCTCCATGTAAAAGCTCAGTGTCTGAAGCTAATCTCTGGTGCTTTCTCTCCAGTCCTGCGGCAATATCTACAAGGGGCTTGCTCAGACCGGCGCCTGGGGCTGTTTTGATGAATTCAATCGCATTTCAGTGGAGGTTTTGTCCGTGATTGCTGTGCAGGTACGTACAAAACCAGCGGCAGTGTGGGGTGCCGTAGGGACTGGATGAGCCGCTCATTGTTTCCAGTTCACATACTGAATGTTGTCTCAGTTAAACCTGACTTTCAAAGGGACAGTTTGCTGCTATTGTTTCCACTGTGTCATCATGTTGGGAGGCAAATGGAGGGGAAGCGCAGCAGTACGGAGGCTTTGGGCATGTTTAAGGTCACGCAGCCCAGCTGTGTCCCATCCCAGTGACCCGTCACCCCCCCGCTGGCTCTGCCATTGCCTGGGGACAGGGCATCGCGGTGCCTGGGAAGAAGCTGATTTAAGGCCAGCTCTCCTGAGCCGGGGATTGCTACACTGCCGTGCCTTCGGCAAACTGTCGATATTATTTCTAGCATTACCGATGGCACGACTGAACCTCCAGGCTTGTTTTCTGCAGGCCGTCAGTGAGGGTGAGCCGGGGGCACAGGGCAGGGAGCCGCGGGGCTGCTGGCACTGACGCCTCCGCTCGCCTGCCAGGTGAAATGTGTTCAAGATGCAATTCGCGCCAAGAAGAAAACATTCAATTTCCTTGGAGAGACCATCGCTTTGATCCCGTCGGTCGGGCTGTTCATTACCATGAACCCTGGCTACGCAGGACGGACAGAACTGCCTGAAAATTTAAAAGCTCTGTTCAGGTACTCGTAGGCAGATGGGTCAGTATGGAACTGGCCGTCATTACAGCATTTACCTCTGTGGTAATACTCACCTGCTACATCCATAACGTGAACTAAGCCTTTGTTAGTGCAAATAAGGATATTTGTGTGTACTGGCAGTCCTTGAGTCAGGGAGACCTTGGCACCCCAGGACAGCCCTGCTCAAAGGCCCTGAGATGGTCAGGGGCTGGGAGAGCTGAGCTGCTCAGCCTGGAGAAGAGGATGCTCGGGGTGTCTAATTGCCACCTTCAGCTAAAAATCCAACTGAGAACAAGAAAAAAAGATGGTCAAGCACTGGAAGGGGTGGCCCAGGGATGCTGTGGGATCTCTGTCCTTGGAGGAACTCAGACTGTGACTGGAGAAGGCCCAGGGTGACCTGAGCCCTGCTTGGAGCAGGAGGCTGGACAAGAGACCTCCAGACACCCCAGCCGGCCTAGATTACTGCCTGATTCTCTGATACTAACAGCAGCAGGGAACGATTTATATTGGAAACTCGGGTGCAAATTCTTACTGGCTGTGGGAGGGCAAGGGGCGTGTGGACGTCCATGCACAGCCCTGCTAACCTGCCGCTGCTCTTCTCCAGACCCTGCGCCATGGTGGTCCCCGATTTTGAACTGATCTGTGAAATCATGCTTGTTGCAGAAGGTTTTATTGACGCTAAGCTTCTAGCAAGAAAATTCATTACTTTGTACACACTCTGCAAAGAGTTACTATCTAAACAGGTAATTTAACAATATTGCAAGGTTCTTTAAGATGAAAGAGTTCACTTGAATTTCAAACCTGACAGACTGTAGTAGGATTGCTGGTAGTAATGTGCTGGCTGATGTTCTGCACAGTTCAGGTCTATGGCTGGACAAATTCCACTTCCACGCTGGTGCATCACATGGCATATTTCTGGCTTCTGGAAGAAATCAAGAAGTCCCAAAATAGAATAGAATAGAATAGAATAGGATACAGCCAGTTAAGATGAGAGCATCCAGACATTATTCATCTCAGCAGAAGTGATTTGCAATAAAAACGTGCTTCCAGGAAGCAAGCCAGACTGCCGTTCACCTCGGGACTGACTGGGGCTTGTCTTGTAAATAAGCTCATTTTAAGTCCAGTCTGCTGGGCACTGTGTGGATAACCTGGGTGCGGGGCAATGGGCAGGGTGTTCCTCTGTAATGTTGTTTAAAGCACTTCTCCCTCACCAAAGTGGAATTTTAATACTTTGGTGCCTGTCGGCAGGACCACTATGACTGGGGTCTGCGGGCTATCAAGTCTGTGCTGGTGGTAGCTGGCTCCTTGAAGAGAGGGGACCCTGGCCGTGCCGAGGACCAAGTTCTGATGAGAGCTTTACGAGACTTCAACATCCCCAAGATCGTGACAGACGACTTGCCCGTCTTCATGGGGCTGATTGGAGACTTGTTCCCAGCCCTGGACGTCCCCAGGAAGAGGGATCTCAACTTTGAGAAGGTGCAAGCCCAGGCGCGGCTCCAGCGCCAGAGACATCCCAGCCCTGGCAGGGTCCAGAGGCTGAAGGTCCATTCGGCACTTCTGGGAGCGGCCGGCTTGTCTCTGGGGTCTTGCGGAGGCCGTGACAGCTGCCCATGGTCAGCGCCTGCTCTCCCTCCCAGGTCATTAGGCAGTCCATGCTGGAGCTGAAGCTGCAGGCAGAGGAGAGCTTCGTGCTGAAGGTGGTGCAGCTGGAGGAGCTGCTGCAAGTGAGACACTCCGTCTTTGTCGTTGGCAACGCTGGCTGCGGCAAGTCCCAGGTAGCGGCCAAACCATCCCCAAGGACACAGGTCCCCTCCTGCCCCCGGCCAAGCACATCCCATGGCCTCCCCTGTCCTCTTGGTGAGGATGTTGCTGCTGGCCTCGGCCGGCCACGTGGACCCCCCGCTGCACCAGCAAGCAGCGTCTGGGTAGGGGATGGCAGCATGGCCAGCGTCCACAGCCACGCCAGGCCCCCCAGCACCATGTGTGCTGGGTTCAGCCCATGGAGCTGAGAGGGTTGGGGACGCACAGCTCAGGGGCTGCCCAGGACACCCATGAGCAGAGCAGAGATGAGGCAGGGAGCAGGCAGGGGCACACTCTCACGACGCCCTGCGTGCTGCGCTGCAGGCAGGACGGTGCTGGCTGGCTGGGCTCTGGGCTCCCACAACACCCCCGCCAGGAGCCGGCTACGCAGAGGGAGATCTGGAGCCTTCCCAGCAGCTGTCCGGGCCTGGGTGCTCTGCAGTGGGTGGGAGCAAGGCTCTGTGCCCCCGGCTGCGGGCAAAGGCTGCCAAAGGCTGCAAACACCCTCACAGGAGCAGCAGCCGCGGCTGCACGGTTCCCCCTCTCTGCAGGTGCTGAGGTCGCTCAACAAGACATACAAAAGCATGAAGCGGAAGCCGGTCACCATGGACCTCGACCCAAAGGCTGTGACCTGCAATGAGCTGTTCGGGGTTATTCATCCGTCCACGCGAGAGTGGAAGGACGGTGAGACACCAACGCTTGTGAGCGGTTGCTTACCCTGGGTGGGAACTGGCCCAAACCATCCTTCAGCAGCGGCTGATGCATAGGCAAATACCTTCATAAAATGTGTCTCTGTAAACACTTTGTGACGTGGTGATGGAATGGGAAAACCTTTCCTTGGGGCTTTTTACTGGACTGTGAGGGAGGAGGAACGTGTTTCAGGGAAGCACCCAGTCCCGCGTGTCCCCCCAGCAAAAGTGCCATGCGTGGAAAGGACAAACCCACGTGTCTCTCTATGGGGCAGGTCTGTTTTCTTCAGCGATGCGTGACCTGGCCAACATCACACATAAAGGGCCCAAGTGGATCATCCTCGATGGAGATATTGACCCCATGTGGATCGAGTCCCTGAACACGGTCATGGATGATAATAAGGTCGGTGCCATCACACGCCAGGAGCTTTGCTCGCTCATTAACTCGGGGTCATGAGCTTGTGTTCATGCCTGGGCCCCAAGATCAGGGCATCCCTCCATGACGGGCCGCTTCCCCCAGGTTCTCACCTTGGCCAGCAACGAGCGCATCCCCCTCAACCCCACCATGCGGCTCCTCTTTGAGATTAGCCACCTGCGGACCGCCACGCCGGCCACCGTGTCCCGGGCGGGAATCCTCTACATCAACCCCACAGACCTGGGCTGGAACCTGTGAGCCAGGGAATGGAGATGGACGGGATGGGACGGGACGGGATGGGACGGGACGGGATGGGATGGGACGGGACGGGATGGGATGGGATGGGATGGGACGGGCACTGGCCCCCTGCACACTCACCTGCAGCCCTGCCCGTCCCTCCCACAGCGTTGTGACCAGCTGGATCGAGACAAGGACGGTGCAGTCCGAGAAGGCCAATTTGATGATCCTCTTTGACAAGTACCTGCCGGTGTGCCTAGAGAAGCTCAAGTCTGGATTCAAGAAGATCATCCCTGTCCCTGAGATCACGGTGATACAGATGGTGCTGTACCTGCTGGAGTGCTTCCTGACGCCGCAGACCACCCCGCCGGACTCGCCCCGGGAGCTCTACGAGCTCTACTTTGTCTTCGCCTGTGCCTGGGCCTTCGGCGGGGCCATGTTCCAGGACCAGGTATGGCTGTGGGACCAAGCGCTCGGCGCCTGCCCGCGCCTGCCTGCTCGCCAGAGCCTGCTGCCCAGCTTCATCCCTCGGCTGCATCCCTTCGGAAAATACTAAAGCGACAACGTTGGCCAGTTTCTGAGTTTGTCTCTGTTTGGTTCCTCCCAGCTCGTGGATTACCGCCTGGAGTTCAGCAAGTGGTGGGTGAACGAGTTTAAAACCATCAAGTTTCCTTCGCAGGGGACAATTTTTGACTATTACATTGATCCGGAAACAAAGAAATTCATGCTCTGGACTGAAAAAGTGCCAAAATTCGAACTCGATCCCGAAGTCCCTTTACAGGTACTTCCCACAAGCTCTCTGTGTTTATGTGTTTTATTTGTTTATTACTCCGTGGCCTTCCCCTGAGCAAGGCTGGGGCAAGACCCTGCGCCTGGAGCGGTGCAGGGATTTGGGCTGGCTCTGCCACGCCGCCACACGGGCTGGTGGCACCCGGCAATCCCCGTGGCTTTCTGTGGTTCTGCTTTACTCCGCAGCAACCTCAGCAGGTTGGAACTCTTCTTTTTTAATTTCAGATTAACCTGTGGCTTCGTAGATTCTTTTGAAATAATTATAACTATTGCCTGAATGCAAAAATGTACTTTAAAACTTTATTTGCATGTCTTTTGAAATGCTGGCCTGAGGAAGGGGGGGTTGTGTTAAAGATGTCAGGGAAAGGGAGAGGTGCCGCGGCTGAATTTGGCCCGTGCATTGGCTGAGCAAAGACACTGGGGACAGTTTCAGGAGTTGCGCTGTGTTGTTCTCGTTTATCTGACAGCTCCTATTTTTGGTCATAAAGTCTTTAGGATAACCAAGCGCCTGAGACCTTTTGCTTTAAAGAGGGACCACGTTTGTACGGAGAGAGAGCATCTTCTGTTAGACCAGCTGGCGTTGCTGGGAAAACCAGGCAAGGCTTCCAGCACGCTGCCCGCTGCTCTAACAGAAGATCCCACCTCTGCCTGCAAACGTCGACTCCAGTAGCAGGAGGCGAGCTCCGGCGATTGACGGCGCGATTTCCCCAGGCCTCCATGGTGCACACGACGGAGACCATTCGCGTGCGCTACTTCATGGACCTGCTGATGGAGAAGCAGAGGCCGGTGATGCTGGTGGGGAATGCGGGGACGGGAAAATCGGTCCTGATGTGGGACAAGCTCGAAGCGCTCAGCGCAGATGAATACCTTGTGCAGTCTGTGCCCTTTAACTTCTACACCACCTCGGCCATGCTGCAGGGTAAGGCTGGCCTGAGCCGGCAGCCGGCTCCATGTCGGGCTGTGCCGCACGGCCCCCTCGCACTGCCCCACCGCCCACCCGCTCCTCTCGCTGCAGCTGTCCTTGAGAAGCCCCTGGAGAAGAAATCGGGGAGGAACTACGGCCCGCCCGGGACCAGGAAGCTTATCTACTTCATCGATGACATGAACATGCCGGAGGTGGACAAGTACGGCACCGTGGCACCGCACACACTCATCCGGCAGCACATGGACCACAGGCACTGGTAGGGGCCCAGCCGGCGGCCCCCACTGCAGGGGCTC
>NW_008824894.1:793891-800266 GCF_000699105.1 Pygoscelis adeliae
TGGGAGAGTCGTGTGTTCGTGCGGCGGGGGGGGGGGTTGGGGCCAGGTCGCGCCATGTGGCGCGGGAAAGGGCCCCACACAGCATCTCCAAGAGTGGTGCCGGGCTGCACTGAGCACCAGGAAAATGGGGATCCGGGCTCCCGCGTCCCCCTGGACGGAGCTCCACAGGGTCAGTGCGGCACAGCCCGACTGGAGGAACCCGTCCCTGGGGAAAGCGTCATGGTCCCTGCGCAGGTACGACAGGAACAAGCTGACCCTGAAGGACATTCACAACTGCCAGTACGTGGCCTGCATGAACCCGACCTCAGGGTCCTTCACCATCGACCCCAGGCTGCAGGTACGCAGGACCCGTGGGGCCGGGGGCTGTGCCCCAGCGGGTTCGCTCTCCTGGGACTGGAGCCCAAAGGAGCGGGGGGGGGGCCCAAAGGGGGGGGGGGGGGATAGATTGGGATGGGGTGAGATGGGGCTAGGACGTGGTGGGGAACCTCACAGTGCCGGCTGCCTGCATCAGCCCCTGGGGGCAAAGCTCCCGCCTGAATTTTTGCTCCTTTCTGCAGCGCCACTTCTGCATCTTTGCCATGAGCTTTCCCGGCCAGGAGGCTCTGCTGACCGTGTACAGCACCATCCTCGCACAGCACCTGGCCCTGCAGAGGATGCCGCCGGCTGTCCAGAAGCTGCAGCCCCAGCTGGTAGCAGCAGCGCTGGGTGAGCCCCTGCCAGGCTGGGGGGGTGGGAAGGAGGCGCACACCGGCATTGGCCCCTGGGGAATGCACCCGCACCCGCCGGCACCGGAAAACCCAACCACACCACAACTGGCCAGTGCCCTGGGAGCCCTACACAACACCTCTGCATCATGGCACTGTGCAAATTAAGCCTCCGGTCCTCCTTTTCTCCTATTCACGTTCAAAACACAGCATCGTGTCCCTGGAAATGGTCCAACTAAAACCTCAGGCTTGTCCTACCGATTATCTCCCCTCCTGCCGAAGGTCACGGAGGGGAGAGCAAGCCAGGCTCAGGGATCCTGCCGGAGGCTGCAGTGGTCTCTGGGGACCTGCCCGCCTGCTCACCCTGTTTCCTGCCGACAGCTCTCCACCAGAAGGTTGCCTCCACCTTCTTGCCGACAGCCATCAAGTTCCACTACCTCTTCAACCTCCGCGACCTCTCCAACATATTCCAGGTAGTGGGAGGGTTGTTTCCTCTAAAACATCCTTATTCCTTTCTCTCCTTCATCATGCATCCTTGCAGTGCACCATGTCCTTGAAAAGTACCATGACCTCTTCCCAAAGCCAACCTTTAAACTCAGCTCTGAGTAGCAGTAAAATAAACCCCTGAGGACTGAAGGATTCGCGTGTTTGTCAGGGCCTGTTGTTCTCCACCCCCGAATGCCTGAAAAGTCCCGTGGACTTGGTGCGTCTCTGGCTCCACGAAGCTGAGAGGGTGTACGGAGACAAGCTCGTCGATGAAAGGGATCAAAAATGCTTTGGGAAGATGCTGGCGGACACCTGCAGAAAGTTCTTTCATGTAAGTTGTGCTGGAAAATGAGGGAGTGCCCCACCCCAGTGAGGCTGCACTGCCAGGCTGAGCTCTCCGGCACGGGCTTGGCAGTGGCACGGGCAGCGGTACCCCCCGGGTGCCCCACGGCTGAGCCCCACGGCTGGTCTCGCCTCTCCCAGGAACTCAGCGAAGACCTGGTGTTCGCCAAGCCCAACATCTACTGCCACTTCGCCCAGGGCATAGGGGAGTCCAAGTACCTGCCGGTGCCGAGCTGGCCGGCTCTGAACAAGCTGCTGGGGGAAGCCTTGGACAACTACAACGAGGTGAACGCGGCGATGAGCCTGGTGAGTGCCCTGCTGCGGGCAGCTCAGCGCTGAGGCAGCACTTGCACCGCAGAGACGCAGCTGCAGCATCGCTCTCACTCGGGTTTGTATGTTATGGGGCGTTCACTGCTCTTCCTGCTGTGATTCAGAATATCAAACCTTCCCCTCCTGTTTTCTTCAGGTGCTCTTTGAAGATGCAGTGTCTCATATTTGCAGAATTAGTCGGATCTTAGAGTCTCCCCGGGGCAATGCTCTGCTGGTGGGGGTAGGAGGCAGCGGGAAGCAGAGTCTGGCGCGGCTAGCAGCATACATCAGCAATCTGAACGTGTTTCAGATTACGCTGAGGAAAGGCTATGGCATCTCGGACCTGAAGGTGAGCGCAGCTTTCCTCCCGGCCCCCTGGGGCAGTGCCGCCTGCTCGTGGGATGGATCCTGCAAACGTGGAGTGGTGCTAAGCCCCGTAGTGGCTCCAATGCCTGGGGTGGGTCCGCAGGGCTCTGCTCTGCTCTTCTCGCTGCGTCTGTGCACCGTGCGATCTGCTCAAAGGTGCTTTCTGAACACCCATGAGTCCTGTCCCGAGAGACTGCAGAGTTTCCCCAGACAGGGACGGGCAGGAGCCCCTCGTGAGGGAGGTGGGGTGCAGGCAGCCCTGGCAGCTGGCCCCGACTGCGAGCAGAGCAGCAGGCACCCGGCACCTTCCCAAAGGTTCCTTCCCAAAGGCACCCTCCTGGCTTCCCAGGGCGGCCAAGGGGCACCGGGCTGTGCCGAATTGATCACTTCAGAGAACAGCTCGGGGGGTCAAAGAGAGAGGGGGTGACGGTCTCTCTCTCCTGCCCCAGCTGGACCTCGCCTCCCAGCACATCAAGGCGGCCGTGAAGAACATCCCCACCGTGTTCCTGATGACAGACTCCCAAGTTGCTGAAGAATCGTTCCTGGTCCTAATCAATGACTTCTTGGCGTCCGGAGAGGTGCCGGGGCTTTTTCAGGAAGAAGAGCTGGAAAATATTATCAGTGCCATGAGGCCCCAGATGAAGTTCCTCGGATTGCAAGATACAAGGGAAAACTGCTGGAAATTATTTATAGAAAAAGTCAGGCGTCAGTTAAAGGTGGGTGTTCAGTCAGGAGCAGGGTTTTCTTAGTGCTCCTGACTTGCCTAATCCAAAACCTATTTGCAGACAGGACAGAGAAAACCGTGGTTTCATTACACGGTGAAGGATTTGGGTGAAAGATGTTTTCAAAGGCTCCCCAGCCAACAGTGCACCCTCAGCCCCAGGGGCGCAGCTCTTCACACCCACGTATTTACCTCCCTTGGGGCAGAGGGGGGTGAGCAGCCTCCACAGCCGTGAGCCAGGGCCAGGCTGTGCTGGGCACTCACAGGGACGCTGGTGCTGACACCGTGCTCGGCCGCTGGCCGCAGCCACCAAAGGGGATCCGGTGCCGGCCCCGACTGCACTGAGAGGCACAGGGTGCACAGTCACAGACCATCTGCCTCGTACTGGGAAGGGGAGCTAATGGGTGGGAGGCAAAGCCCTGATTGCCAGCAGAAGAGTTTGCAGCGATGCAGAGCCCACAGCGATGCTCCTGCCACCCCGCGCGCAAGCTCGGCCCCCGGCAGCAGGGACGCCCCACTTACCCGCCGTGCTGTGCCCCAGGTCATCCTCTGCTTCTCCCCCGTGGGCTCAACCCTGCGGGTGCGGGCAAGGAGGTTCCCCGCCATGGTCAACTGCACGGCCATCGACTGGTTCCACGAGTGGCCGGAGGATGCGCTCGTGTCCGTCAGCAGCAGGTTCCTGGAGGAAACAGGGGACATCGAGGTGAGCTGGAACCCCAGGTCGGTGCACGCCAGAGCTGTGCCTGTGCACAGCCCTCTGTCCTGGGGGGCTGGGGAAACTGGGCTGCTTTGGGGAATCACCCGCACCTCTGCTGCTCTCCTTGTTGCAAACTGCCCAGGGTTGGGGGTCTGGTGTGACCCGGTGGTGCTGAGGGCAGCGAGCTGGGGATGGGAGCTGGGGCAAGCTCACAGCTGGCTTCAGGGTCAGAGCCTGCACCCCCACACCATGCAGGTGGGGATGAACCTTTCCTTGTTTTCCGCTTGTCCTTAAAACACCACCACAGATAACAGCCTGAGAACAGCAGCTTTTCCCTAGTGCAGCCCAGGTTAACCTGGGGGGTTAGAGCCAGGAAAACCAGAGTGGGGCTTAAGAACCAGCATCGTTAGTGCCGTGATCACTTACATTTCTCAGCCACGCGTTATGCTGTTTAACAAAAAGCAGTGCTTTCCCTCCCAGCCTCTGTGGCTGGATGTGGAACCAACGCTGCGGGAAGGCTCGGTTCTACCCCAGCGTTGGCACCGCGTCCACACGACGCAGCGGCTCACTGTCTGTGCTCTTGGTGCAGGCCGAGGTCAAGGTCTCCATCAGCCAGTTCATGTCCTACATCCACATGAGCGTTAAGGAGATGTCCAAGACCTACCTGGCCATGGAGAGACGCTATAATTACACCACGCCAAAGACCTTCCTGGAGCAGATAAAGCTCTACCAAAACCTGCTGTCAAAAAAAAGGAGCGAGCTCACCGCCAAGATTGAGAGGCTGGAGAAGGGGCTGATGAAGCTGCAGAGCACGACATCGCAGGTGCGTGCCCACAGCAGCATGCCCGCTGTGGGTCCAACGTGGGGGGGCGAGAGGAGGCGTGTCCCCACAGGGCAGTCATGGTGGCCGCGAGGTCCCTGAGCTGTACCAAGCTGCCACTGCAAGGCCAGGCAGGGCTCCGCAGGATCAGCCCTCTGATCCTCTCCATTTCTCCCCCCCATCAAGGTGGATGACCTGAAAGCCAAGCTGGCGGTCCAGGAGGCAGAGCTGAAGCAGAAGAACGAGGACGCGGATAAACTGATCCACGTGGTGGGCGTCGAGACGGAGGAGGTCAGCAAGGAGAAAGCCATCGCTGATGAGGAGGAGCTGAAGGTCCAGGCCATCAACACGGTGCGTGGCGCTGGGCTGGTGCAGGGGTCCAACATGGGATGGGGCAGCGCGAGCTCTGTCGGCTCCGGCCACTCACCCTGTCCTGTCCCTTTGCCTCCCCAGAATGTGGCCGAGAAGCAGCGAGCCTGCGAGACCGACCTGGCGAAAGCGGAGCCGGCACTCATAGCCGCCCAGGAGGCCCTCAACACACTCAACAAGGTGGGCAACCCCTCAGTGGGAAGCGGGTCCCTGGCTGTTGCCAGCATCCCTGCCACCAGGGCGATGCTCAGCGGCCCCGCGGTCCCTTCCCAGAACAACCTGACAGAGCTGAAGTCCTTCGGGTCGCCGCCCCAAGCGGTGGTGAACGTGACGGCAGCTGTGATGGTCCTGACAGCCCCCAGGGGCAAGATACCGAAGGATAAGAGCTGGAAGGCAGCAAAAGTGATGATGGGAAAAGTAGACACTTTCCTTGACGCCTTAAAGAAGTTTGACAAGGAGAACATCCCCGAGGCCTGTCTCAAGGCGTTTCAGTGAGTCCACGGCCAGTTCCTGCCCTGCTTCCCAGCCCCCTGCCGCAGGGCTGCCCTGGGCAGGGTGTCCAGGAGAGACCCTCACCCAGCGAGCGCGGCAGGGTTCGAGGGGCAGGAGCGGGATCCAGGCATTTGCTCTGCTCTCCCACGCTGCTGCCCATCGGCAGACCAAGCCCCAGGGGGAGCGGGACAGAGCCACCGGCAGCCATAGCGCAGTTTCATAGCGTGGCATATTCTCCTGTTCCAGGCCCTACCAGTCAGACCCCAGTTTTGATCCGGAGTTCATAATGTCGAAGTCATCAGCCGCGGCAGGTCTGTGCTCCTGGTGCCTCAACATTGTTCGTTTCTACGAGGTGTTCTGCGAGGTGGAGCCCAAGAGGCGGGCGCTGGAGGAGGCCAACGCTGAGCTGGCGGAGGCACAAGAAAAACTCAGTCGCATTAAGAACAAAATCGCCGTAAGTGCGTGCCCCCTCCCGCAGCTCCTGGCCAGGGCCAGCTGCCGGAGCCAGCCGCTGTTTGCCTTG
Organism: Pygoscelis adeliae; assembly: GCF_000699105.1. Lineage (NCBI taxonomy): Eukaryota > Metazoa > Chordata > Aves > Sphenisciformes > Spheniscidae > Pygoscelis > Pygoscelis adeliae. The sequence goes on from NW_008824894.1 coordinate 799,721, forward strand.
GCTGGCCCCCGCCGCAGCCCCCATCAGCCACCGGCAATTCAGCTGCGGGTCGTGGCCAGAAGCCAAAAATGAGCGAGAAAGATTCTTACAATTCATATAACCTGGAGCCCAGGTGCAAGAGCTGCATCGTCACGACAGGGGCTGCTGCAAAGCTCCTTCGGGTCTGCAGAGCTCTCTCCTGGCCTGGCGGCTTACTGCAGCTGCACCGTGTGTGCAAGAGGTAACAGTAGGCGTGTTGTCTTTTGAAGGACCTGAATGCTAACTTGGCAGCTCTCACGGCAGAATTTGAGAAAGCTACAGCTGAAAAAATCAAATGTCAGCAGGAGGCCGATGCAACCAACAGAGTCATCACATTGGCGAACAGGTACCGTGCAAACACTGGCTCCAGAAGCAGTGGGACTGTCTTCTGCTCCCCGGCATTGCCTGGTGACGATGACACAGGGGCCATGGAAGCATCAGAGCCCCTCCCTCCCCCCAAAATTAAAAAATCCCGAGTATGAATTGGGCCAGAAATTCGGGGGGGGGGGGGGGGCGGCGGGGCCGCGG
>NW_008824894.1:801132-802457 GCF_000699105.1 Pygoscelis adeliae
GCAGCGCGCCGCGGGGGTCCCACCAGGGCACAGAGGCTGGAGGGCGTTCGCCTGAGCTTGCCCGAGCTCCCTGCAGCACACACATGCTCGCCCCATGCCGCGCCTCCCTCCCCTCTCGGCCGCAGCTATCTGGACACAATCGAGCAGGCGGTTTCCGAAGGACAGACGCTGCTGATCGAAGATGTTGGCGAGACAGTGGAGCCGGTGCTGGACCATCTGCTGGGCAGGAACACCATCAAGAAGGGCAGGTCAGCACACCCTGTTCTCTGGTGCCGAGGAGTTTCACCTGCTCTGAGCAACCACTGCTGCCCTAAAAATGCCGATTTGTGCCCCTTTGCTTGACAGCGGCTGGGGCCTGATCCTTCCCCATGCACATGAAAGCCCCTGGCCATATCCCCTGGTTTCCTCCAGGTATTTCTCAGTGGGGACACCTGTAGTTGATGTGATGTTTTGGACCGTTCTGGTCTGCAGAGCCCAGTTCATTTAGTGGTTTAAGAAGAGCGTGTTCCCTGGTGCACCTGCAATAAGGTGTGATAAACTGGGAGAGTTCTCTTGGCAGACACAGAAGCTATTCTGTGATGGGGCTTTTGCTGAGAATCCCCTGCCCCATCTCCCCCGCCCCACTAGGCACTGCCAGCCCTGCTGCAGGCAGTGCTGCCTTCCCCGGACACCACCGACCTTCCTGGCCGCGTTTCCCAGGGTCTGGCGAGGACCGGTCCCCCGGGACTGCAGGGACAGGGCTCTGGGGCTGCTGGAGAGGGAGCTGCACCGCCCTCCCCTTGCATTGTGGCACGGTGTGTGCAAGCAGCATGAGCCCAGCAGCTGTCTGAGAGCTGCAGGCAGGGCAGCCGCCAGCTCCTTCTGCTCCTCCGGCCTTTGCCCTGCCAGGGCTCTTTTGGCACTTCTGCCCTTGCTACGCCTTTTCCCGACCAGAGAAATACATCTGGAGTGGCCGGGAACAGTACACGGGTTGAGGGTTTCTGTCTGTGACAAGTTACTGCCAAGTGTACAGAAATTAATTTGTTTAATTAACTGAACAGATACATTCGGATAGGAGATAAAGAAGTGGAATATCACCCGCGCTTCCGCCTGATTCTGCACACCAAATATTCCAACCCTCACTACAAGCCAGAGGTGCAGGCTCAGTGCACGCTGATCAACTTCTTGGTGACCCGGGAGGGACTGGAGGACCAGCTCCTGGCTGCTGTGGTGGCCAAAGAGCGGCCAGACCTGGAGACCCTGAAGGTACAAACCCGGCTGCCAGCGAGATGGTAGCAGAGAGCGGCCCGGGGGAGCTGCGGTGGCTTTGCTGGCAGGGAGCAATG
>NW_008824894.1:802518-804189 GCF_000699105.1 Pygoscelis adeliae
GGGGGCCCGGGCGACCCCCGATCAGAGCCTGCCATCTGCGTGGGCAGCTTGGGGTCCACCTGCGGAGCATGGCGCTGCCACGGGCGCGCTCGCCGCATCACCCTGCGGGTGACAGCGCATCCCAGGAGGGGCCCATGTCCACCCTCCTCTTGCACCGGTGCTTCGGTGACAGCATGAAAAACTTGGCCGGTTTCTCAGAGACCCGTAGCTCAGCTGACAGGTACCTCACTATGTTGTAAAGGAAGGATTTATAATGAGTAGAAGATAAAGCCAGCAGAACTGCTGATGGTCCACAGCCTGTTGCATGCAGTTTGTTAGGGAGCGCCCAGTGTAAGTCACGGTGATTGATGCCAGAGTTTCGCCGCGGTCTCTTGAATGACGCGCGTCTCTCCGGGGCGCTGGTGTTGTAGGCAAACCTCACAAAGAGCCAGAATGAGTTCAAGATCAAGCTGAAGGAGCTGGAGGATTCCCTGCTCGCCCGGCTGTCTGCTGCCACGGGGGACTTCCTCGGGGACATGGCGCTGGTGGAGAACCTGGAAACAACGAAGCGCACAGCCATGGAAATTGAGGAAAAAGTAAGTGAGCTGCCCCGGAGCTGGTGCTGCGGTGCCGCAGGCAGTGGGAGAGCTCTCCTGGACCACACCAGGCACCCAGTGCTCAGCAGGAGGCTGGGTGCTGCTTTGGCACGTGCCAGGATGCAGGATAACACCCACCTTCGTGTGCGTCAAGGTGAAAGAAGCTAAAGTCACCGAAGTCCAAATAAATGTCGCTAGAGAAAACTACAGGCCGGTGGCAGAGCGAGCATCCCTGCTGTACTTCATCCTGAGTGACCTCAACAAGATCAACCCCATCTACCAGTTCTCTCTCAAGGTAGATGTGGAGCAAGGAGGGAATTGGTTTGTACGGGCAGGACAGGGCTTGGGGGATCTCGGAGATTCGGTGTTTCAGCATTTATGCTGCTAACAAAACACCCAGCAGCCTGGACACTGAGCTGCCCACCCGGCTCTTCCTCAGGCATTCAACGGGGTCTTCGAGAAAGCCATTCAGCGCACGGCCCCTGACGACGACATCAAGCAAAGGGTGATCAACCTGACGGATGAGATCACCTACTCGGTCTATATGTACACCGCACGGGGACTCTTTGAGAGAGACAAACTCATTTTCCTGGCCCAGGTTGCTTTCCAGGTAACGCGTTCAAATGTTTGGGGTTTCTGTTGTATAACGCTGTGTGTGAGTTTATGTTGGTTTAGACAGGTGGTTCTCTTACTTCTGTGCTGCTGCTGGATGCTTAGTAGCTTCTTGCCCGGAGCGCAGCCCCTCGAGGCCGTGTGTGCCAAGGTGATCGTGACGCTTGCACTCTGAACCCGCCAGGTCCTGGCAATCAAGAAAGAAGTGAACCCCGTGGAGCTGGACTTTCTTCTGCGCTTCCCTTCCAAGGCCGGCGTCACGTCCCCCGTGGACTTCCTGCAGTCCCAGGGCTGGGGTGGCATCAAGGTTGGTCTGCGCGGTCGCCCACTGTGTCGAGGTGATGCCAGCACGGCCCCCAACCTGCAGCACCTGGGAGGGTCCACAAAGCCCCCCTGTCCCGTGCAACTGCTGAGACCTGGCACGTCCCGGCCCCCGGCAGGGGCTGTGGGATGGCAGCGTGCGGGCGGCGCGGGGGTCCGCACT
>NW_008824894.1:804461-805288 GCF_000699105.1 Pygoscelis adeliae
TCTCAGGGTTGTCTGAGCAATCCCCCGCCAGCCTGCACGCATCATCCCCCTTTCACCAGGCATCCTTGGCATCCCGGGGATGCCTCTGGGACCCCCCAACGCAGCCATGCCCAGTGGAGGGCAGGTCTGGCAGCCTGTCTGGGCCGATGGAGCAGGGCTGCAGGACCCCTCAGGGCCTGGCTGTGGCACAGTGACGTCCCCGCGTGCACACAGCTCCACGGGGACCCCCACAGCCTCAGGGTCCCTGAGGACGAGCAGAGCCCGGGAGTGATTTAGCCCTTCTCTGCGGGACCTGAAGGTGCTCTCGGAAATGGAAGAGTTCAAGAACTTGGACAGTGACATCGAGGGCTCGGCAAAGCGATGGAAAAAGTTTGTGGAGTCCGAGGTGCCGGAGAAGGAGGTGTTCCCCAAGGAGTGGAAGAACAAGTCAGCCCTGCAGAAGCTGTGCATGCTGCGGTGCATGCGGCCGGACAGGATGACCTACGCCATCAGGTGCACCGGCGCCCTCCCGGGGCAGGCGGCACGGTGCTCTCCACGCCAGCTGTGCCAAGTGACTGCGTTTGTTCCTAACTCACATCATGGTTTTATTTTTCTGTAGGAACTTTGTGGAAGAGAAGATGGGGAGCAAGTTTGTGGAAGGAAGGAGCGTCGAGCTCTCCAAGGCGTACAAGGAGAGCAGCCCCTCCACACCCCTGTTCTTCATTCTCTCCCCTGGCGTTGACCCACTGAAAGACGTGGAGGCCCTGGGTGAGCCGCTGCCCTCTCCTCAGCTGGCACCAGCCCACGATGGCTGCGTGCTGCTGCTGGTTTGAGCAGCGAATGGCCGG
>NW_008824894.1:805865-830938 GCF_000699105.1 Pygoscelis adeliae
GGGGGGGGAGGGTAGTGCAGTGCCCCTCCCTCCCTGCAATGACAGGGGGACACAATACCAGCAGGCAAGGGCTGGGGCACGATGGCCCTGTACCCTCACCGCACCACCACGAGCAAGGCAGGAGGTGAGGGGACATCCAGGACGGACAGACCTTCGGTGTGCACCAAATACCGCTGGCCTAATCCAAGGGGACCAGAGAAGGGCCACAGAGTAGGAGACTGGCAACAGAGAGTGGAGGCCAAAAGCGTGGGAGGCCGTCCAAAGAGGATGGTGGCCCTGCAGTGGGGGCGCAGGGTTTTTCATGGTGTACCCCACATGATGGCAGTGACACTGCCTGGGTTAGTTGGGTGTCCCCAGCCCGAGCGGTGCCATGTTGTGCTGCACCTGCTCTCTGTGGAACTACAGTAGGAATCTGGGGGGGGGGGAAGAACTGATTCCCGAGGTTATACTTCAGCCCAAGCAGTACAGGAGGGGTTCCTGTTGCAGAACATCCACCTGGTGGCCCGGTGGCTGGGCACGCTGGAGAAGATGGTGGAGCAGTACAGCCTGGGTAGCCACACCGACTACCGGGTGTTCATGAGTGCCGAGCCAGCCCCCAGCCCCGAGGCACACATCATCCCGCAGGGACTGCTGGAAAATGCCATCAAAATCACCAGTGAGCCGCCGACGGGCATGTATGCCAACCTGCACAAAGCCCTCGACCTCTTCACCCAGGTACCCTCGCCCCACCGCGGTTGCGCTGTGCACAGCCGGTTCCTTTCAACCGGTTTTGGGTCAGCGTGTCCAGCTCACCCCATCCCTGGGGTTTCACAGGCTGAGCATCTTCAGGGGTGTCACTGCAAACACGGATGCTGTGCCAGAAGCCAGCCCACCCCCAGGCATGTCCTCCTGGGGGTGCCCAGAGCCCCCATTTGTCGGGATGAGATTTAGGGGTAACCAGAGCTGCCCGAGGGTTCCCGAACCAGGGAGGCTGCTGTATTACTGGTGCCTTTCCCAAGGCTGAATGTCGAGCTGCTGCAGCTTAGTGCCACAAACAAGCCGCCCCGACTGTCAGCGGGGTGTACCTGTGTGTGTGGATTCCTAATCTTTTTATAAAAAAAAAGAATGCAAAAATTTACCAACTAGCATATCTTTAAAAGATAATTTTATGCCTTTTTTTTTTTAATAAACATCCTTCAGTTCTCCTTTGCCATCATCTTAATTTTCTTAAATAGATGGATGGCCGATTGCGATATTCACTCATTCACTTGCAAACCCACTCTCATTTTTATTCCACTGCAGGACACGTTAGAGATGTGCAGCAAGGAAATTGAGTTCAAATGCGTCTTGTTTGCGCTCTGTTACTTCCACGCGGTGGTGGCCGAGCGGCGCAAGTTTGGCGCTCAGGGCTGGAACAGACCTTACCCCTTCAACAACGGTGACCTGACCATATCGATTAACGTCCTGTACAACTACTTAGAGGCTAACCCCAAGGTAAGGGACTTACAAAGTGATCATATCTCAGCACAATACACACTATGACAATCAACCTTTTTTAAAAAAAATTCACCCGTTTGCTGCACAAATGCCTTCTCTCGAGGAAACACAGCGTTGCCAGTAGTTCTTCCCCTCCTCCCCAGGGAGCTGCCTGCACACTCTGGCAGGTGAAGGTGCAGAGTCTTCAGCACGGCTGAGCTGGGTGGAAAGCGGGCGTTTAGCACCGGGCTGGGACGAGTGCCTGCTCTGGCTCACGCCTCGCTGCTTTGTTGGGTTGTTTTTTTGTAAATTACTTTCCACCTAAAAGGCAAAGCCTGCCCCCGCGACCGAAGGTGCAATGAGCGGGATTGAGGTCTCACCCTTCGGAGAGTCCTGCTTTCACCTGGCCTTACACACGTGATCGACGTTGATCTGAATAAAGACGGGATGACAGGGGTTCAAAGTATGATTGGCTGTGTCCATACCGGGACAGGAGAAATCTGTGGGCGAACACAAGAGACACCCAAGACAAGGCCCCCTGTCTTGCTCCCCTTCACTCTGTCACCGAGCTTCTGCGGGTCCAGGGTCTGTCACTTCCCTGGACTCTGGACAGGTCAACCCGGGAGCCATTGCTCTGTGACCCCGCAGCTCTACAGGCGCGTGCAGCTTCGCAGGGCTGCAGGGGACTTCTGGGGAGCCACACAGGCTACAGAAACCCCACGGTGAGCCTCTCCTTGTAGGTACCATGGGATGATCTCCGGTACCTCTTTGGTGAAATCATGTACGGGGGGCATATCACAGACGACTGGGACCGCCGGCTGTGTCGGACTTACCTGAGTGAATACGTCCGTGTGGAAATGCTGGAAGGGGAAGTGTACTTAGCTCCAGGGTTTTTGATCCCTCCCAGCTTGGATTACAAGGTAAGAAAGATTATGGTTGCAATTTGCTGTGGAAAACCACTGCTCTGGATAAATGCGCACTAGTCAGACTTCCCTCATGCTAACCAAGGGAAAAAAAAAATTTCAATCCCCTGGAAACACGCAGAATCGCTGCAAAAATAATTCCTGTGGCTGGGGTGGTAAGGGAAAAACTTAGGTAAGACATGAGTAAAAAAACCATCTTGAATAAGCAATGCCAGCTAGCTGTGAAGCACCACCAAAAAGCGATGACGTATTTTCAAGGCTGAAGCGAAACTCAGGCTCCTTTGTACGTATCTGCTAAACTAACGTCAGCGCCTGCCCTGCGCTTAGGGTTACCACGAGTACATCGATGACAACCTGCCCCCGGAGAGCCCCTACTTGTACGGCCTTCACCCCAACGCAGAAATTGGCTTCCTGACTGTCACTTCGGACAGGCTTTTTCGGACAGTTTTGGAAATGCAGCCCAAAGAATCAGACACTGGAGGAGGCTCAGGTGTCTCGCGAGAGGAAAAGGCAAGTCAAGTTTCTGCCTCTTTACAGTAAACAATGACAATTCAGAGGCCAGATGGAGAGGACAGATATGGGCCCACACACAACGGACAGGAGAATATGACCTGTAATAATAACCGATTTCTTACCAGCGCAGGATAGTAGAGAGATGTGATTCTAGCCCAGTACCTACTGCTACAAACTGTCAGCCTGGAGAAGGGGGAGCTGCTAGCGCAGAGCTATCGAGACACGCTGCAGTCTCTGCTCAGCTGGACACTCCTGTCAAGTTTTTAAGTATATTTGCACTTGGTTTCTCTGTGACCAGCCTCTCCTTTCCATGTCAGTAACTTTACCAGTCTTTGGCACCGGTAATGTAATTGAACACGAGCAAACGCTTCACCGCTCCACAGCTGCTGAGAAGGCAGCACTGATACCGCAGCCCAGGGCAGACAAAGTACTGGCCGCGGCTGCCTGTTTGTCCCTGTCCCAGCTGCAGCCCTCTCCCCTCCTCTTGCATCAGCCTAGATCCCAGGCAGGCAGCTAGTCATGCAGATCGTAAGACCGTTAGCTGCCCTCCTCCAGCATCTCCGAGAAACCCAAAGGGTGAAGAAGAAGGGGCTGAAATGCTGCCCCAGCAGTTTCTTTGTGTTCACCCCATCTGAACACGTGGTGCAGTTACAAAAGTCAGCAGTGTTCAGAAAGGTTACTCTTTGATGGTGTCGAGATGCACCAGTGGCAAAACGTGACTCACATGCCACGTCCTCAGCAGATGGAACAGGCTTAGTAATTTCCATTCATGATAGCAACTACTGAAAATACTTTTTTTTTTTTTTTTAAAAAGGGGTGGTGGTGGGGAAGTCTTCCTCCTGACTCCCTGGATTTTACACTTGAATTTCACAGCCTCCGTGGCTTCAGTGCTTACCTTCTTGGCTATCGAAAAAAAGCTGCAGCTTTTTAAGGTCCAAGAGCAGTTAGTAAAAGAATAGAGTATTCAGAACAGAGGAGGAAGCACAGGAAGACACAAAGGCAGAAGAAGAAAAATCTTACTAAGTTAATTAACTGTTAACCCACAGCATTTTTCCTTAGGTAAGAGCAGTTCTATGGCATATTCTTTCCAGGTGAAGTCAGTCCTAGACGAGATTCTTGAGAGGCTGCCGGAGCCATTCAGTATGGTGGAGATCGTAGCGAAAGCAGTGGACAAGACCCCGTATGTCATAGTTGCCTTCCAGGAATGTGAAAGAATGAACATCCTGACCCGTGAAATCAGGCGGTCCTTGAAAGAGTTAGACTTGGGACTAAAGGTATGCACTAGGTAGCTGCCTAGAAAGCGCCTCTCCCTGCCAAATAATTTCCCATGGTTTGCAAATGGCTGTTGGTCGTTTCGAACCTTGTCTTGTGCAAAGCGCTTGGCTACCCTTGCTCGCGCTCTTACACATCCCACTGTGCTGGGTACGGGCAGACGGTACCAGCCTCCTGCTTCGTGATGAGTTCGAGACCAAATACTTCCATCAGTCTTGCTTTCTTCAGGTAAAACTGCCCAGACTTTTTCTCTTTTTTAAAAGGGAGAGCTAACGATTACATCGGATATGGAAGAGCTGGCAAACGCTCTCTTCTATGACAACGTTCCTGAATCCTGGACACGTTACGCCTATCCCTCTCTTCTTAGCTTAGGAGCCTGGTATGCAGACCTGCTCCTTCGGATTAGGGTGAGCAGATTTCTTGTGAAAGTTAAAGCTTAGGGAGCAAGCAGACACCACAGAAGACCAGGAATCATCTCCATCAGCGTACAGTGGTTAACTGGTTTATTTTTCAATATTAATTTAAGCAGTTTGAAGTACCTGAAATGGCCTGTTACCCCAAGAATGAGAGCAGAAGTTTGAAAAGGGTTCACCATTAGAGTATATCACTGTTTCAAAAGAACATTCACTAACCCCACCGTAACTTTATATGTCTCCAAAAAAAGAATATTTAATAAAAACATCTATTTAAAGTGTAGCTTTGTTAAAAAAAATAATAGCAGTATTTACTGTAATCCAAATTAACAGTTTAACTTTCATTGCTGCAGTGGAATCTGCTATTTATTCATCACAGACCACCTCCATCCTAGTCTCCCCATCTGGAAGATTACCTGAAGCTCGTGTTAGGCACAGTGAAGCATCAGATCTCTGTCACATCATATCTCAAAGCAATATTCTGCTGCTCAAAGGCCATGCTTCACTCTGAAGTACTTTGTTTTTATTTTCCAGGAACTGGAAGTCTGGACAACGGACTTTGTGCTGCCTGCAACAGTGTGGCTGGCAGGATTCTTCAATCCCCAGTCCTTCCTCACTGCTATCATGCAGTCCATGGCAAGAAAAAACGAATGGCCACTGGACAAGATGTGTCTTTCAGTGGAAGTGACCAAGAAAAACCGTGAGGATATAACAGCTCCACCCAGAGAAGGCTCCTATGTGCATGGATTATTCATGGAAGGTAAAAGATTGCATCTTTTATGAGATGTTTCAGACATGGAGAAAGCCCGGTTCAGCCTTAAAAATTCTTGCAAACAGAGCAGGTGTTAGTACTCACTGGCTTATTTGAATTTGTACAGCTTTTGCAAAAGCTCCAAGCAGCGGAGCCTTTATTCCACGCTGATGTCAGAGACACGCCAGCTGAGGGCAGCACCCATCCAGTTTACAAGCAGAGTTTCACAAACCAGAAGCTGTTTTTTGGAAATTCAGACTGCATATCATGAACCTGAGGACCGAGTTGTCTGAAACTACACGGTTCTAGTGAATAAATATATTATGCTCTTATTTGATGTGTGAGTAAGACAAATCAGGAAACTCAGAACCTAAAATAATTACTGCTAAAAAACAAGGGGGAATGAGATGGCAGTATCAGCAGAGCACCAAAGGGGTCCACTTAAACAAGAGCACAGACCACGCAGGACAGCTATCGTAGTTCCCACCACAGCCAAGTCCTACCTTCAGCTCTGCAACTTTCATGCAAACCCATGCTGAAGGGATGAGTGGGGACAGAATTTATTTAGATATCCCACACACAGTAAGGCAAAATGCATTCATGAGTCACAGTGAGATGACAGTAGTCGTTAGGGCTAACATGTTAAGCCATGGCTACCCAACCTTCACACTCCATCCTCGACTGTGCTGCTAGAGCAACTCCTTCCCACCCATTAGTAGTTATGAAAACAGCCCCCCTTCTAAGCGAAAAAGCCCCTGGGCAGCTGGCACCCTGACAATTTCATGATATTGCAGGCGCTCGATGGGACATCCCTTCTGGTGTGATAGCAGACGCTCGACTGAAGGAGTTGACGCCCATGATGCCAGTCATCTTCATCAGAGCCATCCCTGTGGACCGCATGGACACCAAGAACGTCTATGAATGTCCTGTCTATAAGACACGGATGCGAGGTCCCACCTATGTCTGGACCTTTAACCTAAAGACAAAAGAAAAAGCTGCTAAGTGGATCCTCGCCGCTGTTGCTCTGCTCTTACAGATCTAAACTTTAATGACTATGGAAAACAGCAAATGCTTTTACTTGCAAAAACACTCAAAGTTGTGTAACTTAGACTAAGTTTGATTGTACCAGAACTATTTTAGCAAAGTATCAATAAAAACAGTGCTGGAACTGCTGTCATGTGGAGACTGCTCTCACAATACATGGAGTTTCTCATGACGGATACTGGTTTTCAGCTGGTGGTTTCTGATAAAGTGCTGGTTGAGTGCCAGACCACCAAAGGAAATCAAACAGAACAATTGCATGCAACTATCTGGATTCCTTTCCTTCTCATAGCTCTCTGCCTTTCCACAGCTATTTGTTTGATCGCTCAGTGCTAACTGTGAACAGAAATTCATCAAGCCATGTGCACAACACCTTCCTGCAGGGAAGCATGTATCTGTTTAGACCAGACAGAAGAAGAAAGGTGCAGATTTGGCCCAGTTCACCAACATGTCAGCCAGTACAACCCCAAGAAAGTCCAGCTGCAAACAGATCAGTCTCTACAGTTGCATAAAACTTCCCTCACAGCTAGTGGCAAGAAAAGCCACAAGGGGAGGCGAGTAGAGCGGCTTGTTTCTTTGTAAAGCATTTAGAATAAATTACCATTAAGCTTTACACTTACCTTCAGCCTTTTCAGGTGCCAGAAATCCCTTTTGTTGGCAATACAAGATCAGAACACACTGCACATACTCCACTAGTGAAACTCACAGGGCAGGCCGAGCCTGCGCTCTAACACATCTTTATCTGGCTTCCCAACCAACTTCTTTGCAGGACGTGTTACGGTTTGAGGCTCCCGCTTTCAGCAAGTAACATCCAAAAATCACACTAGCCCCAAAAGTCCCCTCATGCCCTCTCCGCAATTCATGAAAGACACTTGTAACACATCTTAACATGAAGGAGCCAGATACACAACCCGAGAAATGGAGGCCGCATTTATGTAAATAAAATGGATGTGTGAACACTCAGCATCCAGGGCACACACTCAGGTGCCAACTGCATGGACTATGTGCACAGCACACAAAAAAAATCTAAGAGCGATTCCATGAAGCTCAGAGGGGCTCCAGTTACTGGGCAGTCAAACGGGCAGGCAAGTCCAGGGCACTGTACCAAGCAGAAAAGCAAAAACAACTGCCCCTGTTAACCAACATCTACAAGGTGAAGACAAAACATTTTAAATATTCCAACAATGTTTTCTATTAGCTGGTCAAGATAAAATAAACACAGCCCCTCTCCACAAAACTCTGAAAGGGACATTTCAGGAATGGAAGTTTTATTTCTATGCATGGGAAAAACCCTTGTACGGGTTCTCTTTCATTGACCCTTCCAGAAATTCTAGTAGATGAAACCCAGTACAGGCCTTAAGCAATGATTCTAGTCAGTGGCAAGTACCCCAGAAGAAAAGAGAGATGCCTGTTTTTTCCCCACATCTGTTTCCATCATCTATTTCTTCCACGTGATAGAGAGTACTGCACTTATTAATTGCAGTCAGTGCAATATAAATTCCCCATAAGAATGGCAAAAAACTCACCCAAAGCAGCAACTTTTCTTCTTTCAAAAGAAATTCTTGATCAGAGGCGTTACCAGCTTCACCCACAGTTTCACATAACGATTTGGCTGCTCAAATGTTGATGATGAGACTACACCTGAGCAGAGGTAAAGCTGCTCCTGTTCCTACACAGGGAAAGAAACATCATCCCAGTAAATCCTAAGTGTTAAATTATATAATGGCCTTTAAGAAAAGCAAATTATCACAGATAAAACTGGCCGTGGATCCTGCCAAAAGGATGCATCATTTCTGCCACAAGCCTGAACATAAGAAAGAGTCTCATTCCATGTGGCACAACTCACAGAGCAACCGAACCACCAAGGAGCTAGCACAGGATCTGTCCTTCACACCTGCCTGCCACAGCACTCCGCTTTTTGATGACTATTGGTGCGCTCAGTAACAGAACCTCAAGAATTAGCAATTTTAACTCTACAAAGAGCAAAGGTAGAAGGTTTTGCCTTTTTGCACCCCACAGTTGCAAGAGAGCTGAGCTTCAGTTTCAGAAAAATCCTAAATCCCTCACTGTAATTGCCAGAAAAGGAAACCTTACCATAATCTCAAGAGACTGGCTTACGCAGCTCTTTCTAGACACAGCTCAAGCGCTGTGTTTTCAAATGAATATGCAGTCATGATTTCAACTAAATTACCAGAAACACTTAGGCTTCTCCAGTGTGTACACAATACTGCTGAAGGAGGAAATGAACCATCATGATGATAATACATGCTCGCATTGCACATGAAAGCAGCTGTTTGATCAAAGGTAGAAGCAGTTTTCTTATCAAAGCCAGTCAGGTTTCTAGATTTGCAGGCAAACAAGGAGCAGACCATCTACGGTAAGTCTGTTCATAATCTTTTTTTCATTAGCTAAGCTGTCACAAACAACAGAAAATACTCTGCACTGTTTAAATTCAGCGTGGAACAGGGAAACAGGAATCAAGCGCTGGAAAGTTAACACCAAAAAGATGAACCAACAGCAGAAGGAAGACATTTGTGTGCCTAAGCAGTCTAATTTTAGAAACCCCAAATACTCCAAGAGCTATAGTCAGCCCTGCTATGAAGATTCTGCACCATGGTCATCTGATACAGTGAGGTCATCTGATCACTGGAAGTGAGACCAGTTATCTGAATTGAAGTTCAGTTCATTCAGTGGAGCACCCAAAGATACCCAGACCACCCAAATTTCTTCTCAAATCTCATCGCACATTTTTAAAATGGAACTGAACGTTACATAGGCAAAGTGATTTCATGGCAGCATACCAGTAACGTATTAAGTCTTCTAAACAAAGATCACAGAACAGTAAACAAATAGCCAATCTCAAAATCAGCTTCCAGCAAATGGGAATGGTTTAAAGCCCTTTAAATTAGATCACTGCAGTGCTGCCTGAGAAAATTCCTTTGTCATATTTTCATTGATTCTCCCCTTCCATTAGAAACAAGTAGAGGCAAGATATGAATTGAAATATTCAAGCAACTCTTCCAGTAATAGAATTGTTTTTGATTAGATATACTCTGACTCATCCTGTGGAAGAGCCCTGATGCAATAGGGCAATTCCCATTGATCTTGAAGACAACTGTGCCTTCTTATGCCAGGACTTGGCTTAAGAGAATACATTTTTGAGATCCCTAAGTCACACACAGAGGCACCAAACCAATTTGCTTTGTATCAGAGCACTGCATGAGAAATTACTTGGGACACTGTCAGTTCCAGCAGAAAATTCAGAGTCAAGACAGCTGGAGAACCAGACAGGATTTAGAGAAGCAGCAAAAGAGCTGAGCAGTCCAAGCTGCTAATTAAAAAAAAAACAAACCAAAAAAAACCCCACCAAAACTGGGTCACTGAACATTAAACCATTGAAAAATGTTTGTGTCAAGACTACATAATGTCATATTATTCTTCAAGAATATATTATGTCATATAACTTCACGGGCAATCCAACCAGCCCAGAAATCCTCCTCTTGTAGAAACTACACTAAGATCCCCTGCCTTTGTTCACCTCCACAGCCTGCGGGCAGCCACCCAAAAGCTAACTGATTGGCGTTCATATTCCTACAAAGGATTTCCCAAATGCCTGAGAAGCAAAATCCTCTAGAATTCCAAGATCAGCAATTCAAAGGGCCTGACCTCACTATCCTAGAGCACAGTGCGACCTTGGCAATGCCCAAATATTGGGGATAAGGCCCAAGAACGTGCTGTGTGATCAGCGAGCAGAGGAGAGACAGCAGATCCTCTCCGAGTGCTGTGTCTCTCGGCATCCATTGCCTGAGCACTCCTGATACTCGAGTTCACTGGGGACACATGTTCTTTCCCGTTATGGCCTCCATTTCCCAGAAACAGGCACTTGCAGCAGGCATCTCATCAATAGTCACTTAACTGACAGCTCCTTGAGACTTCCTATGCTCAAGAAGGTTTTGAATTATTGTAGCTGTAGGTTTTTATTGCAACCGCGTCATCAGCATTCCCTATGTGACCAAGAAGCACAACATCCATGTTACCTCCCCATAATCAGCCACTTACCTGATGGAGTTGCTGCTGCAAGGCTTTATTTTCTGTCACTATTGCAACCTGAGCTTCCAAGTCACGATGAACTGATCGATATCCGAAATTAGGAGAGCCAATCAGAGTCAGGCAGGGAAGATCGCTTCCTGCCAGGTACAGCCAGAGGCCTGCAGGAAAAACAGAGAAGAAAGGAAGCGTGGCAGACAAAGGAAATGACCGGAGTAGCCTCAAACAATCGCTTCACTTAAAAGAAATTAATTAAACATGTTAGATTATGGTAACTATAAAAGATCACGACACAAAGCAAGCTTCCTTGCAGATGGTCTAGCATGTCTTGTAAAGCTTCGTATGAATCTTGGGGTACCCTTGCACAGCTTGCATTGTCCAAACTTGTGCTCTTAACAGGGGGGCTGCAGCATGCTCAGTGCCGCCCCAGGGACACATTCTTAAGAATGTAAATAAACTGCACGGAGGGGCCCAAAATAATCCAGAATGAGTCACTCATTAAGTTAGAGGTCGTTTTGCACCACGGCATATCTCAGAAACACCGAAATAAGACAAACAGTTTTTCAGTAAAGGAAAACCTACACCAAGCAACAGGGCGCCAGGCAGACAAGCCAGGCCTGGACCAGTCAGTTCCAGAACTGGAAGCAGCGCAGTTGCACAGTGACTAACCCCTTTCCCGAGACTACACAAGACAGTGACATGAAGAGGCATCTCCCTGCTCTGACAGGTGAATTCACATGAAATAGACTCGTAAGAGCAGTGCAAATTATTACACCCACTCACTTCCTGAGGAGCCACCCGAAGATGAAATCAAACTTTTGCCAGGATGCAAGACTCCCAAGTCCACTCACCACTCCAGTTCACACACAGCTTTGCCAGTGCAACAAGAGCACGCGCGATACAAACCAGATGGAAACACCGTACTACTCTCAAGCACACCGCTGTAGCACAGCAGGAAAGAACAGCTAGGGATGCCACGGCAGAGCCTGGACTATTGCCAAGGAGAGTCTATACAGCCATTCTCTGTGTATAAACGGACCCAAGAAGTGTTTGCTCTCCACTTAGCAAGGCACAAGCACTTAGAACAGCCCTGGGCAGGTCCCTGATAGATGGCTTATCCCTACTGCAAGTCACGCAAAGACTACAACAAAGAAACCATAGCATAAAAACCACCTTGTCCTTAAAATAGAAGCAGGTTTCCTAACTCAACCCCAGAGCAGTTCCAAGAATGCCTTGAGTAAGAAGCTGACGATTCACCGCTGGTTCCTGTAACCTCCTCCCCGCCCCCACATTGCACACTCTCAGCAGCTTTGCTGCCACTTTCAGTTACACCTCCCGGCTCAGAGCTGGCACTGCCCATAACTCAGTGGCACGACCTACTCCTCCACAGGCTCACCCCCACCCACAGAAGGGCAGGAGTGCCAACACGGGGGGCTCCGGCAATCACAAAAAGTACCCGAGTGGCACAGAGATTCGGCAAGTTCTGCCACCAAACAGGACGGCTGCCGGGGGCTGCGTGGTGCCCCGGCCCAGCCGCAGCACAAGGCTCCCAGCAGCAGGCCAGAGCTCTGCCCGGGCAGCAGCTACAAGGAACGCGCTTCCTTGCTCTTTAAGCAGTCACGCGGCAGCCCTAAAGCCTTTATGGTCCCTCTGGCTTTATGGTCACCTGGCAGGATCTGCTCAAACAGTGACTCACCTTTCCAGAAAGGGGAAGCGCAGTTTCCCAGCCGCCATTCAATGGCAGTAATGCGGGTTTATCTCCAAGCAAACAGCTACCTGCCTGGCACTCTGTCACCTGACACTTGCATGGAAGGGACCCTAATCCTAAAGGATGTACCTGTGTCACCCACAACACCACACCCAGAAATGCAGCAGAAGACGGGTAGGTGTGCACTGCTGCAGGTAGGCTTCATGATGTTACACCCAGGAAAGCCTCTCTCACTGCAAAGGTTTGCATTTCCTACTCACACGTGCATGATGGCTGTGCAGCGCTCTGAACTGGGCTGCTACAACTGCACTTGCACCAACCGAACCCAAGGACAGTCGTAACCCTGGTGGGAATACACACTGCGGGAAGTTGCGCATGAGGATACAAAATGTTTTAAGAGGAGCTAGAACAGTTTACAAAACAGCAGCCACAGCGTTTGGTGTAAATGAGCTAGATCCTATAGGAGACTAAAGGGTGTCTTTCATCTTAGCCCAAAAAGGAAGTATTAACAGGCACTATTTGCTGCTAGGGATCTCACATCCTCTTCCAGGAGCCAGACTCTATGTGTAACTGCCTTTCATCTGTCTCCGGGGTTTCCTCCTTTTCCCTCTTCTGCCCTGTCCTCTCTTTCACACACACTACGTGACTCCTGCAGAAGGAAACCGGGTGAATCAAACATGTGCCAAAGGGCAGAGCGTGCCAGAGAAGGGAGCTACAAGCTGATCCTTCTAGCACTCCAAAGAGGAAACGGAAAGAAGGCAGCAAACATCTCCAACTGTCCCTCCTGCCAAGCACGGGAGCTGCTGAACTCCGAGTCTTGTATCCCTCTCTCAAAGAGAATGCCATACAGCAGACGGAGCCCAAAGCACTTCCACGAGAAGGCACAGCTGGCCCAAAAAAGGATTGACTGCCACGTGCACTTTGGTAGCTTGGAAAAACAGCCCATGCCTTCCGAGCTCAATCCATGCCAAACCACAAAATCCCACTCAGAGTCAGCAGTGCCCAGCAAGAGGAGGAACCTGTGAACCACAGATCGCTTTAGCACGTGCTTCCTGGAAGACAGACCACACAGGACTTCCCAGCCAGGCAGGCACCTCCCTTCAGGCTGCCCTGGATCAAGATAAGGGTTTTACTGCACTAGAGTTACTGATCCCACTGCAGGAGAGGCACAACACTCGTTAGAAAGGTTTGTCATTTCAACATAGAGGCAGCCTAGTAACACTTGTGTATTTTCTTTAGTCAAGAGAAGGCCTACTCAGCAGCTTTCTCTCCCTGCCACCTCTGAACCTTCTTCTGAACAACCCTGCAGGAAGCAGGGCAGATAGAGGCATTCCCACAATCATTAACAGCTAGTCTCCTTAAACAAAAACAACGGGAGAACAACTCCCGGACAGGAACAGGCCAGAGCCCCAGGGGCTGCACCCTTCCAGCATTCAAACCGGACACGTGCTGCAAACAATGGAAATGCCCCTCAGCACACTGCAAAGCCGGCTGGGGAAACTTGCATGTTAATTAGTGCCAGATTGGGTACTGCTTACAGTAATAGAATTGTCCTAGGGGACCAGTGAGCCATCACAGGAAGTGACACAGTGACACGGTGCAGAGCTCTACTTGCAGATTAGAGTAACAGAAGATGCTGTGGGACACGGCAAAGATGTCTTAGCTTGGCCGAGAGCCATGCCTGTCCAGGAGACCAAATCATTTTGTGAGGTGTTCCACTGGTGCACCTCCACATGGGAAGACTGTAAGAATCCAGATATTTATAAAGTGTCACATGCATCAAACGTCTCAAAAAAAAAATCCTCAATTAAGTAGACTTCCTAAGCTATTTGCATTATTAAAATCTACTACTGAGCAATCAAATACTTACTACTGTGTATAAAGTAGGAGAACATAAGAGTCAAGGACTGCACTTTCTGGAAGGAAAATGTAGAGAAACAACCAGCAACAACCAGTCAGGGAAAAATACTCATGCTTTGGTCAAGGTGGCATTGGGCTTGTGAAAGTTGTACACAATCGATCAAGCAAGAAAGAATCTGGGGTCTTCTGCAGAAGATCATGATGGCAGTATTAATTCTTTTTGTTATTAACTACATTTGTTAAGCAATAGTCATTTCATAGCAACTTCCCCTCCAGCTGCCTCCAGCTCCCAGAAGGCACATGGGTGCATCTATTCACTATGCTGCACTTTCCTGTGAGCCATAAACAGAAGCTGGTACAAATTCCTCAACACCTGCATCATCCCCACAAAGACCGGCTGCCAAGAGAACGTGGCGTCCAGGACCACTGGGGAGTCACCACTAGTGAGCTCCCTTCCTGCTTCTGCCGCAGATCCCGCCCTGGGGTCCCTGACACAGTCATCACTTCTTGCTGCTGAAACCGGCAAGAGGGATACAAGAAACTGAATCACAACTGTTACTGCGATCATAAATACATCCAGATGCTTCCTTTTCTTTCACATCAAGTTGCACATCAAGACAGTGCCTTACTGTCGCCACAGGGACAATTCCTGTATAATCTCTGGGACTATATTTGAATCAGGCAAGACATGACTTCGCATGGCTGTCCCCCTGAGTGATCCAAACCTTCCAGGTTTATGCAAGCAAGATGTTTGAACCTTGGATGAGTACTTTGGAGGTTAAGTCTAGACTCGGCACCCAGCCATCCCCTCACTAGTTGCTCAATTCAAATATGCACAAGTCTCAAACGCCTTCTGAACAAGTCCTCTTGGGAAACGGACATCTTACCTTTGGCATGGAAAGTCCACCCAGCCCTAGAGTACTCCTGCAGCTGGACCCTCTCCTGTTGGTGAAGGTAGCAGACCTCACTGTAAAATTGGTGTTCAATGTAAACATAGGCAGCAGGGATGGCACCTGCCACCCCTTTGGCACCAAAAAAACCATTCACCTCCGGTGAGGCCAGAAGAATCCGATACTCAGCCCTAGTGCCCAGAATGAGGTCCATGTAAGCTTGTGTCAGGTTGAAGTAGCCAGTGGTAAGGTATATCCTGGCATCCCGTTCAGCCTCTGTCAGCAGCGTCTCTGTGACCATCTCATCTATTTGAATCCCAAAAGGTTTCATTTGGATTAAGGGATAGATCCAAGTGTCGGGTTCTGGTTTCAGACCCCCAGAGGCTTGAGAGCCTTGCTGGGATAACAAGGAGCTGCCTTGCTGGCTGCTGTGGAAAGTCTTTGCGTGAAGGAGTTCTTGTCGTGTCCTGGCAGAGTTGATCACCTCCATGACTCTTCGATTTGCTATCTCACAGTAAGCCATCTTGTCTCCTGCAGGAAAACCACAAGAGATTGTGTTTGAGACCTAAAGGTACAGAGCTACACATTGCCTATTATGTAGCGGGAAAAACTACTGACAGGACACCAGTATGGGAACAAAAAGGAGCTAACACAAAGACCACACAACTTTCTCTTCCCTAAGTCTCAACAACCAATGTTTTAAGGTTAGCAAAGCTACATTACAGAAGAAAAATATTCAGCTTTAAGAGGGGTAAGAAACTTGACTAGCAGCAGCTTGAAAAATCCACTGAGAAATGAAAAGACCAGGGCAAAGCTAAAATGGTAACCAAGAATCACCAGAACATACAAAATAAACTACTGCCCACAGGCTAAGCTGATATCACACAGCAGTGCGCAAGGCCAGGACAAAAACTTATGATGCTATCAACCTGACAGACAGATGCCCTTCTCTGCCCACTTCAACGCTTGTTCTCGGCCTTCCTAATCCAATATTCATTTGATTGCCAGAATAGACTCAACCACAAATTATTAATTACCAAAAATAGCACTACATTCATGAAGCTTTCAGAATATGTACACACAGAACATCTAGAATTATAGACATTAATATCAAAAATAGAAAGAACCTCTCAAGGAATTTAAGTTCTTGTTTAAGGTCATAAGCAGCAGAATTATGAAGAAGCAATGAGACAGTTATAGAGGAACTTCTAGCCTTTGCACACTCTGCCAGATTAGCTGGTGATAGCCACCGTGCTAGGAACACTCTGATAGATCCAGTCTCAAAACTCTAGCAATCTGGATTTTAGTAATGGATGGCACAGAACTGGGACACCCCGCAGGCTGTAAACAATGGTCAGACACTCAGCAATTCACAAATGGATGAAGTTCAGGTCATCCTTAAACCCTGGCTGTCACTCCCCTCCTCTGGATCGTATCATCCACCCAGATAAGACAACTCCCTCCTACCTTGGTACGGGTGTACCATCCCCTCCATCATCTGGACTGTATCATCTCGCTGTAATTGCAGAGACACATCTCCAATCGCATCCACTAGCTCCGTGAAGAAGTCTGCAATCTCAGGAGAGTCCTGCAGGAGAACATAGCGGTCCTGACGATTGGTGAAGTACAAATCACTCAGGTTTGCGCTAGGAGAGAAAAAGAAGAGTTGAGTTCCAGAACAGAGCATAGGCATATGATCCTGAACACCCCAGCCTAGGTTACAGATCTCACTCTGCATATAACTGGACTAAAGTACAAATTGGCTATTTCCTTTTGAATCATGAGAAATCTTTCTTTTTTCCTTTTGAGAAAGACTCTCTCTTTCATATGAGAATCTCATGTGGAAGAGCTGTGGCTGCTCTTCCATCTCAGAAGAGCATTGATACGATCACTACGGAAAGACCAGATGCAAATAATGAAGTTCAGACAGCATTGGTAGCATGCATACCTTGCCTCAAAACCTCAGCTAAATGAACCATATAAGGGCCTGAAGAGGCAGGACTCACCCGCTCAGGATCACATTATCATCAAAGAGATAGACCTTGATGTGCTGCAGTCCAATGGTCTCATTAAAACGCTCTGGAATCAGGAGCCTGAGAAGTCCACGCAGGTTTGGGGTGTGGAAGAGGGACACACGGACTTGCTCGGGAAATCGCTGCAGCAATGGAATTAGCATTGTTCGAGAATTCTTCCTACCTGGGAGACAAGGGGAGTTTCACACGCAGGATCACACCAGACGGGATATATCACGGCATGGCACCACAGCTCCTCAGCTAGAAGCTGGTTACAGAATAAGCACCAATCTCATCTGCTGGCACCTAACATGTTTTCCTTTTTTCTTTTTTTTTTTTTTAAATCACTTTCATTTGCACTATGTCAATATTGGAATTGACATCCAGAACTGTAAGGTCATTGATGAATGGGCCTTGGAAACAGTCACTGAGCAGGTCTGACACCATTCAAGCTTCTTAATCAAGCCACACCCAGCATTAGTTAACACATGCTACAAAGAGTCACCACAAAGGTTTCTGATTAAGTGTACTGCTAATTCCAACAATTCCCACTTTCCTTTAAAAATGAAAATATAAGAGAGCATGATGGATAAGGGCAAATGCACTGACAAGTGAACTAAGCAAGAAAGCACAAGTTGCACAGAGCAGAGTTTGGCCCTTCTCGCTCCTACTACCTATTTTCGGAAGAAAAGCTGTTCAGCTTGAAGATTTTCTGGGAATAAGTAGTAACTGGTATACAAAAGGCCAGTTTTGAAAGGTAAATGATTTAAGCAAGTAGGTCCAATTGGTCAAGACAGCCTCTCTCTGAAAAGAACAGTTTATCTAGCCTAACTGTAAAGTAAGTCCTTGAAGAAAGCAAAGCGTTGAAATATCTACCCCGAGATCCCCTGGTGTAGTCAAGAAGAATGGAAACTCTGAGGTTAGACAATCCTTTTGCTTGCAGCGACTTCTCCAGCGTTTCTTCTAAGCAATCCACCTGCAGAGAGAGATTTCTCTACTCATTACAGAAAGCAAATAAAGCTTTATAAGGAAAGTGTTCAGCAACCAGGAGGCCAGTGGCCATGAAAGCTTCCACACCCTAGTATGAAGGGTTTTTCCCTTCATTTGCTTCATAATGCTCCCAATGAGCATTTCCTACTCATGCAAAACACTGCTATTTAGACTTTGCATCTGTCAGACCGGCATCCTACTCTCAGCCTAAAGCAACACATGAAAGGGCATCAATTTTACATGCGCATATTCTTCAAGCCTCTGAAGAGCAATTAATACTAGCAGAAAGTCCCAACATCATTCCTAAATCACAGATTTGCATTACCAAAGAGAAACCTTGGTAGGAGTTCACAAATGATGCAGAGGCAGTTTTATTCCTTAACTACAAGGCTGTTTGTCACATGCAAATTCAAATCTTGTGTACAAGCCCAGACAAAGCCAGGCACAAAACCCTGTGCAGGACTCTGTCCACCTTTACCCTGCTGTGGAATTTGCATTCCAACATAAAAAACTGGCCAAGGTCAGGCTTCTCCCTAAAGGTCTTGGGTAACGCTTTTGTTTCTAGAGGGAAGGACAGGAAACAGAAAAGGTAAACAACATGAAGCAAAACTGACCTCTGTCTTGAATGCAGAGAGCTAATACTGCATCTGCATACTGTACTTGGAGGACAAAACATAGCACTACATACGTACAACTTTAATCATGTTCAAGAGAAATGCCAGGAAAAAAAAATTAGCCATGATCCCACAGTTCTGCAAAAACCCTTTGAACACTATGCCAGTAACCTCTAACAGTCTGGAAGATCCAGGCTCATTATCCCATGAAAAAGTTCAGTAGTTCCATGGCTCTCTACTAGGTCTAAAACAGAAACTCCATACGCCTACGTTCCAAATTCCTCCCTCCCCCACCCTACGTACAAGCACACAAATGCAGCCAGGAACCCTGAGAAAACCCTCAAGGAGAGGAGAAAACACACGTAAAGTGAATCCCTATATGAAAATTTTAAGGACATTACAAGCTCACAAACTGCACCCCACATACACATCTTGCACCTGCAGGAACAGGATGCTTTTTGCAAAGGCAGGCATTTTCTTTCTGCATTCACTTTCTCCCCTTCCCAAACCCTTTCCACACTCACCAGCTCCTGTTCAAGGAGCCCTGTTCCCAGGTATAGTGAAGCCATCACCACTCGCTGCTTGGCTGTTTTTATCTGCACCTGGGAGTAGCAGAAAATAAGTTCAGTTTCATCCTCGGTCTTTGTGATCACTAGGAGCTAATGATCCAGACCACAGAAGAGCTGTGGTTCCCCCGAGGAGGATCGCTTTAGCCAAATCATAGCATTGTCTCCCTTGCCTTGTAGAAGGAAAGGCACAAGGATAACACACTGATAGCAAAGATGTAAAACACACAGGTCTTTACAAAGCAACATCAGCACCATTGCTGCATCCAAAAATCAAGGAAGAGATCAATGGTTTCTGGAAAACAGAGGAACACATTCCCTGCAGCTAAAACTATTACATACAAGAGCAGTTACCACACAGTAGCTGCAACATTGGGATTGTATCAGTACTGGCAATCCCAGCCTTCATTCTGCAACTGCTTTAATCCTTTGTATCCCATCCTGTGAACTAGCTAGAACCTAGAAACCTTTGTTTACGGAGCTCTCCTCCTTTCCCCTGTGCTCACCACCAATGCCGCAGGGGGTGGTAGCTGCTGCCCTCGTGGCCCACCCGAGCCGCCTTCTCCAACAGCTTACCATGGCGATCCAAGATCATGTTTCAGAAGTACTGGAACTTGCTTTAAATACGCATTGTGAAAAGACTCAAGCAACTGAGCTAAACAAAGAAATTCTCACCTCAGCCCTACTAGTTACCTAAGAGATGCAGTATTACAGGATTCACAGTGTAATGACCTAAAAGACCTTTGGGAGGGATTGAGGGAGCTGTGCTTGTTTTGTATTGCAAAGAGGAGGCTGGGAGGTGATCTAACAGCAGCCTGCAATTAATTGCAGAGTAGTTACAAAGATGACGGAGCCAAACTCTTCTTGGTAGTTACAGCTGAGCAGGAGCCACAAACAGCTTTGGAAAGTTCAGGTCTGGCACCAGAAGAAAACCTGTGAACTACTAAGATGGTGCAGCACTGGAACTGCTTACCCAGAGGCAGAACCTTCCTCCTCAGCCATTTTCAAGGCTCAGCTAGACAGAGCCTGCCTGACCTGATCTAGCATTGACAACAATCCTGTTTCAAGTAGAAGGCTGGACTAGCAACCTGCAGGTGCTCCTTCCTAACAACTTGTCTATGATTCTTCATAACCACTGCAGCTCCCAGCCCCCAAAAACCATTCCCACAACTTGGAACCCGCAACTCACCTTCAAGAGTTCATAGAATTCAGCTGGGGATGAAAGCACCTTGACATGCGAGCTGGAGATCCCAAACTCTGGAACCAGATTCCTGATCCACTGGAACCTGTGTGCTCCTTCTGGACAAAGGGAACAAGGCGGGGCTGTGATCAGAGGAACAGGAGGGGTGAGCAACGGAGCTAGAAGAAGCCATGATGATCTGTGAAAAGAAAGATGGAGAAATTCTATATAATGGAGCCTTTGCTTCCCACAAACAACCTCCAAGTAGGTCAAGAAAGAGCTGCAACCAGGGCCAATACATTGTAAGGATCCACAATGGCAAGAATGCCTTTCCCTTTCCATAATCCCACCAAAGCCAAATTTAGAAATAGAACACCACAAGAAAAAGGTAGGAGAGCAGATCTTGACATCATCAGCTCCTTCCCCTAACTGGCAGGGGAGATGAGGGAAAACAACACTTTCTTCAGAACAAGAACACAGAAGAGGAAACAGGCTGGAAGCTGAAGAAACTGAGGATGTGAACTCTCCCAAACACCCACAAATCAGACGTCTGGTGGTGCTGCTGTGGTACCAGCTATACCTGTAATCAGTCACTTCTGAATTGTCTTTATCACACACACATCAGATTTGCCATGGCCAACAGTCACTTTCATGTCTAGCTTAGTTCTCAGCTGGGCTAAAGATTAGTTGTTTCTATTTCAGGTAAAGACGTTTTAAAAATCATGCTACTCTAAAAGTTCCTTAACAAAACAGAAAAATGCTTCAACGCCTCAAACCTATCCAAAAAAAGATCTACAGCACGCAAAGCGCCTGAGTGCAAGTACAAGCAAAAGCAACAAAGTCATAGCACCAGAACGACGTACCAAAGAACCGATTCAACAAGTTTCAACAAGTACGAGCCAAGAAGCACAACTGCGAAACATTCGGTAGCCCTCTACAACGATGCCACTTGCTTTCTGCACAAGTACTAAAGGAAGGTCAAGACTTCTCTTACAAACTTCAGAGTAACTGTAAGGGAAACAGCAGGAAGCTCATTCTTTAAAAAGAAATTTCAGAACAAATTTAATTCCTTTGAAGTCACTTAGGGAAAAAACCAACTTACTGCTAACAGCCATGCTTCAGGGGGTGACAAGAAGCAAATGGCATCTCTTCTTCTCTGGAGACTTAGCATGCAAATTCATCAAGTCATACAATAACCCCTGGTAGGAGTTTGTCCACATGACAAAACCACATTTCAGCACAATTAGCAGCAGCAACTCCCATGAGATCCAGGAATCGACAAGCAAGGAAGGGACTGAACTACATCCCCAAACCTGACAGAAAACATTCTGGTCTGCAAACCCTACTCGCAGGAGTCAGACTTGCTGTCAGGACAGAACCGAGGCGGCTGGTCTCATCCCAGAGGAATGCCAGGTCCCTCGGGCCAACAGGCAGCCACCATCTTGTGACCCATCCTGATGCATTCTGCCACCACCACATACCAAGAAGAAACTTGGTTATGACCTTTACCAGAATTTGTTACGAGGAACTTTTAGGTTTTACCACAATCCAAAGCTCAAATGACCACAGATTCCAGGAAGATGATTTCACTCATTTGCTTCATGATAAAACACTGGATCTTCACAAGGTTTCCGAACACCCTTACACAGAAGCCAAACAGTTTGCAGTTGCGTTTCCTGGAAAATCCACTGGTTTGTCACTGACTATTCATCGCAACAGAAATCTGAGTCAATTTGTGCAAGAATTCCTAGGATGACATTTTTCAACAGATCATGTGGACCAGGCTCAGACTTGACACCCAGAAGCTGTGTAGATTACCAACACAGGCTGTTAAAAACAATGAAAATATTCCATAGAAGATGTTAAAAAAAAAAAAAATCAAAGCAGAAAAGAAATACGAGAAATACTGTTTTTCACGCACATTCTAGTGAATCTTTACAGAACCTGAGCAGGACCCTTGCGCATCTTTGCTCAACTCACGTCTCAAGGCGTGAGCAGAGACCCGCTGCTACATTACCGCCAAGTGAGCACAGCAAACAGAGCAAGGAAGACCGAGCTACATGAATTCGGACTAGCATCCAAAAATACTTTTTTTAAAAACAACAAAATGCACGGCTTGCAGAGCAATAACAAAGTCAGGGCTATAACCCAGCCCCGCAGATTACAAATTACATTCTCTGGAATTATTCCCACTGAGGCAACAGTGGCAAATTTTATGCATTTTATGATAACAATTAATCAGCAAGAGGAGATAAATATTTTCCTTATTATTCCATTGGTCAGTCCTCGCCAATTATACTTCCAAAAGCCAGTACAGTGGCCGAAAAGCCACTTTGCAGAAACATGATTCCAAGAAGCCATTTTCTGGCAAAGAGTATGAAAACTGCAAGTTAAACTGCATCCTCACTCTGCGTGGCCGAACGTTAGGTTTACGGATTGATGAGGCGCTCTTCAGGCAGACCTTTCCCAGTGCTGCTGAGGGAGTAAAATCGATCTGAGTCACCAGCACTATTTGGCTTGAGCCTTCAGATTAATTCTATGCATGTATTGATATCCACTAATTCTATACTCTGGATTTTTTGCTGCCTAGGCAATTTAGAGTATATCTACACTGTTTGATCTTTTAATCCAATACTGAAATTTTAGAACTTATTTAGTGTTGAGAGCCTAAGGCTTTTATAACTATCAATTAAATCGGTATTTCGCTCCAGCTGACAGCAACAATGGCACAGCAGCCGTCTACCGAAGTGGCACCTTCTACCCACAGGTGACTGAAAATAGCTCAAGCAACTCCCCAAGTATAACACAATCCTTTCAACTGTACGCACACAACAGTCAGAAACCACGTAACATTATGAAGAAATCATCAAAATTCCATACTTCAACAAACCAGCTTTCAGAGAAACAGAAAATGGGGCGGGGGGGGAGTCCTTCCCATGTACTCCACATCACTGAGTTAACCGGAAAGAGAAAACAGAACTAGAAGGAACCACCTCAAATCTTTTCTGCATAAAAAGTTGACCCTAAATATAAACGAGGGATTTTTTTTGTGTGTTCTATTTTTAAAAATTGTGGTTTTGGTACACAAACTCATGATGGAGCCGAAACACTTATTCACTGTAAAACCTCATCTGCAGAACCAGAGGTGAAGTGAAACTGCAGGATACGGCGCCGTCCTTTCACCCACGCATACGTCACCACACAGGGGGATCTACAAATTGCTTGTCTTTGAATTCAGTTGTCTCCTTCCAGGGCCCAGTACAGTGATTTATCTACGCTAAAAAACACTGATGAAACCAAAAGAGAAGTTTGAAAAGAATTTCCTTGGCTTAACCAGGAACATACAGCGGAACACGGGCTAACACAGGGCTCTGAGACAACAGCGAGGACGACTGCAGCACATCTGCTGTCCAAGGGGAAAAGGAGAGTGAAGACATGCCGTGATAAGAGAGATGCCACCCTTACAAAAATAAGTTTAACTTGTCCATAAGATTGTATCAGGCACCGTACTAACTAAAACAAAACACAGAATCCTTCCAGTGTTCTCTTACCAAGTACAGCGCAAAGTGATGCCCAAAGACTGGGGGAAAAAGACCTTTTTTTAAAGACTTCTTCAAAGCATTTTGTTTGATCACTTCTGAATCCAGAACATGGTTCTACAGAAAGACAATCATCTCCGGTTTTTTAATGTTTTGTTTTTAGCATGAATTGTACTCCTGATCGCACAGCCCCACAAAAGGAGCAGTGTCAGCAGAACTAAGGCAGCAGTGCGGCAGCAAAAATAAGGAGAGGAGAAGCTGTTCAGGGGAGCGTGGCTGCAGAAAGACTGATGGGAGGAACCACAGTCTGAGGCTGCAGCTGTGCATTCCCCTTAGCACGGCACGCAGCCCGTCTGGCACCGAGAAGGGCAGACCTGCCTCCCCGCAGCTGTGCCTTCCCCGTCCCTTTCGCTCCCTGGGGAAGGAGAGAGAGGAAAGGGAGAGTTTGGGCAGTTTTCAGAGGTCAGCTCCTGGACCCCGCTCACTGCGCAGCTGCCCAAGGGAGATGTCAGGAACAAGCTGTGGGAAGAAGAATGAAGGCCCACTCCTTCCCACAGCAGCCCACTCAGATCTGCTTAAAATGACAGTGAGAACACCCTCTGTGCGCGGTTTGATAATTCACCTGCTCCAGCCTAATGGTGACTGCTGCTGGAAGGAGCGGCCCTCTTCCCCGCTCACCTCTCTCGTGCTAGATGCAGCCCCGGCGCAGACAGGACTGAGACCTGTTCTCATCTCTTTTCTGACAGGGAGCGGGAGGATCTCACCTTCCACCGACACTCCCCAGTCCAGGCGGGTTGTGCCTAACACCTAAACCCCGGCCAGTGCCGCTCCGGAGGCTGACCAGCACTTGTGATAGCCGAGGTGGAAAGCTATCCCTGGCAAATGAGTAATATCGTTTTGCACCTGAAAGACAGCAGGAGTAAAGGGAATAAAAAAGAAGGAAATAAAGTACACCTCTTGTCCTAAGGGCAAACAGACAGCTAGCGCAGACTGACGGCCTAAAGCAAGCTTAAGGAGCAGAACTAGCCCTAAGCCTAAACCTAAGCCTAGCCTTAACCAGCCTTTTCAGCAGCTGATTCACTGCGGAAAATAGCAACCGCTTCTGCAGAACCGCCCAGCCGGGGCAGGCCGAGGGGTCCCTTGCCGGCAGGGCCGTCACTTCCCGCACCTCGGCAGCGTTTTTGACGGGTTCGGTCGGGAACACACGGAGCAGAAACCCCCGGGCAGCGCCGCGCCGAGAAAGGAGAAGCGGCGAGCGAGGGGACAGCGCGCTTCCCGCCCGGGCCTTCCCGGATAACG
>NW_008824894.1:832268-832655 GCF_000699105.1 Pygoscelis adeliae
CCCGTCCCTTCCCCCGTGTTTCACCACTCCTGCCTCAGGCAGAGCTCCAGAGCTCGTTTGCATTTCAGACCAGCTGGTTCACCGCAGCCTCACTTCCCAGAACTGCTCTTCTTGTGTTTATCCCTGACTGGCAGAGGCAGCAACGGCGGCGGCAGCTCCTCCAGGGCAAATTAAACTATTTAAAATAAAATCCACTGACAAAGTCTGGTTTGTTTTCGAGGTCGAAACTGACAATTGCCAAAAGAAAATGCAGAAAAACCAGGTGGGGAAGGGGGGCCCCAGCCCCCCCTCGGCTCCGTTCACTGCCTGATCTGCCAGGCCGGTCACCGTCCTCTCCCAGGGCACTGGCACCGTGGCTGCCGGCCCCCGCCCGCCGGCCCCCGCCCA
>NW_008824894.1:834448-837333 GCF_000699105.1 Pygoscelis adeliae
CTCCCTGCAGAGCGACCCTCGCAGCAGCCAGCCCGTGCCCCGCTTCGACTGTGTGCTCAAGCTGGTACATCACTACATGCCGCCCGCGCCCTGCGCCATCCCCGAGCAGCCGGGGGGGTCCCTGCACCCCAAGCGCACCTACTACATCTACTCGGGCGGCGAGAAGATCCCTCTGGTGCTGAGCCGCCCGCTCTCCTCCAGCGTCTCCACCCTGCAGCACCTCTGCCGTAAAACCGTCAACGGGCACCTGGACTCCTACGAGAAGATGACTCAGCTGCCGGCTCCCATCAAGGAGTTCCTGGACCAGTACGATGCCCCCCTCTAAGGGGCCGGCGGAGCAAGGTTACACGCTACAAGCACAAGAGCAGGGGACAGGCACAACGCCCCACCGGTGCAGGGACTCGCAGGGCACGCCAAGCCTCTCCCTCTGGGAAGGAGAGGAGGGGGACTGGGGCGAGCCACGGTGGGCCCGGGGCTGTGGCCAGCACAGCCTGGTGCCCTTGGTGCTGGGGGCACCCCCCCGACGAAGCGTGACACCTCCTCTCCGCGGGGAAGGAGACTGCTCCGGTCGGACTGTGGATGTTACAGTGCGCCCAACGCGGAGGCCTCCCCGTTGTGGCTGGGGAGAGCCCATCGGCAAAGCCTCCGGGGGCTCAGGCAGCCAGGACGGCACCTGCAGCATGGGGGGACGTGTGCCCCGGCAGCCACATCCCCGCTGCTGTGGCGGGACCACACCTGGGAGTGTCCTGGCGAAAGCCCCCTTCTGCCACCAGAGAATGGAAAGCACTGGAGTCCAGCTCGTGCCTGATCACTTTTCCTCGGTTTTAAGGGGAAAGTGTTTTTTGCCCATACTGTACTTTACCTCTTGCTGCCTCCTTATGGGTGGAAGCTCCTTTCACACCAGGCCCCAGACTTGGAGGTCGCTGCCTTTTTCCCCTCGTTGCCATTTTCCAGGGGACTAAGCCTTAATATTCTCCCTGCCCCGTGGTCTGGGTTACTGCACACCGTTTGGTGACACTGCGTGATAACGGTCCCGGTGATGTGCTGCGAAGCCAGAGGGGAAACAGCGTGTCCTAACACCGCTGAGGGTCCCGCATGACCGTGTCTGCAAGGAGCACCCTGGGGACCTGGTGCTGCCACTGGACCGTTACTCCCGAGTGTCGCATCCCACCTCTGCCCGGCTGCTCCCCGCAGACCCTGGCCATGCTGCTCCACGGGGGCACCGATTCCCACGGGAACGTGGCAGGAGGATCCCCTGGAGCATGTCGTCTCGCGAATGCTTTTCTGCATCCGCCCGGAGAAGCAGTTGGGTTTTTCTGGCTTTTTTTAATTTAATTTTATTTTTTAACCAAAGGGATGTTTACAGGCCAACGTGAATCACTGTCTTTTATAAAGATTCCATCTTCACCTCCAGCCTTGAGGGCTGAGCAAAACCATGCTTGAAAATTGAACCAAAACAAAACTCAGATGAAACTTTGCACATATTTATATTTATATTCAGAAAGGAAACGTTTCCATAATTTATAATAAAGAGCACTATTTTTTAATGAAAAACCCCAGATCTGGTTTGTTTCCTCCCCTGCACGCCCGAGGCCGCTCAGGCCCCCCCGGTGTGACGCACGTCCCTCCCTGGCCGCTGCCCTCGCTGTGATGCTGGGATGGTGTTTACACCACGTAAGCGCCGGCTTCCTGGAGCTGCTCTCTGTGCCGGGGTGATCCCGCCGCAGTGACTCACAGCCTGGTGTGCGTAAGCACTGCCCCAGCGCTCAGGTATGTCTGAGCCCTGCGACATCACTCCGCCGGCCGGGCCAAGCTGCGAGGCACCGCGGGGACAGGACCCGCTCCTGGCTCCAGGCACGTGCCGCAGCCGCAAACTGTCCCTGGACTGCGGGACATGGCCCATCGCCCTGGGCAAAGAGGAGCCGAGTTGGTGGCCAAGGCTGGCCTGTGGCACAGCCCCAAGCGCAGCCCCGCTCTGCAGCACTCACGACGTGATGTGCCGCGCTCCGCAGCGAGTCCGTCCTGCCTCCCAGCCTGCCCCCAGCCCAGTTTTGGGAGAAGGGGAGGCAGCGCGTGACGGGGTGAAGAGCTGCGGGAACAGGGCGTCGAGAGGCGCGGGGTTAGAAAAGGATTTGTGGTGCTTCTGCTGCGGGTGCAGCAGGCTCGGGGAGGGGGGGGGCAGCCGAAAGCAGGCGCGGGGAGGGGGCGTTAAGCAGGAAGGCAGAGAGGGTTAAGCAGGGAGGCCGAGGTCCTGCTCACTCCCACGGCACAGAGTTAAAAGCTCTGTCCCCGAGCCATTGGGGCTGTCCTGTGCAAACCCCCACCGGCCAGACCCCAGCCTGGCCCAGAGCAGATACCTGAGGAAGGGTACGAGAGGAGGAGGAGGGAGAGGATTTCCCCCGGGGGTCCCCCAGCCCCCAGGAGCACCTGGCCCCCTACTTTTGCCTCCCGTGGAGGCACGGGCCGTGAGGGTACGAACCAGACATGGGAATAAACCCGCAGCTCCGGCTGGCTGGGGGGGAGCGCAATGCCTGGCTGGAGAGCTGCGTCCGGGGGTCGTGGGGAAAACTCCTGGGAGGGGGCCGGCCCCAGCAACCCTGCAGAGCCCCCGGCAGCGAGGAGGAGGCTGTGCCCAGGCACCTTGTGCTTCACAGCCCCCACAGCACCCCCAGCCCCGCACCGTGGGCATCGTGCCAGGCATCGTGCACCGTGCTCCTGCTTGGGGAACCCCAGCCACCGGGAAAAGGCTTCCCTTAGGAATCGCCCCGGAGCAGAGGGATGGCGAATGTGCCCAATCGGGCCGCAGGCACGGCATGGTCCCAGCGACTATTTTGGTGCTGCTCTCCAGGGCTGTGGCTCACGGGCTGCCAGGAAGCGCTGCGCGG
>NW_008824894.1:837610-839004 GCF_000699105.1 Pygoscelis adeliae
GCCCCCCCCGCCCCCCCCCCCAGCAGAGTGAGGGGGTTCGCAGCACCCCACGGTGGGGCAGTGCAGGGAAGCTGCCCTCTGGGGAGGGCGACCGGGCTGCCTGCAGCGGCCCTGCCCAACACCCCCAGCCGGATCCCAGCCCTCCTGTCCCTGCGAGAACGGCCCCGGCTTCGCCACTTCCCAGAAGGGCCCCGGGCGCCCACACTGCCGTTCAGGGGGCCTCTTCCCTCCTGCTCAGGCTGCGGCGGTGCTGCAACCTGCTGCTGAGTCGAGAGTCCGGGAAGCTCCGACAGCCCCGTGGGTTTCTTGGAATAAACCCAACCTCACGGCAGCGGTGACGCAGCGGCCGGCGGGCAAATCCCTGCCAAAGGTTTCACAAACCTCTCGCCTTCCCCAGAAAAGCCGAGCGGACTTGGCCCCACGTTTCGTAAGCGGCTGATCAAGTGTGTCACAGGCAGCCAGTTCCCCTCTGCCCCGCGGCTGGGGCCAGCTGAGCTCACCCCTGCGGAGGCTTCCTGGACAGGGAAGGCGTTCTCGGCGGTGATTAGACCCTGTCGCTGCGTGGCAGTGCCGGGAGTCGGACGGGAAACGGGGCATGAGCGCAGGGGGCCATAAGCAGGGCTGGGACACCGCGGTCCTGCAGCTCCCCCCACCCCATGTCTCCCGGGGCCAGGAACCAGGCGGGTGCAGCAAGGCTGCCTGCTGAGCCCAGGCCGAGCAGGGGACACCATAGCCCTGTGCACCCTGAGGCCTCGGCTCCCATCTGCCTGACCAGGAGCACTCAGGCGATCGGCGATCCCCTAGAGAGGGTCTCAGGGCAGCCAGCAGCGAGCACGGAGGTGGCCACGGCGAGCCAAGCTGGGCAACCCAGCAGCCGAGCAGGCGCCTGGTCTCCTTGCTGTGCCGTACCAGCTCTGGGACGGACCAGGCACTGGCACAGGCACCGTTGCCGGCACAGGCACCAGCACCGGCACAGCACCCTGCCAGGCAGCGGCCCCAGGCCCCGTCCTCCCTGCGCCGGACGGGCAGCACACAGCTGGAGGCTGAAGCCGCCCGTGGGCTTTCCTCTGTGCTGGGGCTGAGCTGGCACCAGCAGGGACAGAACAGGACGGGATGGGACGGGTTGGCCAGCAGCTCTGCTCTGCTTGCTCTGAGCACGAATGACCCAAATCTGGCTCGCTGGGTAAACCAGTGCTGGCCCTGCCCTGCCCTGGACACTTTTAGACGACTGCAGCCCCCTGCACCGACCAGCCATCCCACCAGGCCAGCCTGCAGCATGGGGCTGTGGGGCCCAGCCTGTTCCCAGCTGCCTCCCGGACGGGGAGACTTCTGGCTCACGCACCTCTCCACGCATGGGAGCCACAGGCCGAAAACCAGCAGAACGCACGGCAGCC
>NW_008824894.1:839063-840746 GCF_000699105.1 Pygoscelis adeliae
CGCGTGGGGAGCCACAGGCGGAAAACCAGCAGAACTCATGGCAGCTGTAAGCACAGCCTGTCCCCAGTGCCACTGCCTCCTCCACGCCATGACAGTGGCCATGCGGAGCGGGGCGAGAGCGAAGAGAGCCACATGAGAGCCCAGCAAGGTGCTGAGGTGCAGGAGGGTGGTTGGGCAGAGACAGGCAGCTGCCTCACTGCCCCTGGAACCCCCCGCCCTGCCCCAGCCTGGCGTCCCCAGAGGGGCGCGGGGCAGCCACCGACGCTTCCCACCATACCGCCAGCTTGTTACTGGCACAAGAAGGAAGTGTCCACCGGGATGGCGAACCCAAACCCTGTGGGGTCACGGGGTGCAGGAAACCTGCTCTGGTGCGTGCCAGCATCTGCAGACCCAAAAACAGGAAATAACTGCAGCCTGCAATTGCCGCAGGCCGACAGCCCCTGGCGGGGCAGGCAGCGCGGCAGCCAGGGGGGCTTGGCCAGGCACCGTGGCTCTGCCACGGGTACCCCAGCGGCGTGGCAAAGCCTGGCTGTGCACAGCCAGAGGCCATCCCTGGGGAGCAGGATAGACGCACAAGGGCATCCCAGCCCTGCACCGGGACCAACAGCCTGCCACCGGCCACCGGTGCACAGAGAGCAGCCCCGTCCCCTCGCAGGAGCAGTGGCCATGCTAGGAGGGGACCTTCCCGCTTGGAGCATTCTTGTCCCACCTGGGCCACACCGGCTCCTTCCAGGCGGGATGCTCAGGCAGGGCAGGCTGCGGTGCAGGCACCGGCCCCGTGTCAGCCCATCTGAGAGACCCCATGGGACAGGCCAGCTGTGAGGCCGGGCATGACCCACAGCCCGCGGTGGGAGGGAGGTGGCACCGCATGGGGCACCTTAGGGGTGTCCCCCTGGGCTGGGTGGGCTGTCACCCAAGGAGCTGGTCACCCACCAGTCTCTCCTGTCCTGGCACCTGTGACTCAGCGGTCACCCCAAGGAAGGTGGCAGTGAGCAGTAGCACTGGTGGCCGTTGGGGCGACCGAGCCAGGCAGGGAGCTCGCCGCCAATACCCCGACCTCGCGGCACACCCCTCACGCACTTCCTCCTGCCTCGGCTCCACAGCGCCAGGACGTTCCCACATCCACCACCGCATTTCCCAGTAGGATGCAGGAAAGGGCTGTGCAGCAGCCGGGGACTTACTGTAAATGGCACCACCTGCTCCTTACATGGCAATTCCTCCGCGGGCCAGGGCCACGAGGATGGTTGGGAACAGGGACTGAGACATCTGCTCTCCAGCATGCTGCTGGGAAGCACGAGCTCAGGCTCTGCAGCGCAGCCCGGGGCTGGTGCCGGCTGCAGGCTCGGGACAGGTGATGGCTCCCTGCGCTGGAGGAGGAGCAGGGCTGTGCAGCCCTGCAGCTTGATGTCCCTGGGGCATGTGGGAGCCCCCTGGTCCCACAGCATCCCCTCGTCTTGCCCCTCTGCCCCGGGCAGGCGCACACAGCACGGCCCTGTGGTGTGGCACGAGATCCCTGGCCGCGGCAGGGGCTTGGCCGGCAGTAACCCATCCCATTGCTGGTGCAGAGGAGGCAGAGCCTTGGCAGCTGGGGATGCCGCAGGGGCTGCCCTGAGCCCCTTCATCGCGTGCCTGGCTTGGCCCCTGGCTCTTCCCGGCCCGGGCAGGACCGCAAGACGGCGGGGG
>NW_008824894.1:841564-843907 GCF_000699105.1 Pygoscelis adeliae
CCCGGCCCCCCCCCGGGGACCAGCCCAGCCAGCAACCCCGGCCCGGGCCCACGCTGCTCTTGCATCTGCATTCGCAGGGAGCGGCGAGGCGCCTGCCACCGGCTGGGGGCACTGCTGAGCACGGGCACGCCGATGGCACATCACGAGAGGACCCCGTGGGTGCTCCAGGCAGCAGGCTGCCAGCTAGCTGCCTTGGGTGTGTTTGCCCAGCACAGTGCAGAGTCCTTGGATGACCCTGGCACAGCGGCTGTGGGCAGGTGCCAAACCCCAGCCCTGGAGCATCCCTTGGCCTCGGCTCAGCCCTGGCCTTGGCCCCAGCGCAGGAGCAGGCAGCAGCGATGCTGCACACGCAGCTGGGGATGGGGTTCCCAGATATGGGACCCTACATCCATGGGGCTGGCACTGCTGTTCCCAGTCCGGCCCTGCCTGCCTGCCCCCTCCCCACCAGTGCATGATGCCGGGGAGCCCAAAGGTTCCCCCCAAGCCTGGTGGGCTGTGCCTGTCCCACGGCTCCGG
Source organism: Pygoscelis adeliae (assembly GCF_000699105.1). Taxonomy (NCBI): domain Eukaryota; kingdom Metazoa; phylum Chordata; class Aves; order Sphenisciformes; family Spheniscidae; genus Pygoscelis; species Pygoscelis adeliae. The sequence continues at coordinate 842,081 of NW_008824894.1, forward strand.
GGGCCCGTTGGCAAAAAGCAGCTCCAGCCTGCACCGGCCGGGCTGGGGGCGATGGGTGGAGGCGGCGCTGCGCTGGGCGAGGACGGGATGTGCGGCTGGGAGAGGACAGCTGGAGCAGATGTTCCCTAGAAGGACCCAAGGGCCCCGTCTCAGCATTTAACGAGTGGGAACGGGAGCACTTTACTGTAATTCCAGCAATTACATTGTTCATCCTTGGCAGCTGACTCCAGTTGGTGTCCAGTGCCATGGGATCACGATAAGCCACCTGGCACAGAGACTTGGCAGCATGCCGTGCCGCCGAGCAGCCAGCCAAGGCAGGGCAATAAAGGGCTGCAGAGCGAGGTGAAAGGTGTGAGGTACGGTAAGGGCCCGCCCCAGGAGTTCCTGTCACTGGCACAGCCCCAGTGCCAGCCAGGAGGGCTCTGGTGCCCAGGAGTGCCTTCCAAGCCTGGCAGGACTGGGGATCCCCAGCCCTGTGGCTCCGGGGAGTCAAGCTGCCGCCCGGCCGGAGGCCCGGCAGCTTCTCGCACCACGGCAGCCCCTGCACCCACGCAGCCTTGGCGGGCGCTGAGCTGGAGCTGCTGGCAGCAGGATGCTCCGGTCAACGAGCAGAGGGGAGGGCTTGGGGCAGCGAGGGGCTGGCAGCACAGAGGGGACCCCCCCACTCACCAGGCACAGGAGGGGGGTCAGGGACAGGGCGGAGGCTACATTTGAGGTCCTGTCACCCATGGGGACCCCAGGCACGCGGCATCCATCCCAGCCACCCCTGCTCACCCATTGCTGCTTCCAGGCAGGCACTGCCCCCGGGCTCTCCTTCCCTGCATTGCCTGCCCGCCCCGGTCTGGCTGCCGCATCCACCGGGTGGTCTGCACCGGTGCCTGGGGCCATGTGGGAGCAGGGGACAGTTGGCACCCAAGGGACGGGAGTGTGAGCCCTGCTGAGTCATCACTTCGCTGTTCTCGTTTTTCCATGGTGCTGTTGTGCAGTTTGCTGGAAGCCAGCTAAGAGCCATGACTAATCTGTTCTCAAAACAAGCACAAAGAGAGCAGGGAGGTTTGTGCAAACCCCGCGGGGAAGGGGGGGTGAATCACAGCGCGGGGCTGGGGGAGGTGAGCAGCCGGGAGCAGCTGGGAATGCCTAGCCGGGGAGCAGTCCTGCCAGCAGCACCTGCGGTGGGTGTGGGGCATGGGCACAGCCTGGGGACCCCTGAGCTCCCCTCCCATCCCCTCCCTGCACGGTGCAGCTGAGCCATGCAGGGCTGGGGTGCAGGCAACGCACCGGGGCAGGGTGAAGCAGGCAGGGCAGGCAGGCGTGGGCCGTTGGCACTTGGAAACACACGTGCAGTCGCCAGGGTCGGGGCTTCCATCCTGGTCATTTCTGCCCCGCAGGGAAGCCACCGGCTGGGGAGGCCGGGGAAGGAAGCGCAGGAGTTTGCTCTGGCCAGAATCGGGCATCCATTGATTTGCTGTTATTAAAACCAGAGCTGCTGTCGGGAACTCTGCAGCCTGGCTGCCCTCGCACACGCTTCCTGGAAAGGGCCTTCCCACGTGCCCTCGCCAGCGGGGGACGGTCCCCCCAAAGCACCTGGACGAGGCGCTGGCCAGTGCTGGGTTCAGACGGCAGCCAGGGCAGGGGAGGCTCCCGCGAGGAGGGGAGCCGAGGAGTCAATTCTGCACTTGGCACCCACCACTCCGCTGCCCAGCAGCTCTCAGCCCCCGCTGCCCCCAGCCCTCCTCGGCTCACCCAGCCCCCCTGGTGCTGCCCGCAGGGCTCAGGGCAGCCCTGTCACCCCACAGCGGGTGCTGGTGCCCCTTTCGTCTACTGGGC
>NW_008824894.1:844939-845157 GCF_000699105.1 Pygoscelis adeliae
GGTCCCCGCCCCCGGGGCGGGCGGGGGCCCTGGGGCGCCGCCAGAGCCAGCAAGGGGGCCAGGACGAGCCTGGGTTCCCAGCGTGGCGAGGGTGCCCCCACCCACAGAGCTGCGCACCTTGGTGCCCCGCACGGCTGCCCCAGCCATAAGCGGGTCCCCCACGGGGCTGTGGGCTTGCCGGTGCTGCCTGTGCTCAGCACCACGTGGCCGTGGCTGCT
>NW_008824894.1:847827-848849 GCF_000699105.1 Pygoscelis adeliae
TGGGGCCCCAGCACGGCTGGCCTGCAGACCTGGCACCGTTGAGCTCCGGAGCAGCCTCAGCGACCTGCATCCGCCTTGCCCCACGTGTGGCTCAGGATCTATTTCATCATCTGGAGAAAAGCATTTACTGCCAATAAACGGGCTAATTAATTCTCCTCAAAGACCTCTCAATTATTCATCTCGGGCCACAGAGAAAACAATTACAGCACTTACCTCAGCCCTGGCTCGGCCAGTGCAGCAGCCAGCGTGGGGCCAGGGCTGGCGGCGGCAGGCAGGGCAGGGCCAGGGACGGCCCAGCACAGCTCCCAGCACAGAGCCCTGGCTCCTGGTGCCCGGCCAGCCCAGGCATTGCCCACCTGGCAGGAGCGGCCCCGCAGGGAAGGGGAAGGGCTGCTGACCCCGCACAGCCACCCAGCCCAGAGCCATTGCCGGCAGCGGTGTTCTCCCAGGGTGCCCCCGAGAGCTGCTCCCAGCACCAGGGCTCAGGAGCAAGGGGACCTACCTAGCCCCCTGCACCGCTCCTTGCTGCAGGGCATGTCCCATGGGTCTAACCCCAATCTGCCCACACGCAGACAAAGCCGCTGCATCCCGTCCACTGAGAACATGGCAGCAGTTTGCTCCCTCCTCACCACCCACCTGCAGTTGTCTCCTCTCCCCATTCCCGTTGAGCAGCCCAGCCGCCCTCCACACCTCTGCCCAGGGACCCACACCTTCGAGCCATGGCCAGACCCAGCCACGGGCAACCGCTGCAAGCAGGGCCTCAGGCTGCATGCCCCGCGAGCCAGCTCCCAGCACCGCCCAAAGCCACACAGCACATCGCTCCTGCTCGTCTGGGGACAGGCAGGACCCCCTCCCCCCCGGGGACCCAACGCCCCGGCTGCCCCTCTGCTCCACAGCCCCAGGGGCCAGGCCGTGCTCCGGTCCCCCTTGGAGAGGGGCTTTTTTCCCAGACCATTCTCCGTCTCCTCGACACTTGAGATGCTCCTTCTGCCCCACAATAGAGTTGAGTCCCTACTCCCTCT
>NW_008824894.1:851396-852105 GCF_000699105.1 Pygoscelis adeliae
GCGGCCGAGCGGCTGGGTAGGCCCGGGCCGGGGGTGGCCCCAGCCAGTCAGCCCTTCCAGAGGGAGCAGAGAGCAGCTCCAGAGCCTGCCCTGCCCCAGGGCAGCTGCCCCAGACACAGTGGGGTCCCCAGCCCAGGGCCCCACGGCTGCACTTCCCCCCCCAGCCCTTCACCTGCGGCGTGACCAGCCGGGCTGCCCGGCACTTACTGGAAGAGGAAGCTGCTGGGAAGGCAGCGCGTGCAGCGGGGCAGCTTTGGGGAGGAGAGGCTCAGCTCAGCAGCCAGCAGAGCTCGGCTGTCCGTGCTCCCAGGTCCAGGGCCAGTAACGGGAAGCGTCTGCTCTCAGTGACGGTAAATCAGATCGGGGAGATTAGAGGTCTTTTTGCCTAATCATGAGCAGCTTGAAGTTGGAGGACAAGTTCCTGGAACAAAGAGGAAATGGAGGCAGTAAATAAAGAAAAACTGTTAACATGTGGCCCTGTGTGTGAAAAACGTCTCCATGAAGGACTGTTTATGGCTCACTCATCTGCGGGGCTGACAGCGCGGGCTGCAGCAGGAGGTGGTGATGAGGCCCCGCGTGCAGGGGCGCAGGCAGAGCAGCAGGCGTGCAGGCAGCCAGCCGGGGCAGCTGTGGGGGGCTCTCGGATGGGGGGGAGGGCTGGGGGGCTGAGGGCATGTGGGGGCACCTGGCAGAGGGAGGGGGAAGGCAG
>NW_008824894.1:856470-856676 GCF_000699105.1 Pygoscelis adeliae
GGCGCAGGCACCTTCCCCAGGCAGCCTTGCTGGATCTCCAGCCGGGCGAGGATGCCGCTGGGGTCCCTGCCTGGCTGGAGTGCCGGGACGATGCCATGCCTGTCCCCGTGGTGCCCGCAGTGACCCTGGTGCTACACAGCAGGGAGGGCAAAGGGCCCCTCCTTCAGCTGGGACCTGGAGCAGGGCTTGGGCAGCGCTGCAGCCTC
>NW_008824894.1:856829-857241 GCF_000699105.1 Pygoscelis adeliae
GGGGGGGCTGGCCGTCCCCCGCAGGGCCCTGCGAGCACCTGCGGGCAGTGAGCGAGGAGGAGTTGGCCGAGACCGGCCAGGCTGTCAGCGTCCTGCTGTTCCCCTGGTCGGCACACACCGTGCGCGCGGTCTGGCACCGCGACGTCTCGGCCCATGACACCGAGCTCGCAAAGAACAAGCTGGAGTTTGTGGCCAGGAAGTGCCAGGAGAAGCTGGCCTTGGGACCGCGCCCGACCCCTCCGAGCGCTGGGGGAGCCTGAGCATCCTTCCAGCCCCAGCTCGGGGGCAGCTGCCTCCCCCCGGCTGCTGCAGGCAAGCTGGGGCAGCTGTCCCAGCCCTGTCCTGGCAGCCAGCAGCAAAGGGGCTGGGACCAGCCACAGCGTGCTCCAGGCATGTTCCCAACCGGCTGCAG
>NW_008824894.1:862842-866494 GCF_000699105.1 Pygoscelis adeliae
CGGCGGTTCCAGCTCGCTCAGTACCAGTGCCTGCTGGTGAAGTACGCCAAGGACACGCGCTACGGCATCTCTGGCGTCTCCACACATGACAAGTGAGTCCCTGGGGCAGGAGGACCCACCCCTGCGGGCCCAGCAGCTGGGCTGCCTGGCTCACCGTCTCGCCCTAACCCACAGGAACACCATGGAGGCCCTGCCAGCCTGCCTCCTCAAGGACGTGTACCAGGAGGCGCTGGGCTCTGCGGTCATCGGCATTGATGAGGGCCAGTTCGTAAGTGCATGGCCAGGGCAGATCCTGGGGAGCTCTGCAGGATGCAATCTTCAGAGCACCCTGTGCAGAAGAAGGTCTGAATCCTCTGTAGGAGGGGGCGGGAAGAAATACCTTGGGGCAGGCTGATCCTGCTGGACTATGCCCGTATAGTCAAACCCTCCCTTTCCCTTAGTCCCTGCAGGCTGAGGACAGCGGGCCTGGAGTCCGTTTCACGGACAGGCAACATGGCCCTAATTTTCTTTGTGCCTTGTGCTGCTGTCTGGGCATGTGCTGCTGGATCCTGAGCGAAGTGCTGCCCCTTCTTCCTCCTGACGCTGTTTCTGTACCTCCTCTAGTTCCCAGACATCGTGGAGTTCTGTGAGATGATGGCCAATGCTGGGAAAACCGTCATTGTTGCTGCTCTTGATGGGACTTTCCAGAGAAAGGTAAAACACTTTTTTTTTAGGACAGCAGCTGTTTTGGGATCCTTGTAGAACCCATCCAACAGAACCGCCCCCGCTGTCTTGGCACAGGCCTTCGGGAGCATCCTGAACCTGGTGCCGCTGGCAGAGAGTGTGGTGAAGCTGAACGCCGTGTGCATGGAGTGCTACCGAGAAGCCTCCTACACAAAGAGGCTGGGAGCGGAGAGGGAGGTGAGTTCCCCTGGAACAGAAAGCACTTCAGTAGCTTCACCTTGCCAGTCCTGCTAGTCTGGCAGGAGATCAGGATCAGGAGATCCTGAGGGACCTCCTCAGGGGAACGGCTCTGCAGAGTCACTCTCCCAATTTTCTTGCCAGGTTGAAGTGATTGGAGGAGCAGACAAGTACCACTCTGTCTGCCGAGCCTGTTACTTCCGCAAGCGACATCAGCAGCCTGGGTCGGAAAACAAGGAGAACGTGCCCATGGGGGTGAAGCAGCTGGACGTGGCTGCCTCCCGGAAGATCTTTGCTTCTTGACTGCTGGGCTCCCGCATGGGGAAAAACGAGAGGAAGGAAGCTAAACGCTGTGGCTCCCAGATGCTAGATCTGGCTTCCCCCGCTTTTAGCAAAACTGTTAAGTGTCTTAGCTCTGCCTGCCAAACCAAGCCGCCCTCCCTCTGCACCGAGCACCAGGAAAGAGGAGGATCAACTGGACCTGATGCCGGGGGGGAGCTGAAGCGGGAGCCTGACTAAAAGTGAGTTCCTTTCTCAGAACACAGAAGAGAGACAGGTGTAGTTACTGATGCTGCCACACAAACAGGTCCTGGAAAACTGTCACAGCAAGCCAGGCCGCAGGGCTTCCATCGCTCGCCGTAGTTCTGGCCTGCTCTCCTGGTCTTCTGCGTATGTTCAGACTGGCACCGGTGGCTGGTTCGCTTGCCTGTGAACACAACTGTTTCTTTATCTCTCTTGTGCGTTGTTGCTAAATTCCAGGTTTCTTAAGACAATGTGCAGTAACGTAGTATTTTAAACCCACTTCCTTTTTTAACGCAGTTTGAGGAGATAACCCATTCCTTGTCGTAGAGCTGTGGCACAACTTTTCAGCTGACACACGCATCAGCAGCCTGGCCCTCAGCAGTCCTTTTGAATCATCGTGCGCGGCCTGTCTGTTTGCCGTTACGCCCACTTGCTGTAACTGTCTTGTAAATTTTTATTGAAACAGAAGAGGGGGGGGACGGCCTGACAGTAGGCTCTTCCTAGCTTTTGAATTTTAAAAGGGCTAGCAGCAGTCTAGTAGTAGTCTGTGTATTAAAACAGAGTCCTTTTGGAAGAACTAGACTTCACTTTGGGAAGAGCCTCCTCTCCAAAATCAGGGTGGTTTTGCTCAGGTCCAAGCTTGGTGCTGCCACTTCGGTGCTTAGTTACCTGTGAAGGGTTTGGAGGCTCAGGACTTAATCTGTAAAGGTTTGGGCTACTGTTCCTGCGAAGATCCAGCTACTTGGAAAAGGGTCTCTTGAGTGTATGGTTCTCAACTCTAGTCATGTATCTTGCTCCCTCCTGAGCCTTCCAAAAATTCTTGAGGCTGATTCTTCCTCTGCTGTAAGTTGACTGAAGGATCCTCTTCCCCCTTTGTTTGACTTGGCTTCTGGAAGGTTTTTTGGGTGGTGTTTGGTTTTGGTTTTTTTTTTTCCTTTTTGCAAAAGTCCGTTTCCCTGTAAGCTAGCTCTTGGTTCCGGCCAGGTTAAATCTCCATGTGCAAATGCAATGCTCTCCGTTTGCCTACACCCTCCAGTGAGGATGAGGCACCTCCTTAGAAGGTTACAAGAGCCATCCGAAACCCCCTGCTCCCTCTGCGTTACTTGAAGCGATGACAGTTGTAGTACTCACAAGCACTTGATTGCCAGGCCCGGGCTTTCCCCTTAGGGATGGGGAAAGCAGCACTGCTACTGGTTTAGGTTAATAAATAACTTAATGAAATTGTCTCTGTGTGTTTTTACCAGACTGCTCTGAAAAGGCTTCCCTGCAGCCAACAGTGTGCAAACAGTGCGGGCCGATTGCTCACAGCAGCAGCCTGGGCTTGGTGGCTGGTCGCAGGGGGTGGTGGTGGAGCTGTCTGCTCAAACCTTCTACCAAACAGCCTGCGAGGAGCAGGAGGAGGGCTTGCCTAAAAATAGCACTAGCATGAGTGTGCTGTTTGCAGCACAGCAGTTGGCTGGGGCTGCTCTGCTGCTTCCCTGCCTGGAACCCCCTGCCCCAGCCCTCGGGGAAAGAGGAGGAACCCTGGTTTTTTGCTTCACTAGAGAAGAAAGGCACGTGGTGGCTAGGTGAAAAAGTTTATTCCATCTCTACAGTGACAAACAAGGAACTACTTGAATACCAGCCCCAGCAGCGACAGCTCACATACCACACGCTGCTGCCGGGAACAGCTTCACAACAGGTGCAGCAGAAAACACAACCTGAGACAGCCAGCCTGCACAGGCGCTGGAGCGGCACCCTCGGGTCAGCCGTGAGCGCGGGCTGCGAGCAGGGCGCTTGCCGAGGGAGCAGCGGGCATGATGTGGGATGGCAGCCTTGCTTTCTGCAGAGGCAGGGCTTAGCGGGAGGCAAGCGAGGGGTGCCAAGCACCGAGTCAGCAGGGAGAGCGCTCCAGGACCTTCCTCGGACACCTGGAGCAGCCACGGCCCCACTGAGAAAGCTCAGCACTCACCGCTCCCACGGATCCCAAACCACGTCATCCGAGCACCGGCAGCTCTAGTGCAGGCTGTGAGAAGGCACAGCACGGGAGTTTATAGTCAAAAGAAGACAGGGCTTTGGCATCAAGCTCACCCAGCAGCAGCCGAGGCGGGGAAGGCACGGGAAGCCGGTGGCAGGCAGGAGCTGGACCGCACCCGCCCGGCTGTGCTATGGCAGTGAGAGCCGGCACTTGAGGGGTTGCAGCCGTCGGGGCTGGGAAGGCACCGGTGCCAGGGCAGCAGTAACCAGGGCC
>NW_008824894.1:866848-867380 GCF_000699105.1 Pygoscelis adeliae
GGCCACCCGGCAGGGGCTCAGTACACCGGCGGGGGCTGGTAACCCTCCGGGGCTTCTGCCGTGTGGGTGAAGGGAGGCTGCTGGTAGCTGTCATGGCTGATGTTGGGGTAGCTGGAGTAGGGAGTTGGAACCTCCGGGGTGGGGTCGACGTAGCTGTGAGCAAAGTCCTCCACCCCCATTTTGTATCTCTTGTAAGCAAAAGCGATCAGGAGGCCCTAGAGAGATGAGGGGGCCGGCGGCGTCAGGGCTGCCCTGGGCTGCGCGGCCTGGGGAGCCCCTCCACGCTCCCTCCCGAGCAGGGCAGGGCCGGGCTCCACCACGACTTCACTCACCCAGGAGAAGATGGAGAAGAAGCTGAAGGTGATGGCGGCACGGGCCGAGTCAGCCCCGATTTACACGTCGTCGTCCCGCGTCCAGGCCCACTGGTTGGTCAAGAAACAAAAACCAACAAACCACAGGAACGTCCAGAGACCTGCGGGAGGAAGGCGGCGTGAGGGGCTGGGGCTGCGTCCTGCTGCTCCCCGGCAGGTCC
>NW_008824894.1:870268-871178 GCF_000699105.1 Pygoscelis adeliae
CCAGCCCCAGCGGTGCGAGGCTGGCATCGCCGCTGCGGGAGACAGCAGCCCTTGTGCCTAGCAGACACCGGGTGCCCGTGCTGCAGGGTGGCACGGCCGGGCTTTGGGCTGGTGCCAGGGCTTTTCCACGGCTCCATCCCCTGGGCCTCAAGTGCCCGGCCCAGCCCCAGGTGAGTGCATCTGTGTCCCTGCAGCGAGGAGCCGAGCCCGGACAACGAAGGAGCCCTGCATACCTCCTTCCACCAGCTCATCCAGGAGCAGAGCAGCTTGGTAGAGGCGGGTCTGGAGCTGGAGGTGCTGGCGAGGGGCAGAGGTAAAGCGCTGTGGCTGCTTTACCTACCGCAGCCGGGGTGGGGTGGGGACAGCGTGTGTGCCCAGGGCCATATACTGTCTGGGCCAGCGAGGGCTCATGCCGAGGCTGTGGCCAAAGCACTTGTAGGAGCCCACTGATGCCTTCACCAGTGCAGGCAGTGGGGCAGACCTGCTAAAGCGCTGTGGCTGCTTTACCTACCGCAGCCGGGGTGGGGTGGGGACAGCGTGTGTGCCCAGGGCCATATACTGTCTGGGCCAGCGAGGGCTCATGCCGAGGCTGTGGCCAAAGCACTTGTAGGAGCCCACTGATGCCTTCACCAGTGCAGGCAGTGGGGCAGACCTGCCCTTGGAGACACAGAGAGCGTCCCTGGAGAAGGGTGTGCTCTGGGGGGAGCACACACCAGGGCAGGTGCCTGGCCTCTGTGCCGGAGCAGTGCAGCGGGGCCACAGGGACTGGAGCCGTAGGCGCTCTGGCTCTCACCACTCTGCATCCTGCCCTCCCTCTCCCAGATCACCTGGCCTGCCTGGTCTCCCCGGACGCCTGTGCCGCAGCCTGGCCAGAGCTGGAGCAGGATGAGCAGCACCCCGGCTACTCCTC
>NW_008824894.1:871252-873486 GCF_000699105.1 Pygoscelis adeliae
CCCCGCCGGGGGGCCATCATCCCCCAGTACTACACCCGCACAGCCCGTCTGCGGCGCCGGAGCAGCCGCCCACCCCTGCAGCAGCTCTGCCGTGCTGCACGGCCCAGCCTGCGGCAGTATGACCTGGAGACTGACCCTGCCAGGGCCACACTGGAAGGTTAGGGTCCCCCGAGAGTGGGGGCAGGTGGTGCTGGGCACCGTCCCCATGCCGGGTTCAGGATGAGCACGCCATGTCCTGGCCAGCTGCATCTCGCTGAGCCCCTTGTGCCTCCAGACAAGCAGAGCCTGCTGGTGAAGGAGCTGCTGAGCCTCTCACCCAGCCAGCGCAGCCACATGCTGCTCACCGTGCCTCTCAGCCTGGCAGAGAAACGCACCCTCCGGTAAGTCCTCTCCCACCGGCCCTGGGCAGGCAGGGCTCCCACAGCCGGAGCCATCCCAGGGCCCGCGCCACGCTCTGACATCCCTGTCTGCTGGGCAGGCAGGAGCTGAGCGGGCAGAGGGGCCCCCTGAGGCAACACGCCCAGCACCGGGCCCCCTCCTCTCCCTGCGGATGGTCCAAGGACTACATCGTTCTCGTAAGTCTGGGGCATGGGTCTGCACAGCAGCTGTCGGGGGCTCCGGTACAGGCTCCGGCCCCGGTGCTCTCCCCAGACTCCCTCTCCCCAGGGCTGCCGGGACCTCTGGTACAGGCTTCTCTCCCTGCTCCCTGCCGCGCAGCCCTGGCACTACGCCCTGAAGCAGATCGGCGGCCGCTTCGGCTCCAGTGTCCTCTCCTACTTCCTCTTCCTCAAGACGCTCCTCATGTTCAATATCTTCTCATTCCTCATCCTTCTCACCTTCGTGGTGGCCCTGCAGGCTGCGTATCCCCCTGCCTTGGCCAGCCCCCGGCCCTTCACCGGCCTCGAGCTCCTCACAGGAGCGGTAAGCACTGCCAGCACACCAGTGCCAGCGCATCCCTGAGCCAGGAGCTGCTCCAAGCCCAGGGCCCAGCCCTGCATCCCTGCATCCCCTCCACAGCGATGCCCCAGTCCCTGCCCTGCATCCCCTGCCATGATGATGCCCCAGTCCCTGTCCTGGCGCAGCCGGGGCCCTGGGACCACCAGTGCTGTGGGTGCAGAAGGGGGTGCCTGGTGCTGCCCTGGCCCAGGGCTCTGTGCCCCCGCGGGCTGGCACAGTTGTGCCAGGCTGGGCAGGGAGCTGCAGGCCCCAGTGAGATCACCGTGGGCCCCATCGTGCACTTTTCCACAGGGCTACTTCACTCACTCGCTGCTGTACCACGGACCCCCCCCCTCACCGCCCCCCCCGCCTCCAGCCCCAACGGCAGCACATGCCCCCTCGCAGTCCCCCTGCTCCCATACAACATGCCGCTGGCCTACGTGTTCAGCGTTGGGGTCTCCTTCCTCGTCACCTGCGTCCTGCTGGTGTACAGGTGGGGCAGCAGCGCCTCCGGCACTGCCAGCCTTCCCCTCGCCGCCCAGCCCTGATGCCCTGACGCCCTCCCCTTTGCTGCAGCATGTCCCACTCCTTCGGGGAGAGCTACCGCGTGGGCAGCTCTGCGGGGGACCTGGCCGTCAAAGTCTTCTGTGCCTGGGACTTCAAGGTGATCCAGAGGCGCTCAGTGAAGCTGCAGTGTGAGAACATCCGCACCCAGCTGAAGGTGAGGAGCTGGGCTGGAGTCAGCCCCTGCACGCCCTGTGCCCTGCAGTGGGCAGGCGAAGGCGTTCACAGGAGCCAGTCCAGACCCGGGGCTCAGCACCCCTCTCCTACCCACTGCACAGGGGAGCCCCGCATCTGTAAATAAGCCCTGACCCCAACCCTGCACCAGCACTTTGTCCATCAGCTCTCTGAGTCCCACCTCAGTGCAGCAGGACAAATCCTCGCTCTGGACCCAGAACATGTTCAGCAGCACCGGCACTGCTCTCTTCCAGGAGCTGCTTGCGGAGCAGCGGTCCCGCTCTCGCTCCCTGAGCCTCTGCCAGCACCTGGGGCACACCGTTGTGCTTCTCCTGGCTTGGGCCGTCTCGCTGAGCACGGTGCTGGGCTGTGTGCTGGCTGTGCACTACTTCTCAGAGCACATGCACACGGTGAGTGCCACCCCTCGCCGTGGGATCTCCTGCCCTGGTGTTGGGGGGCCGGGGTTGGGGTACCGGGGAGGGAGGCCAGAGCAGCCCTGGGAGGAAGGGGCAGCCCCGTTGGCAGCTCCCCTCCCTGCGCCGGTGCTTGCTGCCCTCCCC
>NW_008824894.1:873689-879331 GCF_000699105.1 Pygoscelis adeliae
CGGGGCAGCAGCGAGTGGCAGCAGGAAGTCATCCTGCTGGTCCTGCCCCTCATGGTGTCTCTTCTCAACGCGCTGATGCCCCACCTGTACAACTTGCTGGCGATGTGGGAGAAGCAGGACTCCCCCGTGGCAGAGGTCTACGTGGCGATCTGCAGGTAGGCTGGCCGGGGCGGGGTGGAGTGTCCTGCAGCCCCACCTGCAGTGTGGGAGGAAGCTTTGGGGCCGGGCACCCCATCTGTGGGGCTCAGCCCCTCCGCCCCCAGGGCTCAGGGGCTCCCGGCCCCACTCCTGCTCCCCAGGAACCTCCTTCAGAAGATGGTGGTCCTCGGCCTGCTCTGCTACCAGTGGCTCAGCCGGAGAGTCGTCTGCTCGACAGAAGAGGTCAGCACTGCTGCCCCGGGGCCGGGCAGGGCTGGGCTCTTTGTGAATCTGTGCGAGGAGCACATGGCACCCATGTGAACCAGCTGGGCCATTCCATCCGGACTGTCCCTTGCTCAGGGAGTGCAGGGCAAAGCCAAGGCTGCAGTCCCAGCACCAGCAGGCAGCAGGGGCAGGGGGCTGGCATCACAGGGTCTGCCGGACGGCACCGCAGGCACCATCGGTTCCTTTGCCAGGGAGAGGGGGGTGACAGCCAGACAGGGGCACCCCAAACACGGGGTGGCTGTGGAAAGAGGTGCAGGGGAGGAAAAGGTCCCGCAGCCTCTCACACCCCATGGGGGCCACGGAAAAGCCACGGGGGAGAGAGGCCTCGTTGCATGCTTGATGCCACCTTTGCTTGTCTTCCCAGTGCTGGGAGACGTGTGTGGGGCAGGACCTGTATCGATTCGTGGTGATGGACTTCATATTCACCCTGCTGGACACGCTCTTCGGGGAGCTGGTCTGGAGGTAACGTGCCCCAGGAGGGGTCCCTCTGCCGGCGTGGTATCACCAGCATGGCCCCGGCTCTCCGCTGCCCGCCGTGTGGCGCTGCCTTGGTGCACCCAGGCTCTGCCACCATCTGAGGGGGAAGATGGGTTGCCGAGCATCCCCCCCACAGCGGCAGTGTGGGAGCAGAGCTCTGCTTCTTCCCAGGCTGATCTTAGAGAAGAGGCTGAAGAGGAAGCAGAGGCCTGAGTTTGACATCGCCCGAAACGTGCTGGAGCTGATCTACGGGCAGACCCTGGCCTGGTGAGGTGCCATCTTGCCTGGCACAGCTCTGCTGGTGAACACCTCATGGTCCCCTGTGAGCCCCGCAACTGGCAGGGACCAGGCATGGGGAGCTGCACGTGTTTCACTGAGCGGGGCCATGGGAGACCCCCCCCGGCCCTGCATGGGTGGGATGAGGGAGACAGGCAGCGTGACAGTCATAGTGCCCGGTGCCAGCACCTTACAGCCACAACCCACACGCTCACCTGGGAGGTCTGACTTTGGCGATGGGGTGAGAGCAACAGGGGGATCAGCAGCAGAGCATCCCGGCACCGGTCCAGCGTCCCTCGCCCAGCTGGTGCCCTCCAGAGCTCTGGGGAAGGAGCAGGCTCCAGTGCACACACAGCCCCTCTCGTTTGTCCAGACCATAATGGCACTCGCTGCTCCAGGGGACCTGCTCCCCTCCAGCCTGTCCACTCGGCTGCTTGGGCTCTTGCTTTGCCACCCCCCACCTTTCGGCAGCCCTCGGCCTTGCGCCCCCCTGCCCGAGGAGGGGATCCACACATGTGCTGCTGCATTCCCACTTGCAACACACCTGGGAGCCACAAGCGCTGCAGCCGTCCTGGGGGTCGGTGAGATCCCAGCCCCAGCACAGGCTGCGCAGCAAACCTGGGACGGGGCGTCGTGCGCTTGCTTTTTGCTTTGCAAAAGCCTGACCACAGCTGGCGATGGTGCCCTGCCACCGCTCCCAGCTCTGCCCATCGCTGGCTCCCGCGGGGCCCAGACTTGGGATGAGCTCATCTTCCCCCCTCTCTCCCAGGCTGGGCATTCTCTTCGCACCACTCCTGCCGGCCGTGCAGATGCTGAAGCTGCTGCTGCTGTTCTATATCAAGAAGGTGTGAGCTGCCCCCCACCCCACAGCTCCCCCTGCGTTCTCACAACGGGCAGCCCTGCGGTGACGCTACGCCCTGCCACAGTAGCGTGCAGCAGAGGTGCTGCACCGTGCAGTGAGCAGTGCCGTCCTTGTGGGAGGGGAGGAGGTGTTGCTAGGGACACCCTGTCCCTGAGCTCGCTCAGCTCCCAGCGGATGGGAGGGATGGGACAGCGGGATGGGGGCAGCTGTCCTGCTTGATCTCCTGGGGCCGCTTCCCAGGAGATGTCAGCATGCAGGACTCTGCTCCCTGTCTGCAGACCAGCCTGATGCAGAACTGCCAGTCCCCCAGCAAGCCCTGGCAAGCATCTCGCATGAGCACTGTCTTCATCACCCTGCTGTGCTTCCCGTCCTTCCTGGGTGCAGCCATCTTCCTCTCCTACACCATCTGGTCGTGAGTACCCACTGGACAATGGCTTGGGGCGCAGAACCGGTGGCTGCCTGGCGAAGGAGAGGAACTTGGGGAGACCATGCCTCCCTGGCCCTGACAGCACGCAGGGCACATCGTGCCCAGCACAGGGCTGTGCACTGCTGCCCCAGGCAGGGAGATGCTGCCCAGCCGCTGGTCATTGCAGAGAGCGTAGCAGCGGTTGGCCTGTGCCCACTTCTTTCAGCTGCTCCTCGTGCAGGACAAGGGGATGAGGACCCCCTCGTCCAGCCACTGGGAATGGCTGGGGCAGGCGAGGCTTGGTCCCTGGAGGGCTGGACATCTGAGGCCGGGCAGTGCCCTGGGCTGGGGGTAGTGGCCAGCTGGGCTGCCCGTAGCTCTGAGCAACCCTATCGCTCTGACCGACCCCATCGCTCTGTCTGCTCAGGGTGCGGCCGTCAGAAACCTGTGGTCCCTTCCAGGGGCTGGAAACAATCTACAAGTCAGGGAAGACCTGGGTGCAAGTGCTGGAGAAGTCCAACCCGAACATCACTTGGTTCGCCTGGGTCCACCAGCACCTGGTGGAGAACACCTTCCTCCTGTTCTTCATGTCCGGGGTCCTGCTGTGAGTAGGGACCCAAGCCCAAGGCTGAACCTGGGCCCACGCTTTGAGGGTCCCGCTGTCACAGCCCTGAGCAGGGGGCTGGGAGCTGGGGTGTCACTCCAGAGCCCTGCGCCCCGGCCTGGTGCCAGGAGCGCAGCATCCCCCAGCTTCCCGCCCCGGCTGCCACCGTCCTGTCCCTGTCATTGCAGAGCTGTGATCTACTTCAACATCCAGGTGGTGAGAGGCCAGCGGAGGATTATCCAGCTGCTGAAGGAGCAGATTGCCAACGTGCGTGAGCTCCACACACTGCCCCTGGCCAGTCCTGGCAGTCCCGGCTGCTCCATGCCCTGGTCCAGCCCCGGGACTGCCAGATTCGGGCTCTAGCCCTGACGGCGCTGCCACCTCAGATGTGCAAGATCCCATCCCACGGCTGCTCACTGCAATGTCTCTGCTGTTGCAGGAAGGGAAAGATAAAATATTTCTCATTCAGAAGCTTCACTCCGTTTACGAGCAGAGAGAGAGACGTGCCTGAGTCCCAGGTGAGGCCTGCATGAAGGGGAGAGGGGGGCTGCCAGGGTGCTCGGAGCTCAGCCGGGCGCGTGGACATTCCTCTGCTCTGTGCTGGAGCGGGGCCAGCAGGAGCACGACAGCACGGCACTGCCAGGGCCAACCCAGCTGCGGCAGAGCGCTGCTTGCTGGAGAGCGGGAAGGCGCAGGAGACAATGGGGTGAGCCGGCCTTTCCCAGAGACATTTCCCCTCACTCTGCTGCCATGGGCGGCAGCGTGGCCACCTCAGCTGGCAGCTGGGGATGCAGGGCTGAGCGTGCTGGGGAGAAGCCTGGGCTGCTGGGCCCCCCCGGTACCCAGCCTGTGCCAGGTGCTGGATCCCTGGTGCTGCTGCGGCCCAGGGATGGCACCGGCTGCTAGCAGAGCCAGCAAAGGGACAGGGAAGGGGATGGGGACATTTAAAGACCCTCCTCTCCGCTTTCAGCATGGGACAGTGCTGTCTGTCCCCAGCAGCAGACCCTTGGGGTCTCAGGGACTGTATCTCTCCCCTTAGTGTCACACTCTCCAGGAAGGAGCGGGACGACAGGACTCTGCTTGCAGCCAGGGACTGGGATCCAGCCTTCTTCCTGAGCCATCGCGGTGTGGCGCTGGAAGCAGCGGGGCCGTGGGGTACTGGGGAAGATCCTCTCCTCCGGGTTGCAGTGGCCAAGGACGCACAGGGGCACTTCGTCTGGCAGCTCCGCGGGGATGCTATGGCACAAGGACGTGGGTGGTCCCACTGCCCAGAGCTGCTGCGGACGCGGCAGGCGCAGCAGGACAAGGGCCAGCACTGCCGTCCTGTCCCAGGGCACAGCTCCACACGGGACTGGCTTGCCAGCGGAGCCCTTCTCCGTGGGCGGTTACTGTTAGCAGAGAACAACTCCCCCTCCTGTAAACACCCCAGCCAGCCTGGAGAACAACTTCGGGCTGTTTTCAGAAGCCTTCGGGGACAGTGAAGCTTTCTGGCTGGAGAGAACCTGCAGCCCCCTTTGCACTGCCCAGGAGCAGCAAGGCTGGAGCCGGGAGCTGCCAGGCACCGACCCAGCTCCAGCCCCGTGTCTGGCTCGTCAGGAGAGCAGTGGCCGACACCTTCCCCATGAATGAGGCCACCCGGCTCCCCTGCCCAGGCCAGGCAGCCCTGTGGGCACGCTGCGCCTGCCGGCAGGGCAGGCACAGGAAAACCACCATGGTGCCGAGCGCTGGGCTGGGCAGAGGAACATGAAGGCTCTGGCTCCCCAGCTGCACGCTGACCTGGCCCATTAAAGCATAGCCGTGCAGGAGGTCTCCCAGCCTGTGTCTGGACCTGTCGGGCTGGAAGCAGGCAAGTGGGTTTGGTGCATCAGTGTCAGCGTTTGTTAGGGGTGGTGACTCAGCAGCCATGGCAGGGTGTGCTCAGGCTCCGCAGCATTGCCTGCCTGCCTACCAGGCTGCCCCGGGAAGAGCCCTGCTCAGCTTGCACCATGGGAGCAAGGACCACTGCCGCCTCATCGCATGCAGCCCTGGGAGCCACTCGCCAGTGCGGTGTGGTGTCCCCAGTCCCAGGAGCCGCTCACCATTGCAGCACGGTATCTGCGGCCCCAGCCCTGAGAACCGCTTTCCACCACAGCACACTGTCAGCCCTGGAAAGCCGGTTGGTCCCGGGTCATGGCACCGACAGACCCAGAGAGGGTTATGCCACGGTGTGTGCCAGGCCCGGGCAGCCACAAGTACCCCCGTGACTTGGCACTCGTGCTGCCGGGTGACGCAGCTGCCTGCCCAGCTGGGCGCTGGGCTGGGCTGTCCGCACAGGCACAGGATGGGTTATCGGTGCAGGCACAGGATGGGTTATCGGTGCAGATCCAGCCATTCTCTAAGCCCAAGCGAGTGCCGGAGAGCAGCCACAGGCTGGCACTTGCTGCAGCTCGTGAGATGCCCCCGACCGAGGCACCCCTGCATCTCAGCCTGCCCCGGCTCCCACCACCCACCCAGGTCCCCCGCAGTCTTTCCGCATGTCCCCCTGGGTCACCCCACAAGACCCGCAGGGCCAAAGCTGCCAGGAGCCCCCGGCACACTCAGCCTCCAACCCCGGC
>NW_008824894.1:881449-889997 GCF_000699105.1 Pygoscelis adeliae
GAGGTTACCGAGCGCCCTGGGGCGTCTGAAGGGGAAGAGCTGGCGCGTTCCGGGAAAAATCAGGATTTTTATCCTCGAGCGCTCGGGTCTGGGGCATCGCCGGTGTCCGGGGGAGCTTTCCTGCAAACGCATCAGCGGTCGCAGAGCCGAGATAAACAGAACTGCTTAAAGCAGTCTAATAGGTTTATTCCTTGCAGATAAGGCTACGAGCCAGCTTCTGCTGGAGACGGACTGGGAATCCATCCTGCAGATCTGCGACATGATCCGTCAGGGAGATACCCAGTAAGTGCTCTTCGGCTTTTGGATGTGCTGCAAGCGCAGCTTTCCGTGTCTTGGCAAGGTGAAGCGTGAGGGTCTCGGACCTGTCAGCCTGCGGTAGCGCGCGTCTTGTCACCCCCTTTCAGAAAAGCGTCGGAAAGGCAGTACGGTACGCCCTGATGTGTCGAGGTACTTCCCTGAGCTCAGGAGTTGCAGGTTACCTTCTGGCCTGAAATCCTCAGAGAAACTCAAGCTTGAATGCGCTTGTTCCTTCTCTTCCCAGTTTGCCTCAGGGGAATTGCGTAGACCATGAGCTAACTGTGCCCTTGTGTTAGGGTGGGGGTTAGCAGGTTAGCAGCAGCAGGTGGAACCCCCCCTCGGATTCTTGATTACCTGAGGATGTGTACTCTCTTTCCTTACCCAGAGCAAAATATGCCGTCAACGCTATCAAGAAGAAAGTCAATGACAAGAATCCCCACGTGGCGCTCTACGCACTGGAGGTAACGTCAACCCAAACTGTGAGCACTGCAGGGGCCCGGCTCCCAGGCCAGGGATCTTCGCGTCTTTTATAAGCCTGCCTACCTGGGCTGCGCGGTCTGCACGGCGTTCCCTGCCCTGCCCTGCCCTGCCCGGGGAGCAGCCGAGTCACGGCTTGGAGTTTGCCTTCTCTTTCCTCTGGCACAGAGGTTTCATGACTGATCAGCAGGCTGTGGGTTTCATTCTTTAATTCCATCTCGGAGTTAGAAACAGACAGAGACACTGTACTTGAGACACTGTCCCTGGGGGTCTGTCTCTAAATAGCAGAGGTACAAAGGCCACCGTGCAGTTGAAGCGTAGCTAACTCTCCAGCGTGGCAATGTGGATTTCTCTGGCTTGACTGACACTGCCCTAATGCAACTCATTGCTTAAATAGTGCCCCTGTCTTGGTGTGCTGGCCGCAGTAACCTGTAACGTGTGCCGGGACGCATCGCGGGCCACAGAGAAGGAAGAAAGCGGCAGGCTAATATTGTCCTTTGCCCTTGTAGGTCATGGAGTCGGTGGTTAAAAACTGTGGCCAAACAGTCCATGACGAGGTGGCCAATAAACAGACTATGGAGGAACTGAAGGAAATACTAAAGGTGAATATATCGTGTTTTACTATTGTTTTTGAATGAGCTTGTAAGAGAAGCAGCAGAAGGAGAAAATGTGCGCATCCTCTCATCCCTTTTGTGTAAGGAACAGAAAGGAAACTGTTTGGAAACGCGTTTCAGAAAAGAGCAAACTGTGGCATGATGTGAAGGGATGAGTGTCGGGAGCTAAGGAGTGCCTGCTAGGGGAGAGAAGGTGTCGTGAGAGCAAAGGTAATGTTTGGCTGTTCCGTGAAGTGGGGTAGGAGTATGCTGCAAAGGACTAGACCATGTCATGGTAAATGCTCCTGGGTGCAACGCTTTGCTCGGTTTGAGACAGCAAAGGAAAACAGAGATGGGTGGTCTGGCAGTTGCACCAAGGACCTGAGCAGCGGTGAGGTGAATTCACTCTCGTAGTACAGTATGAGACACACAGGAAGGTAAGCAGCAAGGTGAAAACTGGCAGAAGCTTCCTCTTTATCGTGGCCATTTCATTAGTCTGTGGAGTTGTTTGAGGAGCTTTGCAGGATCTAGACCTGGCTGTTCTCACTGACAAGCTGTCACTTGCCGATTTGAAACAACGTGATGCCTGCAAGAGCTCCATGTGTCCTTGGACTGGAGACTTCCACAAGTGAAGTGGAAATGGGAACTTCTGTCTCCAGCTCCCAGACCCAGAACAGCAATGCCCAGACAAGAGCTTGTTAGAGTAACGCTGTTCCGTCCTTACAGCCTCTGTCTTCTGCCAGAAATAGACGACCGGATGACCCAGATATTTGGTGAATGAGCTGTGCGAGTCCCATCATCTCGCACGCCGTAGCAGGGTGTCTCTCTCCTGTCACCTTCCTGTTAGGGCTGACTCAGTCTCCATGCAGGATTTTCTGCTGAGATAGGAACACTGCTGCAATGTGACGGCCAGGTATAGTAGTGCAGCCACTCCAAGCGCCGAGGAGATCAGATCAAGAGATTTTGTGGTTCTCTCCAGTCCTTGTCTGCCTCAGTAGTTTCATAACTGCTGCAGACCCATTCTCCTCCTACACTTGGAACTTTACTGCTTGTGAATGCCCAATGCTGGTAAAATGGTCTTAGTTCTGATGAGGTTCAAGGCTGTGACATTTGTGGAATGCAGGATTTTGCCAAATCTTATAGAAGTTTGGAGCTCCAGGAATTGTCAGTAAGTCACGCTGTGTGGGCCGAGCTCCCAGCTGAAATAGGAGCTTGACAATGCTCCTCCACTTCCCGGGGGATTTCTGGAGCAGCCGGTCAGGTGAATGTGTGATGACTTGGTCAGCTGATGACAGGGCTGCTCTCAGATGCTGGCTGGGATAGGAACAGGCTTGCCAAGTTTCCTCCGGCTCCTTGAACTGTGATACAACCATCCCTGCCTCCAAAGGGCAGGCTTCCTAGCTCTCCTTACTGTGTCACATCCCGAGGTAGCTTTGGGTATTCCTGGGCAGGAGTCTCGGGGCTGGAGGTGCTGACAGCCTGACACCGACACCCTCCAGACACCCTCCAGCTGTGAGCTTGTGGTGCCCTGTCAGTGCTCGGGTGAGGCGGACTGTGCTGTTCTGCCCAACTGGGTAGCTGTAGGTCCCGCAATTTTCTAAGTGCGGGATGAGCGACTCTTGTGAGATGTTGGGCAGGCCAGTGCTCGTGCCTGCCCTGGGGAGTGATTGTGCAAGTCCCTATGGGCATTTTCTCAAAGCATTGTAACCGTACCCCTTTTCAAGTTGGTCCGTGCTGCTCTGAAGGACGTTTTCTTGTTCGTGCTGGAGGGGGGAAGTGGGGAAGCTGAAGGAGTAGGTAGTCCTTGCTGTGAATTGTCCTTACTGCAGCTTTCTGACAGCTCTTACCTTGCACAAGTACTCTAAAGTCTCTCTTTCCATGAATGGTATTTCTGGCTTCTCTTCTGGGGGATTCACACCATCCTTTGGGTTTCAGGGTCTTTTGCTCAGATTTTTTTTTTTTTTTCCTCCTCCCTTTCTGTGCAGAGGCAAGTGGAGACAAGTGTCCGCAGTAAGATCCTGTACCTTATCCAGGCCTGGGCTCACGCCTTCCGCAATGAGCCCAAGTACAAGGTGGTGCAGGACACCTATCAGATAATGAAGGTTGAAGGTGAGGACTCTGTGGGCAAAGGTGGGTGGACAATCGGCCAAGCAGCTCTGCTCTGGAGGAGCATGGCAGGAGAAGGAATGGGTGTCAGGACCCTGCCTGGTGTTAGCAAAATCTGGATTTGCAATACTGAGCATTTTCTTGGTGCCCGATACTTGATGAACCTCTTGGAGTGACTGAATCCCACTACAGAGAGAGGAC
The DNA here is from genome assembly GCF_000699105.1 of Pygoscelis adeliae. Taxonomy (NCBI): domain Eukaryota; kingdom Metazoa; phylum Chordata; class Aves; order Sphenisciformes; family Spheniscidae; genus Pygoscelis; species Pygoscelis adeliae. The sequence continues at coordinate 885,124 of NW_008824894.1, forward strand.
AGCCCCATTGTCCCAGGATCGGGGGCTGCCTTGCTCTGGGTCTCCAGCCCAGCTAGCAACTAAGGGTTGGCAGTGAGACCTGAAAAGCAGGAGCTGCGAATGTTCTTCAGGAAAACTGGCAGCAAATCAGCGTGTCCTCTGGGAAGGGGTTTACAGTGGGGTGGTTCCTTCCTCCCAGGCTTTCATTAATACCTCCAGGATGGGTCCAGGCTCCGGCTTTCTGACAGTGTCAGCATGGCACTTTCTCTCTTGTCCCGGGGATGGCAGCGTTCCCTGTGAGGGAAAGGACGTGCTGCTGTCTCTGCCTCTTTCTGTGCGCCAGAACCTCCACAGGCAGTGGCAAAGCCTGGAGGTCCTGGTCCCCCACTGAGCCGGTGTTGCCACACTCTTGCTGTTCAAGGGGTGAGACTCAAAGCCCCCTCTGCCCACGCAGTGGGCTTCTTTTCCCCCCATGCTGAGTTCAAGGTCTTGAGAAACAAGCCTTGTCCAAAGGGCCCTGATGTCCCTTACAGGTGTATAAGGGAAACCAATAGGGGATTGTCCTGTGCGTTCGAGAGCGTGGCTGAGAGCCCAGTACTTTGCAGACAGCAGCAAGAGCTGTGTGAGCATTGCCCTCTGGCCTCCTGCAGGAGGAAGATTGCTGTTAGTTGTGTCAGAGTAAGATAATGGTCAGGGCAGGCGTGCTGAGCTGGATCTGACGTGTGGCTGGGACCTACGGCACGAGGCTGTAGGCACCACGGCCTCCCTGTGCGGAGGAGCACTTTCACAACAGGACTCTGTCGCTTTTCCCCTAGGTCACGTGTTCCCGGAGTTCAAAGAGAGCGATGCCATGTTTGCTGCAGAAAGGGTGAGCTCTGCCAGTGGGGAGGGAGTTGGCACTGCAGGACAGACCTTGCTCTCCTATCCCCTTCCTACTAAACCTTCAGTTCTTGCACTCCTCCGTTTCACGCAGTTTAGAGACCTTGCTGGGTACATACCCCTCCCAGCTGTCACGTGGGCAGTTCTGGGGTGGTGTACAGCAATTTAGCCTAAAACTACCAGAGGGAGGGGAGACTTGACCAGGACAGGGAGTTAGTCTTATCTTACCCTACTCGGTGGCCTTCCAGCAGCATGGCAGTCTGAACATGGCAGCAGGGCATTGCTAAAGCGATTGTTGTGCAGACACGTTCCTAGAAAATCTCTTGCTGACTGGGAAAGCATCAGTCTCTAGTAACACGAGAGGAGATAACTTGCGGGGATTAATATTTCCTGTTGAGCTGCAAATGCTTCCAGTCTCCCCCATTCATGAGAGCGCCTTGGTTAGCCATAGGAGCTCCTGAAAGGTTCTGTGGAGACCCTCTCCTTGAGGCCCTCCTCCCCTCCTTACGCAAGTTTCCTTAACCCTTGACAGGCTCCAGACTGGGTCGATGCTGAGGAGTGTCACAGATGTCGAGTGCAGTTTGGTGTCGTGACGCGGAAGGTGGGTGCCGCTCCTGCCCCTCTGGGTTCCCTGGTCCTGCACAGCCCCCCAGGACTTGCAGGACTCCCTCAGCCTGCGTGGAAGCGTCAGGGCTGGACCGCGTTCCCTGGCCACTGGCAAGGAAGTGCCAGGAGTGTCTGAGCGATGTTGTCTAATGGTGAAGGAGTGTCTTGCTACCGCACTGATGTCTTCCATCCTTTGCAGCATCACTGCAGGGCCTGCGGGCAGATTTTCTGTGGCAAATGCTCCTCCAAGTATTCCACCATCCCCAAGTTCGGGATTGAGAAGGAAGTGAGAGTCTGTGAGCCCTGTTACGAGCATCTCAACAAGTCAGTACCCTTTATGGTGTGTTTCTTTGCCTGCAACAGCTGGGACTGTGAGGGGAGAAGCTTGGCATGGAGCCACCTTTCTGCAGACCAGAGCGAGGGTCTCCCAAGCTGTGCAGGCTGGGCTGGGTTCCCTTCATTCCTGGGAACGGGGTTTACAGCTGTAGTGTTGCGCAGAGCTGGGGCTCTAGTGCGGAGGAAGGAGCATTCAGTCTGCACTGTCGCCTCTTTCTGACTACAGGAAAGCTGAGGGTAAAGCTGCTGCCACCTCTGAACTGCCCCCCGAGTACCTGACCAGCCCTCTCTCTCAGCAGTCCCAGGTGAGTGGCTGCCCTGTAGGTGATCTAGTGATCCTGACCTGCTTGTTGATCCCTTTACCTCCTCATCTTTCTGCTTGCAGCTGCCTCCAAAGCGTGATGAGACGGCTCTGCAAGAGGAGGAAGAGCTCCAGCTAGCTATTGCCTTGTCTCAGTCAGAGGCCGAGGAGAAGGAGAGAATGGTTTGTGCCCTGCTTGGCATCTGGGAGTGGTTGTTGCCATACAGCCCCGATGTGCTGGGCATCTCCTAGCTGTGCGGTAACAGATCTCTAGGCATGTCCTGGTGTGAGGAGTCGCAGGGCCTGTGGAACGAGAGGGTGAAAGCGGAGCCAGGCACATGCTGTGTTGCAGTCCTGAATCTTGGAGGCAGGCTGTGCCCAAGCTGCAAGCCCTGGGGCACGCTGGCCTGCGGGAACTGTACGAAGCACGAGGCTGGGTCTGCCAGCCATGCCTGACCATTCCTAGGAACCTCGCCCACCCAGTGTGCCCAGTCTGTTGCTGACTGGGTGATTCGGAGGAGTCTGGACAGTCCCTGAGTTGACTGGTTTTTTTTTCTCTTTTGCAGAGGCAGAAAACAACCTACTCCATGTACCCGAAGGCTGAGCCCACACCCGTCACCTCATCAGCCCCCCCGGTCAGCACGCTCTATTCCCCACCTGTGGTACGTTCATGGGAGCCCCTGAACGTGAAGTGGCTGGACGTAGGCCACTTCCCTGGTGCAAGCCTGCCCTGCTTGGGTCAGATTTAATCCCTGTTCTGAAAGAAAAGATTTGCCCCGTGCAATCCCTTGCTCTTTCACAGCACTACTGTGTTTTCAGCAAGAAGGTCTGTACTGAGCCGGCATTTAGGTGCCGCCGCTGCTTCCAGTAGCTGCAGCGTGTGTCTGGCTGAAGGAGACGGCTGTCCCCTTTCAGTCTCTTGCTGGTGCTCAGCACTGGTGGTTGTGCATGGCCAGGTCCGAGCAGGACATCTGTGTGGGAGCTGTGGGTCTCTGGTTTCTCTGAACTGGATTTCCCTGTTTATCTCTTCCCAGAATTCCTCTGCTCCCTTGGCTGAGGACATTGACCCGGAGGTAAGGATCCAGGCTTTACCTAGTCCGTGGCACAGGCTCACTCCCAGCGGGGCTGCGATGCTCATCTTCCCTCTCTTTCTGTCAGCTGGCTCGGTACCTGAACCGCAACTACTGGGAGAAGAAACAAGAGGAAGTTCGCAAGAGCCCCACCCCGTCAGCACCTCTGTCCCTCACAGAGCCAGCTGCTCAGCCTGGGGAAGGCCACCCCGCCCCGCTCGGTGTTGTTGAGGTAAGAGGGGGCCTGGACCCGTGTCTGGCAGCTTCTGAGGGGTGAGGAGTGCCCAACTCCTTTGTTCAGCCCCGTCACGCAGCTCTGCAGGCTTGCTGCTGGCTCTCGGCACGGGAGAGTTGAGTCTGACTGGCTGCCCTGTCCTTCCAGCAGCAGTACCAGAACGGCGAGTCTGAGGAGAACCATGAGCAGTTCCTGAAGGCGCTGCAGAATGCGGTCACCACGTTTGTCAACCGCATGAAGAGCAACCACATGCGGGGCCGCAGCATCACCAATGACTCTGCCGTATTGTCCCTCTTCCAGTCCATCAACAACATGCACCCCCAGCTGCTGGAGCTGCTCAACCAGCTGGATGAGCGCAGGCGTACGTGGGAGCTGCCCAGCCGGGGGTGTGGGAGGGCATCCTGGGGAGGAGCGGGTGGCTGCCGGGGCTTCCCCCAGCGCCGGGGTTCGGCATCCCCATGACACAGCCTCTCTGGAGAGAAGCCGGTGCAGTGTGCAGGGGTGGTCCGAGTGCTCTGCACCAAGAGGGTCCCTGAGGCTCTCTCTTCCCTCCCCAGTGTACTACGAAGGCCTGCAGGACAAACTGGCCCAGATTCGGGATGCACGTGGGGCTCTGAACGCGCTGCGGGAGGAGCATCGGGAGAAGCTGCGCCGTGCAGCGGAGGAGGCAGAGCGCCAGCGCCAGATCCAGCTGGCCCAGAAGCTGGAGATCATGAGGCAGAAGAAGCAGGTGAGGCAGGGAAGCATTTCCAGGGTATCGGGAGCCGCGTCAGCCAGCAGGCCTGCCTGCACCTTGGGCCAGCCCAGGGCTGGCAGGGATGGCAGCCCTGGCAGGAGGGGATGCTGCGGTGTCCTGGCTTCTAGCCGTCACGGCCCCGTTCCCACAGGAGTACCTGGAGATGCAGCGCCAGTTGGCCATCCAGCGACTGCAGGAGCAGGAGAAGGAGAGGCAGATGCGCCTGGAACAGCAGAAGCAGACCATCCAGATGAGAGCCCAGATGCCAGCCTTCTCTCTGCCTTATGCCCAAGTACGGCTGCCGGACCAGAGACCCTCCTGCCAGGTCCCCGGGGGCATGGCCTAAAGCTTGCTTTTCTTCCCTGAACAGCTCCAGGCCATGCCCGCAGCCAGTGGGGTGATCTACCAGCCCTCGGGGCCCACCAGCTTCCCTGGCACCTTCAGCCCGGCCGGCTCCGTGGAGGGCTCTCCCATGCACAGCGTATACATGAACCAGGCAGCACAAGGGGGCACGGGGCCGTACACCGCAATGCCCGTCACAGGGACGGGTATGTCGGCGAGCTGATCCCACGTGGGTGGAGGCTGAGCGCAAGGTGGTTGCTTCAATCTCTGCCCTCTCTGCCCCAGATCCCAGCATGGTGAACGCCTACATGTACCAGCCGGGGGCAGGCAGCGGGCAAGCGGCTCAGCAGGGGCAGGCGGTGCCCCCCCCCACCCCGGCGGACCCCGCCC
>NW_008824894.1:890352-890649 GCF_000699105.1 Pygoscelis adeliae
CACCCCCGCCCTCCCCCCCCTCTCCCCAGCCTCTCCTCCCCAGAGCGCAGCCTCGCAGTCGCAGAGCATCCCGGCCATCTCTCAGGCCCCCCAGTCGGGCGCCATGGGCTACATGGGCAGCCAGTCGGTCTCCATGGGGTACCAGCCCTATGGCATGCAGGTGAGCACTCCCTGCCACGCGGGCCCTTTCTTGGGCACCAGGGGGGACAAGGTTGGGTGGTGTCCAGCCCGTGGAGCCTTCCTGGGCCTGTGCTGCCAGTGGCAGGGAAGGGGAGAGGCCTGGTGGAGGCTGTGGGC
>NW_008824894.1:892515-895949 GCF_000699105.1 Pygoscelis adeliae
AGGAGGAGGAGGTCCCGCTCAAGAAAGAGAAAACGCATTTCACCGTCCGGCTGACGGAGCTGAAGCCTGCTGACAAGGTGAAGCTGATCAAGGAGGTGAAGAACTTCGTGCCGGGAGTGAACCTCGTGCAGGTGAGGAGGGGGCTGCCCGAGGCCCCGGCCGCCCCGCCGCGTCGCCCCCGAGCCCGGACGGGTTCTGAAGCGCGTTGCGAGCGGTGGCCTCAGTTCTCTGTTCAAAAGGGAGCCTGGGTTTCCGTGTTTAGGAGAACTCTGCCTGTGTGCACGCCTCAGTGCAAAGATGTGGACGAGGTGTTGAGGAGGAGTCGGTTGCATCTGTTTGTCTGGCGTTTTTTAGAGAAGGCTGTTCCCTCCCAGCTCTGCTGTGTGGCGAACAACCGAGCCCCTAGCAGAAGCAGTGGGATGAAGAAGGAGGCTCAGAGCGAAGACCTCAAAGTCCTCCGTGCCAGCCTCGGCTTCTCCAAACCTAAGAGCTGCTGTGAGCTTTCCTGCAGAACTTGGGAGTAGCCAGGATTCCTCACTACAGCTGGATTTGGCTTGCCTTCCCCTAAAGTTTTTTGCTTTTTCAAGGCCAATATATTTCTGAATTTAGATGAGTTTCTCTAATTCACACATCTTGCAATCCACGCTTCCAGTCCTTTTCAGAGCTCTTTTTGTAGGTGATGCCTCCTCCTTTTTCCTCGGAGGAGACGGGCCTTTCACAGTCCTATGCAGCGTCGGAGCTCATGCCCTTGAGCAATGATGTAGGCTCAGAACAAAGAATGGGTGATACAGCTGCTACTGCGGAAGCATTTAACATGCTTCAGTTCTCCACTGGATGATGCTTTCATATCTTGGGGATAATAGTAGCACCTTCTATTTATCCAGTTCTAAGGAAGAAATGTTGAGTGTTGTGAAATCTGCTCTTACTTGTAGCCTGGGATATCAGAAGGATTTGCAGAAAATCTTCTGACCCGTTTATATTGATGCATTGCAAAGCAAACAATTCAATAACAGAGAAACTCTGGTGGCAGAGACGTGAGTTTCGTTGGCTCACTGGGATAATTAGCTGACTATCAGCTTGGTTGGTCTGGCAGTTGTTTATCCATTATCAGTCCCAAGCAAACATTAAAATACCAAAACCCTGTAACGGACGCAATCAGCGGATAATGAAAAGCTGTCTGGAGAACTAATGCTAAATCAACTTGGCTTAGCATGTGGAACCTGTCAAAGAAGCTGGTTACGGTTCCGATGCAGGTACAAGGTTGGTAGATGCAGATTATTGCAGGTAAACTTTGTCAAGTGTGACTTACCCGACCTGGTATTTTGGTTAAAACACACACACACACACACCCCAAACTGCTACTGATGGTTGGTTCTGTCTACAGAGGTTGTATTCAAAGTGTAGCTGGTACATTTGTATTGTAAATTTTATTGCCATCCAGTTGAGGTGTTTTTAATGAGATTTGTAGGGAATCTATTTTTTGTAGGGAATCCTTTAAGGCTGTTAATGATTTGGAAGAAAGCATTGCTAGTAAAATCTTCGGTCGTCGTGTGCTGATGTGACTCGAACAGGTCAGCCCTACAGAAACGACTGCTTGATGAGACAGGCACGTCGTCAGCGCAGGCCGGACTCGAGTCCGTTTGCACCTCTGAAAGCTTGTTCAGAGCCGGCCCAACACTTACCTTGCGTCTTCACCAGCCCTGGGCGGGCGTCCTCGTATGCTCTGGCTGGGATTGGAAACGCGTTGCCTCTCTGCCCCGTGGCCGTTACTGTGCAAGTCCAGCTTGGCTCGGGCCCTGCTCTTCCTCCTGCTGGGAGCTCTGAACAGCTGTTTCCTTTGACCAAGGCTGCTTTAGAACAGAAGTTAAGCATTAGTGAGCAAGGATCTTAAATGAATAACCTTGATTGTGTTGCCTGTCCTCATCACGGCAAGCCAGAACGGGCTCCTTTCCGGATACTGTCCTGGGCTCTGGGGAGTAAAGGCGTGCCTGCCCTGCCGAGCTTTGCCTGCACAGCTACACCTTCTCAGCCCTAGCAAAAAAAGCGTTTTCTGCCACCACGGATACGTCGTCACTGCGCCCAACGTGAACTAAAACAACAAAACCTTTCTGTCGGCAATGGTCAATCTGTTGGGTGCTGAATACCTGTAGTGCCACACAGCAGAGAGCTGGCAGCGGCTCTTCACCCCAGGAACTTCCTTGGGCTTTGTTTTTAAGGAGCCACATAGGTTTGTTGCTGCTGCTTGGTGTAAGAGCAAGAGCATCTGACTGCAGCAGGGGCTTATCCTCCCGGGCTCCCTTCCCTTTCTGTACAGCAGTACTGCAGGAAGTCCCTTTAAATCAATTCAACAGCTTTTCAGTTTGCCTTAAATATCGCGGTACTGCATAGTACCAGTAGTTCTGTATAAAAAGTCCTGAAGCTATCAAGATTGTATTGTCAAGCATAGTCTGTACTGGAACTCTTTTTTACCCGGTACAGCGGATTCCCGCACAGCCACGTACAAACCCTGAGGTGGCCTCTCCTCCCCGCTGGCGGAAATATGTGAACCAAAACATTCGCGCTGAAGAAAGTCGACCCAACGCGGGCCGGTAGCTGCCTTGGCAGGTTACTGCGTGCGTCCCAGGCACTTTCTCAGACTGGGGCTGCACCTCTGGGAGCACCGCGCACGCGGTGGGAAGAGTTACAGTGGATGTGCCGTCACTTGCAGTCAGGTTTAGATGTCTTCCGGCAGGATGTGCTGTAGTTCAAGTAAAAGTCTTGGGTTTTAGACCAGTCGGTGAGTTTCCCTGGGCTGCTTATGCAGAGGTCAGGCTCATGGCTCTAAATCTGTTAATCTGGTTAGTGAAAGCCAGTTTACAAGTCTCATACTTTGTCCCTCCCACAGGCAAAGAAGCTGGTGGAGTCCCTTCCGCAGGAGATCAAGGCTAACGCCTCCAAGGAGGAAGCAGAGAAGATCAAAGCGGCGCTGGAGGCAGCAGGAGGGACTGTGGTTCTGGAGTAGGCGGCCCCGTCTCGCCACGGAGGGACTGGCGCAACGGCAGCCTTCCCTGCTGCCACCTGACCGGGCGCTGGCCGCTGCCCGAGCCGGGGTCTGAACGTTTCCGAGTGCAGGACGTCCCCTAGTTGTGCGGCGGGAATGCTCTCTCGAAGCGATCCGGCGTGAGAATGCTGTACGGTTTGGCGGGGCTGCTGCCTAGTTCCGGCATCGCAGTGGACTCTACCTTCATAAAATGTCCCAAAAAACCTGTAAAACGGTTAATCTCTCAAAAACCAGCCCCGCCTGATTGTCCCCTGGGCTCCATGGCGCGGACCCCAGTACCGGCGCTGCCTGTGCCCGCGGCACCACGCGGCAGCCCCCTCCTCAGGCTGCTTTTCGGTGCCGCCGCCGGGGTGCGGCTGGGATGGTTTGACCTCCCCGTTAATTATTCGCCGTT
>NW_008824894.1:898366-898768 GCF_000699105.1 Pygoscelis adeliae
GCCCCGAGCCGCCCGCCAGCCGCTCGCCCAGCTCCCTGGCACACCACGAGCTGTGATCCCTGACATCCCAAATCTACCCGCTGGGGTTGAAGGCGGATCCCTTCCCTGCACCCCCGCTGCTGCCCCGCATGGGAGACGGAGGCTGTTCCCAGCGTCCTGCTGCGCGTCCCACGCCCTGGCCGTGCTGGGGCTTCTGTAACAGGAGCCAGGCCTGATCCCCCACCAGCGGCCCTTTGCTCTCTTTAATTTTATCTCCTGCGGCCTTTGACCCACACGTGATCTTTGCAGTGTGGGGCGGGTGCACTCAGAACGTGCTCTGGCACCGGCCAACACGGCTCCTCTGTCCCGGCCAGCCGCCGCGCAGTCCCGCTGCCGCTTCCCCTGGCGATGGTGGGGAGCGTT
>NW_008824894.1:898813-899911 GCF_000699105.1 Pygoscelis adeliae
GGCAGGGAGCGGTTCGGAGCTGGTGAGCAGGGCTGCAGGGTTGTCTTCCCGCCTCTGCAATTCCTGCGTCTGGGGAGGAGGGGAAGTTACTTCTGGAGGCCTGCCGCCTCACGTGGCGAGGGTGTAGGGCAGCAGGAGGTCATGAATTCACTGGCCCCGTCATGGTCCCTCCGAGCAAACCCGCACTGGTTGCTCGCTCGCTCACGTGCTTCTGGATCCTCCCCGCCCCAATGTGACCCAGGGCCTTTCTTGGAGGAGCAGGTGCTACCACTTCATCTTGGGATGTGCTGTTGAGGCCACCGAGCTGGGCAGGCGCCTGGGAGGGACTGTGGGCAGGTGCCTCAGCAGTCCCCCTTCTCCTGCCAGCCTCCACCGCTCTGATGCTGGGCTGGGCCAGTTTCCAAGTACCGCTTAGGTGTGGGGAGCCTGGAGCTATTGCTGTTTGCGCAGAAGCTCCTGCGCAAGTGCTAAGGAGTTACCCTGACAAGCACTCGGAGCGGCCATCCCTGCTCCACTGCCCTGCGCTCTCCCATTTCTGCCCAGCCCCAGCACTGGGCTGGTGCACTGACGCTGGCAGGTTCTGCCCCAGGTCCACCTGCAGACGCAGCAGGAGGTGAAGATGCGGATGATGGGGATGGCGATGCGTGTGATCCGCACCGACGGCTTCCTGGCTCTCTACAACGGGCTCAGCGCCTCGCTGTGCCGGCAGGTGAGTGCCTCCGTGCCCTGACGGCCTCTGGTCCCCCGAGGCCAGCACGGAGCTCCTGCTGCGTGGCGCTGCCCGCTCCGTCTGGCAGCTGGGCTGGAGCTGACAGGCTGCCCTGAGCCGCGGGGGCCGAGGAGGCAGGCGCCTAGCAGGGCACAGCGGCTCATTCTCCTTCTCCTCCAGATGACGTATTCCTTGACTCGCTTTGCCATCTACGAGACCGCGAGGGACCGCTTGGGCCAGGGCAGCCAGGGGCCTCCCCCCTTCTACCAGAAAGTGCTGCTGGGTGCAGTGGGAGGTGAGCGAGGGAGGGGGTCCCTCAGCCCTGGGCTCCCTCAGGCTGGAGGAGCCCCCTGACCCCAGCTCTTCTTTGGCCGCAGGTTTTACCGGCG
>NW_008824894.1:900790-902096 GCF_000699105.1 Pygoscelis adeliae
GGGAGCTCCGTCTGGGAGCTGCCGTGGGTGCTCACCCAGCCGGGGCAGGGAGAGGGGAGGGAGGATGGCCATGGGGCCAGGGGAGCCGAGGGTCGGGCAGGGCCTGGCACCTCCGCAACATCTGGCTGGGGCACAGGCCAGGCGGGGCCTGGCAGCCTGCCCGTACTCCAGTGGAAAAGAGAGACCTGCAGGGAGCCGCTATGAAAAAGCGCAAGAGGGTGGAGCAGGTGGGAAGGGGAATGAACAGCAGCAGGGAGGAGATAGGGCTGTTCCGAAGGATTCTCCTTTCCTGCAGCGTATTTGCTGTTGTGTGTTTTAAGCACTGTTGTATGAGGAGTCTGGGACACAGACTGGGCAGAGAAGGAGGCTCGCCAGGGGAAGGGAGTGTGAGTAATGTCCCAGGACTGTGCTGATCCCAATCTGTCTGTCCACAGAGGGCTTGAAGAAACTCTTCTCGGGAGCTACAATGGCATCCAGCCGAGGGGCCCTTGTCACCGTTGGGCAGGTAGGACAGCTCTGCTGGGCAGTAGGTGCCGGGGGCAGGGACAGGGGTAGTCCCTGGCATGGCAAGGAGGGGGGACGTGTCACTAATACACCGTGTCTCCGCAGCTCTCTTGTTATGACCAGGCCAAGCAGCTGGTTCTCACGACTGGGTTGCTGTCAGACAACATCTTCACCCACTTCCTGGCCAGCTTCATCGCGGTGAGCAGGGCTGGGTGTGGGGAGGCAGGGCTGGGACTGGGTTTGCCTGCAGCCGGGCTCAGGACCCCAGGCTGGGGCTGCCAGCGCTGCCTCTCAGGACTCCAGTGAAGCGGGGCTGGGCACAGAGGCTCCTGTGGGGCTCCCAGCATGAGGTTGGGTGCAGGCAGGGCTCTGGGTCTCTCCAGTGACCATTGCAGTCGCTGGCATCTGGGTCTCCGTGAGCTGGAGCTGCTGACCCCTGCTGACTCTCCCCAGGGCGGATGCGCCACGTTCCTGTGCCAGCCCCTGGACGTGCTCAAGACCCGCCTCATGAACTCCCAGGGCGAGTACCGGGTGGGTAGCTGCTGCCGGTCCTGTCCCCTTCACATGCTGGCCTCTGCCTCCCAGCGCCTCCTCATCTCTCTCCATCTCACTCCAGGGTGTTGCGCACTGTGCTGTGGAAACTGCCAAGCTCGGCCCCCTCGCCTTCTACAAGGTACCTAGCTGTGGACGTGTGGGATGGGCTGGTAGGGTGGAGTGTGGGGGCACTGGGCCGGGCTGGGAGCAGAGGTTAAGGTCCAGAACAGTTCTGGGGCAGGAGCCTTCCAGGCTCTGCTGCCGGCAG
>NW_008824894.1:902150-903429 GCF_000699105.1 Pygoscelis adeliae
GTCCCCGGCTTGGCCCTGGAGTATTGCGAGCCTTGGCCTCTTCTGGGCTTGCAGCCTGGGTCCGGGCACAGCAGGAGCTGCCCTGTTGCACCCGTTGGGTTCCCAAATGGGAATGCAGGTACGGGCAGTGGTGCTCCAGCACTTGTTGGATGTTACTGACCAGCCGACACTGGTCAGCTCTTGGGCCTTACGTGCCCAGGCTTGGTGCAGTCACCCGTATGTTCAGTCTCGCTCCTGGGAGGGCCCCTGAAAAGGGGTTTCAAACCTGAGGTTTCTTCCAGATGCTGCCAGTCAGGCATCTTCCCTGTTACAGCCTGTCTGCTCATCTTCCCCAGGCAGCGTCCAACCCCCTTCTGAACTGGGGGCTGTGGGATCTGACCCGGGCTTCTACTGAGATTCTGCCTACGTAGTGGTGATGCCGGCACTAATGGGTTTGGGGGCAGAGGGGTTGATGCATGACACTGACATCTGTGTGCACAGCGATGGCTGTGGTGCCTCCCTCACCGCTGTGGCAGTCTCTGCCTGCCACCAAGGCCCCAGCTCCTCCGAGCTCGTGCTGCATGCCCAGCCAGCCGCTCCCCCGTGCTTGCAAGCTCGTGCCGCTCCCCGTGGGTTGGGCTGCTGGGCACCCTTAGCCCTGACAGGGAAGCCCAGGGCCAGGCGCATATTGACTTTTCCCGTTGTCGCTGTCCCCTTCCAGGGCTTCGTTCCTGCTGCCATCCGGCTCATTCCTCACACTGTCCTCACCTTCGTCTTCCTGGAACAGCTGCGCAAATATTTTGGGATTAAAGTGATCACCTGAGTAGGAAGGACCGGGACCCTGCCTCGCCCCAGGGGGGTGAGCATACGGGTCACCGCTGAGATCCCAGAACCCCTCTCTGCTATCTGGGGCCAGTGCTGCTCCCCCTATCCCTCGTCCCCACTCCTGTGCCTTGCCAGTGCCTGTGGCCAGCCAGTCCCAGACTCCCCTTTCCTCTCTCACCCCTGTTCTCAGCACCTCCGTTACCTCTGGGATATTCTTGGGCCTCTTGTCCCCTCCGCACTGTTGGCTTGGGGTTTTTTTTGCCGTCTTCCCACTGCCCTACTGGCCACGAGTTCTGCCCTTGCCTCCCTCAGCCCTGTCTCTTACGGGCCTCCGGGAGCAGGACTGCGCTGTCCTGGGGAGGACAGGGGGGATCTGGTCACAGAGCCTACGGAGCTGAGGGCTGGTGGGGCCAGTGCCCACGCTGCGGCGGGGGCCGGGGGGGGGGGGGCGGGGGGGGGGGGGCGGCAGGTCCCC
>NW_008824894.1:905025-905292 GCF_000699105.1 Pygoscelis adeliae
GGCTGGGGGCTGCCTGGCCCTGGCCGGGCTGCGGTGGCTCAGGTCCCCGGCCACCCCGGCACCGCTTCCAGGACTGACGGGTGCTGCTCTGCTCCCACACGAAAGGCCAACGTGGAGCAGGAGAGCAATGGGAGCTGCAGGGCCCTGCCCCGGCCAGCCATCACCCTCCTGTGGCATGGAGCCCTGCCCGGCCCTGTGCCAGCCAGCGGCAGGGACGTTCCAACCGGGCCATGGTCCTGCCGGCTACACCAGCCCTGCGCTCCCGGC
>NW_008824894.1:908994-909933 GCF_000699105.1 Pygoscelis adeliae
GGGCGCGGCGGGTGGCTGGCCGGGCCCAGGTGCTGCAGGTGCCTTGAGGCAGGGAGGGACCCTGCCAGGACCGCTTCCAGGACGGGCTGCTGTGTGCAATGTCACTTGCGCATCTGTACCTCGGCAGGGCAGGGTTTCAGCTCGCTCCTCGGTGAGGTACCGGGAGGTTTGTCCCGAGTTCCGTGATGGCCACAGTGTTCATTCGTGACATGAGCTGCTCTGGGGAGGCTGGTGCTGAGCTCCCAGTGCAGGCGCGTGTGCACACACGCCTGTCTGCACTGACCTTTTCCTCGGCTTTTTCCAGTCCTGTGCTTCCCCTGTGACACGCTAACCACATGTGTCACGCCATGTCACGCCGTGTCTCTCGTGCCGTCCTCCTGTATTTCACGGGTTTTCACGCAATGTGATGAACAAGAAAAACCCATTTCCCCGAGCCAGGATCGAGGCGCTGTGTGGCTCAGCATCCCCTCGCCAGAGCCTGCCGGGCAGCAAGGTTATTCGACCACTGCCTGGCTGCCCAGCCGTGCTTGCAGACCACGCTCCCTCTCTGGTACTGTGGAAGATGCCCTTGACCATCCCTTTCAGTAGCAGGGCAGTCGTGGAGGTGATGCAAAGAGCGTTCGTCCTGACGGCACAGGGGCAAATGCCGTTTGCATCCTGTGTTGCTGTTGACGAAAACGCTGTCAGGGTTGGTTTAGGTTTTCTTGGTCCAAAGTGACACAGAATCCGACATCGTCGGTGCCTGGTGACGTCGGCTCTCTCCGTGTGCTGCCGCTCAGCGTTTCCACAATCATGTAGCTCTGTGCAAACAAGCTGTGGTTTTGTAGCGCGAGGGCTGCTCCAGGCAGTTCAGTTGTTCCTCCGCTGCCCACGTTCCTTGTACTCACTTCACGGGGGGGGGGGGGCTGGGGCGGTTGTGGGTTGCAGGGGGGGGGGGGG
>NW_008824894.1:911119-911437 GCF_000699105.1 Pygoscelis adeliae
CTTTCCTCGTCTCCTGTTGCGGGCGTGAGGTCTCCCTCGCCAGCGGAGCAGCGCCGGGTGTTTGCAGCCCGGCCTCCGTGGGGGTCAGCAGCCGCAGAGCCATGACACAGGAACACGCCACGTTGCCCAATGCCAGCGTGGGGCAAAAGTCCCCTGTGTGCCCACTGTGGCGCGCCGCAGCCCCAGCAGATGCACCCGCTCGTATGCCAGGCTCCCTCCACCTGGTGCCCACTGCTCGGCACGGCGGAGGTTCCCCCAAAGCCTGGCCCCAGGTGGGGGCGAGGTGCTGGGGCAGGGGAACGTGGCACCGGGAGGTGG
>NW_008824894.1:913140-913557 GCF_000699105.1 Pygoscelis adeliae
CGCCGACCCCCCCCTGCTCGCAGCAGCCCCTTGCCACGGCAGGCTGTGCAGCAGCTGCTGCCCTCTCCTGCCTGCCCTGCCATCCACATGGCACGACATGGCACGGCACTGCACGGCATGTTAGCCTGCACCAGCCCATGGCCGACCCCAAGCTGGGGTCGCTGCCCTGCCCGGCACGGCGGTCCTCGTGGGCAGGGCACGGGTGACGCTCCCTGGTGCCCCCAGGGCCCCTCTGCCCAGATCACGGATTTCCTCTTCGAGAGCTGGAAGGCGTACAGCGAGGAGTGCCACAGCAACATGAGCCTCCTGCCTGCGCCCACGGGTGAGAGCCAGCGGGACGGGGACCACGGGGAAAGGGGCCGGCGTGGGGCCTGGCGCCTGGCTCCCTGAGCAGGTGGGGCTGAGGGCACCGCCATG
>NW_008824894.1:914771-915529 GCF_000699105.1 Pygoscelis adeliae
CCCGTCCTCCGACCCCAACCTTGACCCTGCTGTGCCTCACCTGCCCCCCTCCCTCCAGGGGCGCCTGTGCTGTTCCTCATCCCCTGGGTCATCGTGAAGTTCCTCTACGAAAACATCCAGTGAGTACCAACCCCTGCAGCGGGTCAGCGCCTGCGGGTGTGCAGGGCACGGGTGGGTGTGCATGGGACACGTTGAGGGATGGTGGGGATGGTGTGGCAGCCCCAGAGAGGCCCCATGCCATTGCCCCGTGCAAGGAGCCAGGTGCTGGTCTGTGGCCCTCGCTCAGCTGGGGCTGCTGACACCACGCCGGGCTCTAGCAGCCACCCGGTCGAGGGTCTGCCCGGCAGTCCCCGTCCCCACCCTCTGCAGGTGCTGGACCACCAACAACAACATGGGTTTCTGGTGGATCCTTCGCTTCCCCGTGTTCCTGGCCATCCTGGTGAGTCCGGGGCTGTGGCTCTGCCCACCGCAGCCCTTTCCTCAGCGTCTGCGAGGGCCCCGAGCCTGCTGAGAAGGGGGCTGCCCTGGGCACGGCACAGAGCTGCCCTGCCTGCCCCTGCCCTGCCCAGGCCTGCCCCTCATGGCTCACTCTGCTCCATTGCAGATCAACTTCTTCATCTTCATCCGCATCATCCAGATCCTCGTCTCCAAGCTCCGTGCACACCAGATGCGCTACACCGACTACAAGTTCAGGTGGGTGGTGGGCACAGCCCTGGCCCCGCACGCCCATGGGTGCATACACTGGTGCGTGTGCGTGT
>NW_008824894.1:915694-915899 GCF_000699105.1 Pygoscelis adeliae
CACACAGCCCGGCCCCTCCGCAAGGACCCTCCGTCTCGGCAGGGACCAGATCAGGGTTGGGGTTGGAGTCCAGCTGCATGCCTCTCATGCCTCTCCTCCCTCTACCCAGGGGATGCTGGTGGCCATCCTCTACTGCTTCGTCAACAAGGAGGTGGTGGGACAGCGTGGGAGCAGGCAGCTGGGGGGGCTCATGCAGCCGGCAGGG
>NW_008824894.1:917240-917726 GCF_000699105.1 Pygoscelis adeliae
CCCACCGCCCACTGCCGTCACTGTGTCCTCCTGACGCGGTAACGAGCCTAATTGAGGAAAATTGCTGGAGCACGAAGTGGTTTCTGGGAAGGTAAATATGGTCATGGAGCGGCGCCGGGTCCTGCGCCTGTTGCTCCAGTGTTGCCGTGGCAACACCCCACTGTTGTCCCCCCCGTGGCACCTTGACACCCCACCGGGACCAGGCTGGCCCCACAGCGCCGAGGGCACGGGGACCCCCAGACCCTGCCCAGGCAGGGTGACGTGCAGCATCAGGGCCCCGCATCTGCCACCCCATGATGGGGACCCTTTGGGGACGCCAAGCCAGCCCCAGCCCACGGGGTGTCCCTGCGGTAACGCCCTGTGTCCCCCAGGGCCGTGAGGCAGCCCCCAGCACTGCCCCATATCCCCACAACCCCCTGTCCCCCGCACAGCCCCTTGTCGTGTCCCGCCACCCTCCCCGCAGGCCGGCTGGGGGTGGCACCCCCA
>NW_008824894.1:917893-918418 GCF_000699105.1 Pygoscelis adeliae
CAAGCGCCTGATGCGTGCCGGAGCACGTCCCCTCCCTCGGAACTGCTCACCGTGGCCCCGTAGCACCTACCGCCAGCCTGGCTGCCGCCCCAAAGCCGGGGCATTGCCTGTGCCGCAGGGCTGAGCCTGCAGCACCTGTGCCCTGGTCATCCCCCCGCTCCCACAGAGCCAACGTGCCCCAGCCAGCAGCTCCCACCTGTGGCCAGCAGCTCCCCCAGCACACACGGACCCCCAGGACTGCTGGGCACGGCCCCTCCTCGGGCGGCGACACAGCTCCCGAAACCCCAGGGAGAAGGAGCAGGGTGTCCCGCAGCCCCTGGGAGCAGGGCCAGCCCTGGCCCAAGGAGCTAGCTCCCACGGGACTGCCGTCGGCATCTTTTCCCATCACCGCAGAGAGCTTCTGGAAGGGGACAGCCCACCGCCCCTGGTGCTGCCGTGCCTGCTGGCTGCTGGGGCTCTGGCCGAGGGCAGAGCCTCCGCTCACAGTGGGTGCCTGCGGAAAACGGCACCCCACCCGCCCCCGGC
>NW_008824894.1:921257-922676 GCF_000699105.1 Pygoscelis adeliae
TCCCTCGCTCAGAGGCGATGATGCAGAAACCACCCGAGCCTTGCCAGGAGCGAGGGTCCCAAGAAAGCCCCCCCCCTGGGGCAAGTTACACCGACTAGGGCAGCCCCCACGCAGTGACATTTCTGCCAGCTGTGGAGGCCAGATCTCTCCCAAGGGTGCACGTCTGGAAAATGGTGTTAGTATAGAACAGGACGGCGCTGCTCAGGCAAGGATGCCAACCAGCTTCTTCCCGCACAGTCAACACCAGCCACCCCCCACTGCTGCTACCTCCTGTGGAGCTGCCAGAGCACTGAGGCCGGGGAGGCTGAATGCGGCCCAGTGCCGCCCTCCGAGCACCTCTCAGGTGCCTGGGGCCAGTGCTGACACCCCGTCCCTCTCCCTCCGCAGGGAGAAGGGAGCAGCTCCATCTCCAGCACCACAGGGATCTGGCCCAATCTAAGCACAAGGAAAATCCGGCCTTGGATATGGACCCACGAGCTCTGGCAACACTGATGAGTCCCAAGCACTAGCAACCCAGGTACAAATTAAGCCCTCCCACAAGGGAGCAAGGAACAGCCACTGTGACCTGCCCAGCAGTCAGCTGCACGAAGGGTGTTGAACTGGGGTTGCCCGTCTGTCCCGAGGCACAAGGACAGAACCAACTCTCCTTCCTTCTGCCCCTGGCCCGCCCCAGCAACTGTGGACCCTTGGTGCACAGAAGGGAGCGGAGAACTAGCGCTGCCTCTACCGACAACACAGCCCCTCTGCTCTGCCCTGCCAGGCACCAGAGCCCAGGGAGCCCACATACTCAACGCACCAGGGGCAGAGATGGAAGGAGAACGGGAGATCTGTGAGCCCAGCATGAAGTGGGGAAGGACAGCTTGAGGCCAGAGAAAGCTATGAGTGAGGGGCTCGAATCCTTTGCAACAGGCTCTGGGCATCCTCAGTGAGCCCCTGAGCATCTTTGATTTCAGGTAGCTTCAGAGCCAGCCCCAAAGCTGACTGGCTCTCCCGCGGGCTTTTGGGAGTACAGACCAGAGGAGGAAATCAACACAAAATCTCAAATTAAATCTGCATGAGGACCTTAGGAGACCAGCGATCCACAGGGAGGACCCGCCTTAGGACTTCTTTGCATCCTGTGTGTTCCTCCTCTTCAGATCACCCAGGTCGACAGGTTTAAACGCTGCAGGGATGACAGGAGAGACTTTGGCGGCAGAGGCCGCGGCGCAGCCCTCTCCCAGCCCGTGCAGCATCCCTGGGGCTGGCCATCCCCTCCGGCAGGAGCTGGGGGAGGGTGCCCCCCGCCCCCCTCACCTTTGAGGCTAGGGTTCGGCATCTTCTCCACGTACTCCTCGACCAGGCCGCGCTCGGAGCCCATCTGGCTGCGCAGGTCACGCTCCACACACTGCCAGGCTACGGGGACACGCGGGTGAGGGGGCC
>NW_008824894.1:923728-935629 GCF_000699105.1 Pygoscelis adeliae
TGATGCCCGGGCGCAGTCGCAGGGAGCTTTAAGGCCCAGGCAGTCCCGCATGTGCCGCAGGTACCAGGCGCCCTCGTAGGAGGAGACGCCCAGGGCCCGGTCCAGCCCCGGCGCTGCCGGCTATGGTTCTCGGGGCTCTGCAATGCAGGGGTGTCCCGTCACAGCCCAGGCGAGGTGCGCCTCACCTGGCTATATCGGCATAGCCATCGCTGCAGGCCATGTGCAGGGGCGTCCACCCATTCTCATCCTTCTGGTGGATGTCGGCGCCGTATTTAACCAGGAGCTTGACACAGTCCAGGTTTCCAGTAAGCACAGCTTCGTGGAGGGCTGCCATGCCTAGAAGGAAAGGATTTGTTAGCCCTGGACTGGGGGAGAAGCCTTTAAATGCTGAGCTTACAAGTGCGAGTTGTCCACAGCCCAGGAAAGAGGGGTGCCAGCAAACCCTCATTATCAGGGAGATGAGTTTGGGGAAAGAAACAAAGACTGAGGAAGCAAGAGGAGCTGCCACAGGTTTCTGTTCCCCTTCTACAGCATAAATACCCTCTCTCTCTAAGGTGGCGTAGCACCCACCTCCCCACTGGGCCAGGCAGGACAGGTGAAGGGAGGAGGGAGCTGCCCTCTCCTGCAGAGCTCCCGACCAGTGGCCTGCCCCGAGTCTTGGCCAGGACTCACATGGGGACACGAGAAGAGTGTTTCCAGGGTCCTGCTCTGTCCAAGTTTTGGAAGCTCCTTACAGAGCAAGTAATGAAGCAATCAGTATAGATAGGAGGAAGTCCGGGGCCGTTTGAGACCCTGTCTCCGTGGCCGTGTGACAGCAGAAGCTGAAGCCAAAGCCCGAGAAAGGGACAAATCTGAGCTCTGCACCAGCCAGTACAGATCAAGACATTCCATAAACAGTGGCTAGTGAGGTTGGGTGCAAACATAGCACAATACCTTCCCCACATAAATGCTACAAGTCCACAGGTCCACACGTGCGAGAAAGAACAGTGTTCGTGAGAAATGGACAGAGACAGGAATAAAATGCAGAGCCTTGCTTCTCCCTGCTCTTTCCCCAAGCCGGGGCGGAAGGCAGGAGCCCCACCATCCCGTCCAGAGCTCCACGGATCAGCCTGTGCTCACGGCTCCTTTTCTAGGTCCCACCACACCGCAGGTGCACCATCATGCCTTGAAGGGACCCAGGGGTAAACCTCCCCGCCTCCCACAGCGTGCGCTGACCACGCTGTTGAGGGGAGATGTTGGGGCACTGACATGGGGTTCTCTTGGGCCCTGCTTGGCGGTGTTGGGGGTGGTACTCCTCACTAGGGAGGAAAACGACTCGATTCCAACCTGCCACCCTGCTGAAGGCGGCCCACATCCTAGCTTTGGCTGCACGGCTCGCTCTCGTCTCCTTCGCAGCCCAGCTGAGCCGCGCCGCTGCGCAGATTCCGGCTCTGCCAACCCCGGCAGCACTCACCAGAAGGGTAGATGGTGTCCAGCGTCACCTTCCTGGCACGTATGAATCTGCCCACCTGCTCCAGGTCCCCCTGCCTGATGTGGTCCTGAAAGACGACGTCATTGGGGAAGCGCACAGTGCGTGAGGCTTTCAGTCTCTGGGCGTACCGACTGTACCGGGGCATTGAGACTGGGTAATAGTCCTTCATGCTGATCGCAGCCTTCAGACGCTGCAGAGGAAGAGGAGCAGAGGCATGGAGGCTGTAGGAGCAGCCGGAGTTGCTCAGTGCTCGGCCCTACCACTCGCTAGCCTTGAAGCACTGCTTTCTCCTCTTCTCCCCCTCAGGTCCCTCCTTGCTACGGAGGTGTGATGGCACCCGCACCGCTGCGCTCTCTCCGAGTGAG
Source organism: Pygoscelis adeliae (assembly GCF_000699105.1). NCBI lineage: Eukaryota > Metazoa > Chordata > Aves > Sphenisciformes > Spheniscidae > Pygoscelis > Pygoscelis adeliae. Next base: position 925,565 of record NW_008824894.1, read on the forward strand.
TGTGCGAGTCCCCCTTGCTGGCAGGGAAGCGGCGGCCGCCAGGCTCTCCCCACACTCTCATGCCGCATGCAGGAGGTGGCACTGGGCACACGCAGGTCACCCGCAGGCCCTTGGCCCAGGACTGATGGTTCTCCAGGGGCATCGCGTTATATAGGCTCCCGCGGGCTATTTTGAGGACATGCAGCTCATGCTATTTGCCATGATACTTTGTAATCGAGCCGCCCAGGCCCGCAGCCTCCCACTTTTGGGCAGAAGTTGATGTCTCATCTTACCACCCACCTGTTGATATGAGGGTCAAATCTACTGTTGCTTTTGCATGGATAGCCCTTCAAAGGAGCCCAAGGGCCTGAAAACAGAACTTCCCAGCAGCAAGCCCTCACACACACACACACACGCACGCGTGCCAGAGAAAAGACACAAGCACGATCACCAAGCGAGGGGAACCAGCTGCTCATGTACTGACCAGCCAGCGCAATGCAGACGTGTCAGAGCTACGGTGCCAAATACATTCGGAGCTAAGTCACTCTCCTGTAGTTGCATCAGACGACTTGAAAGGAGCAGGATGAGCTGTGCTGCCCAGCACGCCTGCGAGTCAGCGTACAGCTAAGCATGGAGAACACCACCAGCATGTTGGATATTATCAGTGCCCTTGCGAGGACAGAGGTGCTGCTGGTGCTCCTGATGCAGGCGCAGAACCAGAAGCCTGCAACGCCAGTCCGTGGTGTTCAATATCCTACTTCAAACTCAGAACCAGCTGCTACGTAAGGGCAGGCTTCTACAGAACAACCTCAGAAGAATAGCTGAAGAATAGCACCACCACCAGACAATTCCTGCATTTATTACCCTCCAGCTGTAGCTGTCGAAGGCCCAAAATGGACCATTTACCACAGAGGAATCTTTCAGATCTGCCACGGGTTCAAGCAACAACTGCTCCTCCATCCTTTGCCCCATCAAAGTTTGGTCATTTCAGATACACGAGCGTGTTGTGCTCTGTTTTGTGCTGATGGAGATTGTCCAGGCAGGACAATGAACTCCCCTGCGGTGCGTCAGGAAAAATCCCTGTCCCGCGTTAGGAGTCGCAGAGGTTTCATTCTGCCCCTTCTGCAGCAGACCCTTGTCCTGAACCCCTGCCAGCAGTGAGGCTGACAGCTCAGTCAGCCACCCACCTGAAAACTGCCTGCTGCACTTGTTCAGTTCTGGCAAACGCACTCTTTTTACTGAGCATCTCTGCTCAGCGGTACATCAGACAGAAGACTGTGGAATAGGAGGCTGAGCTGTCTGCTGGGGAAACAATGCTTTTAGCTTGCTTTCTTGGAACAGCAATTAGCTGTGTACACAAGATGACTCTGATGGAGTCCTGCTCTGCCGAGAGCAGCCTTGGTGTATGAGAAAAGCCCCCCTCCTCTGAGCTGAGCAAGGCAGGTCTCAGACCATAAACAGAGAACCACTGCAAAGCTCAGCCCTGTTCACACTTTAACTGGCTCCACAAACAGACCTTTCTGAGCCAAGTCCTGGCCAGCACCTACCAGTGGAACTTCTTACTAGCAGTGCTCTCCTCCTCCCCACCCCGAAACACAAGGCAGCTTTCTTCCTCAGAAGCAGCTACCAGGAACCAGCCCTGACACCGGCCACCAGCACTGCCTGCTCTGTTGGGGTATGGCAATGGCAGCAGGGCTACGCTAAGAACAAGTCCCCTGCCTTCAGACACGCGAGGTCACAGGCCTAGCAGGAGGCATCTTCAAAGATCGTTCTCCACATAACCACAGGTAAGTCAAACAACTGATTGCTAACAGAACAGGCAGTAGGAGACACTGTTTTCTGATCCCACGGTCAGCGATTGCCTGTTCGGCCCCAGCCCTGGTGCTGCTGTGCCAAAGGTTTGTGCACACCACACCAGGCCTTGGCAGGGGCTCTGTTCCCAGGGGAACCACAGGAGGAGGCTGGAGCTGCAGACAAGTGTTGTACAGTGCTTCTGTTCTACCACCCCAGTGAACCCACGTTCAGTGACAGGCACCAGTAGCCTGCCGAGTTGCCCTCTAGCTTCACCGTGCCCTCACATGTGACATTTATAGCATATTTTCTTACAAAAATATTTTCAGCGTAAGTGACTGGTTTGGAAATAGCAATGTAGCTCACTGGATCATGTGAGCCTGACTAGCAGCACCACAGGCAGCCCCAGGTTTCCCTGCAGGCAAATTCCTTGGTTAACTGCTCGAGAGCCATGAGGTCCTCTCACCTCAGGCCAGCTGGCAAGCGGAGCTGCGTACTCTCAGAGCCTAAGCCAATGTCCGCTCACTGCTAAAGGAGCTGTTAGTTGTCTGCCTGCACAAGCTGATTTCATCCGGACATGACATGGTCATCTTGAAGTTCTTTTCCTTTATAGATTACACAATACAAATTTCTTCAGGTTAAGGTACCAGAAGCCACCTGCAAAACTGGAAGCATTCAGAAAACAGTTTCTCTCAAAAAATGTGGTATTTAGTGAAAGTTTGAGAAAGCTGACAAACACACACCATTTTGGCAGAGTCCCTTGAGAATCACCCTAGAATTCTAATCCTCTTTCAGGTCACGTTCAAATATATTCATGCTATAGTCTGACAAACACAAAGAGACATAATAGTATTAAAATCTCAACTTTATTTGGCCAACAAATTCAGTTCCAATATTATTGTAGCGGAATGCTAAGAACCAGCCTGATGCAGCTCAGGCCTTTGAGGCACTCCTCTGTTCAAGTTCCTCCCCAAAACCCTGTAATTGCAAATGTCCTGTTTGATCTATTTTATCAGGCCCTCCCACACCACCCACCTGCCTGGTCAACCCATTCAAAATAATGCATGGAAAGTGATTGCAAAACAGTCTTGCATTTGATCAAAAGGATGGCAACACAGCTAGGTCTTGTCTAAGCTGGTGAGCCAGTGACCACCTCCACCCTCAGAGCCTGCCACAGCCAGTGCACACAGTATTCCACCCTTCCAGGTGTTTGGAATAGTCATCTCCAAGTGTCTTAAAGCAGAGGGGAAAGGAAACATCTGGCCAGCATAAAGAGAAGCACCTTCATATACACCTTCACACCAGGATGATGCCATCAGCCTTCTGCCTCTTCCCCTAAAATACTGAAGGCTGATTCCAGGGAAGAACAGCTGAGACCATTAAGGACCCTGCCAGGTGCAGAAATCAACTATGGGCTTTAGTTTTAAAAGAAAAAAGGGAAAAAAGCTTTCTTGGAAGATGTTAGAGGCAAGGCTCCAGAATGTTGGGCCATTTGAACTCATGCTACCACTTCACAATCTGCTTCTACCCAGAAGAACAGAATACTTCAAACAAAAGCTGTGTACAAAAAAAGTACATCACAATAAAAAAAATGAGCCCAGCTGGCTGGGCTGGCTACCTAGTGACAGATCCCTTCTCAAAAGCGAAAAGAAAGAAAAGACAGTCAGGGTAAAGAGGGTAAAGTGTTACTTTAAAAGCCAATCCCTGGATTTCCAGTCATTCACCTTCTGCTTTAAATCTTAATGGGTTTCTGACTCACTGGGCTGCATAACAGCAGCCAATTTAGTGTCTGATTTTTTGGGTGATGTAGATCAGTCTTCTCTTTACAATTCATCCTTTTGGGTTTTCTGCTCATCATCATCACCTTCCTCAAGGTCTGTTTCTTCATCCGTTTCCAGGTCCTCCAGATCCTGTATAGGTTACCAAGACAGCTACTGGTTTCTGGCACATTAGGCAGATCCAAAACCAAGCACAGAACAGCATCTCTAGTGTGTTCACTGTTCTCTGCTGCCACAACTAACAAAACATCCAGAGACTTCTACCAAGAGCTCTGAATTTGGGACATTAAGGATTAGAAACCCCTGAAAGCTAGCACCTGCACCTGTAACACCCTCCACCCCAGCAGGTGAGGAGCATCCAACTAGATATACTGCATATGTAATGTTCATCATACTGCTCAAGTTCCAGGTGCTGAGCAGGAGTTCTCAATAAAGAACAAGCCCTCCAAGTACTCCAGCAGTTTGCACGACAACCAGAGACAGCTTGTGCAAATTCAGAGGTTATAATATCAACAGTTTCCATGCATTTGTGTTTAAGCCTCCCAAGAACATTTATTTCACACCCAGCTGAAGTGCTCTCAATAAAAGGAGTCCAATGGCCAGCCAGGCTGCAACTGAACAGGTCACATTTTATGATGTGGGCACTTTTGTTCACCAACAATATCCTTTCCTGCCACATTAACAACCCAGGATCTTTAGGACTGCAGAGTGAAGCTCAGCACCAGATCTGACCCATGCTCTGTATTCTGAAGGCCTAGAGTACTGTGTTAATATTACTCACATCATCAGCTGCTGCCCCATCCTGACCTCCGCTCTCCAAGAATTTTTTGAAGCCTTCTAGTGTCCTTTCTCCATTATAGTCAATTACCTACACAGGAAAAAATGTCAAGATAATGGTTATGGGCACCTACAGAACCACACCCCTGGAGAGGAGAATTCTCTTTCTGAGCAACAGTTAACATGCCAAGCAAAAGGGAATTTAAAAATTCACCTTCACCCATATGAGACGAAGGAAAACAGCTCAGCCACTAGACTTCAGAGATCACTGCGAGGAAAGAATAGCCTGCAGATGAGCACACCATCCTCTGCTATGCTCCCTCTTTTCCCCATCCCCACTTCCCACCCCTGACCAAACTCTTTCCTACAGCCCAGTCCCCCACAAAGGGTCTCAGATGTCCTGTAGACTTGGTGTGTTCCATCCCTACAGAATGGAGAGCCCTCCCAAAGGCCTTCTCAGAACTCAAGCAGCCAACTAAGCATTTCTAGTGCTCCCTCGTTAGGCAATCTGTATAAACATCAGCTGCCTTCTTACATTTCTGCCAGAGCCTGCAGGGAAGAACTTGAGTGTTGGGAAGCTGTGGATTTTCACTGCCTCTACTTCATTGGCTGTCGAATCCATCTTGGCAATGACAATGCTCTCATGGTCCCTGTAGGTCTCTCCCAGCTTGTCCCAGATAGGAGCCAGCTGCTTACAGTGACCACACCAGGGGGCATCTGTTAATCAGAAAAACATAGCTAGTACCACCAACCTAACGAGTTACCACCACTCCTCCTCAGCCCCCATGCCGGACAGAGTTCACACACATCTTTTCAACCGAGGCACTCCCTTTGTGACTTAGATTCTCCAAGATGCTTTCTCCCTAATCCTGGTCATGCAGTATTTTGGCACTCCTTTCATACCAGTTACTTGGAGTCAGCTGCTGAAAGATACTTACAGAACTCTACAAAGACATTCTTATTGCCATCAAAAGCAACTTCTTCAAAGTTCTTCCCAACTAGAACTTTGACAGGCTGCTTGTCCCAGTCTTCAGGAAGATCTTGACTCATCAGGTGGGGCTGGAATAAGAAGTGAAATTCAGAGATATGGTTTGCTACACAGCTGCTTGGAATGTACATGCAATCACATATCCTGGAAAATCCAAGACTGACCACCCCCCTCAGTGCCTCAATCACAGGCTGTGAGCAATTGGATGAATCAGTCACTTCCTCTTCTGCTTACAGTAAGTCTCCTTCCCACCCTGAATGAGTGGGAATAACAGGTGCTCTTGTGCAGAGAAGAACTGCAACTGAGCTCTGTAGGAAGGAAACAATATTGCTGACAGTATCATTCCCACAGGACTGAGTTTAGCTAAACAGCCACTACTGAAGTTGCGTACGGCTACCTCCAGCAGATCAGAGCTGAAAGCTTTTTAAACTGTGCCACGTAAGTTCACACCTTCCACAGATTCCCAGCAGAAAGAGCAACTGGATAAAGAGCACAGTTACCATAAGCAGCAGAAAGAGCAGGCTCTGGTTGCACTCAGGTGCCAGGACAGAGCTTGCTTTCCTACAGTCTTCATGCCCCAGTAGTTTTGCCTTTCATTTCTCAGCACACAGCCCACTAGATATTCTGTACATTAGTTGGAAGGATTTTCTCCAGATGACTCACACAACTCCTCACAGGGAGCATTTTTCTATGCTTGCTTAGCCAGTAGGTTTACCACCAGCGGCATTTATCTTCAATACCTTGATCTTGCCCTCCAGGAACTTATTACAGAACTCTCTGATCTTGTCTGCTGTGAGGTCATCTGATTCAGGTTTGTATTTGGTCATTTCTTCCTCCAGTGTGATCAGACGTACAGCTGGACATTCTTCTTTCTTTAGGCCAAAAAACTCCAAAATCCTCTGGTTGTCACTGTGGTCACTGTCTATGAAGATGAACAGGATCTTTGGAGGAAAAAGTCAAAGGCAGTATGGTGAAGGTGAGTACCTCTTGGCTAGCGATACTTTACACACACACTTGCATGGGTAGTAGCTGAACTGGCCCCTCTTCCTTCTCCAAGCCCATTAAGAGGGCACCCTGTCAGAGCACAAATGCTGGAGCCGCAACAGTTCAAGCGGCATGCGCACAGACCTGGCACTGGTGTTGATTAAGGCAGAGTCACATTTACATCCGCAAGAAGGAAAGTCAGGAGTTAACTGCTATTCCTTCAACAGTTGTGCAAGCCAGTAAGTGACTCAGTCACCTATTATCAAGAGGCACAGGTAGAGAGAGAGCTAGCTTCAAGTCCTCCTCCTCCACAGCTGTTAAGTGGATACAGACAGACAGCGCTACACTTCTCTGCAGGAGGTGGTCACCATTCATCATCCAAGAAATCCATCTCACCTTCCCTTTGAAGTTTCCAGCTGCACTCTTGAAGTTGTCCAGTTTCTCTTGATAGTCAGACACACTTTTTGGTAGGAACAGCAGAATATGAGTCTTGATCTCTCCTCCAAAGATTTTAGGAGCAGTCTGGGGAGTACAAAATAAACTTTATTTTTGGAAGGTAAATCAGTGTTAAGACCAGCTTGGCTCTGCTCCTCTGACTAGACCACAGGAGCCTCCAATACTACAGGACTGCTTTGAACAGCAATGCTTATATGCCTCCTTTCCCTTGTGTTCTTCACACTTCTCCATAACCCCAAACTAGTGTCAGCTCCAAGATAAAACACGACCACACAACCTACAATTTCAGCTTTGTTATATTCATATGGTAGCTATGGGAAGAGGCCTTACCGAGTATCTAAAGACCTACCTGTTCAGTGAACTCTATGACCAGAGGCAATGCATTAGACTTGATGAAGTTCAGTAAATTATCTTTTGTGAGATCCCCTTCAAAGTTGTTGCGGCCTTCATCAAACTGCAAAAAAAAAACCCCAGATATTCTTGCATTAAGAACACTTCCACACCCCACACAAATCTCTTTCAAGAAATAAGATGCATTCACGCCACAGTCACTGCCCCAGTGGATCTCAGCTGCACTTGTTCAGAGCAGACTTCCATCTCTCAACAAGGTCACCACGTGTTCACATAAAGTCTGTATCAAGGTGTTCATCTTCCTGGCAAGCAAAGCCTTGAATCACCCCAAAAGGTGAGCAGCAACAAGACAGTCAACTTAGATCCTGGCATTGTTCTGCACGATCGTGAAACGAGTTGTGAAACAGGTCACCAAGAAGGACTTTTAACAGCTGCCTTACAGCTTTGTAGAAGGCATTAGGCAGACCAGTGAGAAGCTACCAGAGCACAGGCAGCTTTCCGCTCTGCGGGAACTGGCAATGTCAGAGCAGATGCACACACTTTAACCGGACAGTGCTCCAAAAGAAGCCTGACAGCAAAGCCCGCTACGCACGGCAAGTAAATAGTAATTTACTCAGCTCTGTGGGGTTGTTTCAGTCTCTATTGTTAGAGACAACAGCACATGTTTAACACGCACATCGCACTAGAGGTGCCAGTTCCCTTTTTATGTTAGGACATCACCTATATCCCCGACCAGGATTCTCAGAACCCTCTCTGGCAGCCTGGAAAGGGAACAGCTGTAGAGGACCATCAAGGTTAAAGAGAGGATGTGCAGGATCACACAGCAGTCCCACGGCAGGGCAATGCTCGAGTTACTGGCAGAAGCAAGAGAGTGGACTTGGATAACCTTCTGTTAGAGGAAGCATACCAGTCTCAGCTGAAAAGCTGAGCAAAACACTTAGCATTGGAAATTAACTTTGTAAATACTTTAAAGAGTATTGAACATCGCCTTAGCGCCTTCAGAACAGTTGTTCGAGGGCCTTTGCAAGTCTGGACAACTCACACAAAGAATAAGATGAGAATGACTAGCCAACAAACCCTCTCAGTTCAGGCCCAGCTAACTGCAGGAAGCTGAGCCAAAGTCCAAAAACATAGCTGTTGGTAAAATAAACCATCTGGTTCTTATGCCCTGGTATTTGGTTACCATTGGTGCTTGTTTTCACCTCGGTTTGGGGCAGACATATTTGAGAGCTCTCATGGCACTACCATGACATCGCACCGAAACAGGAACAAGGAGGCAACGTTCACAGGCTGAAAGGCATCTCACCTTCTTTCTTCCACGCAGAGCGGAGCACTTCTGCAGCGTCCCAGCCCTCGAGTGGCTCATGAACAGCCTTTCAGACCCAGGATCCTCCCACTCCTAGCACACCTGACAGAGAAGCTGCCAGGTGCAGAATTGCTTTTCATTCCAGATGTACCCAAGTTGACTACACTCACAGAAAACAGCTTGAAAATTCCTTTACTGTTAAAGACAGGTCCTGCCATCGCCTCAGTTCTTCAGAAGCGGAGGAAACCGTAACAGAGTTCACAGGACTTAAGGGTTAAAGGATAGCACATCAGATCGAATCAACACAAGTCCATTCTACAGAGAGCTAAACAGGAGAAAATGTACAGGGAACTAAATAAAAGCCAGGGTAATAACTTGTCAGTGCTGGAAGCCCTAGCTGTAACCTAGCCACTTCAAAGCAATCTCACATGTTGCCCTGCTCAGAGCCCGATGCTGGTACTCCCCACAGCCCCAAAGAGACGGTCAGTTTTAGAGGAGCATTTCTGTTTGGACTTCAGTGTTTGCCAAAGGACATGAACAAAAGTTGAGAAAACCCCTGCAAACGGCTATTTCAGCCCAGCGTTAGCCATGAATAGAGCACACAGAAAGATTACATACAGAAAGCTATATGTGCGGGAAAAGCAAGATACAGTAAGTCAGCCAAGAACAAAACACTGCTCCCTTCACCCACCCCAACTTTTCTGGTTGCACATCCCTGCCATTTTGAACTCGTTAGCCGAATAATTTACTTGCACCCTCAGCCATATTGATCTGAGGGACCTCTGACTGAGAATTTAAGTCTACAAGCTTCTAGCGCCACAAAAATAACAGTTTCAGAGGTGTAGTGGAATAAAATATGCTATTTTAGCTGAACAAAGAAAGAATGAAATAAGAAAGAATGGAATAAGAATTCAACTCTTTAGCCTGTCTTAGGTCAAATTGGTCAGACCGATGACTGATCAGATTAGATTTAATAAGTCTGAACCCAAAGCAGCTTTCCGTCCTGCCTCACCGCATCCATGCGTGCAGTAGCACCAAGCCTAAGGAATCTCTACTTGTCTTCTCAAACCTAGAATTTCATCCCAGTGGCTTGGATTTTAACAGTAAAAGGCATCAGTAAGTTTATTTCTGATTCTGTAGATGGCAAGCATCCCTCCGCACACGATCCAACTGCCCCAGCCTAGTCAGCTGGAACTGCAGATCCTCCAGGGAACTACGCCGCGGGACCCAGAGCAGCGAGAGAGACAGAACAACTCTTGGACACAGCCGACAACTGACTGCAGCAGAGGTCAATATTGAGTATGTTTAAAAGCAACTTTGCTAAGCCACAACCAAACACAGAGCATCATGGCAAGCCATCAAGGACTTGGCTACCGTTCTGTTTAAGACCTTCGAAGTTCAGGGAGGGGCACAGGAGGGAGGCCTCACTAGTTACAGCCATGAATATTTTGAAGATTGTGCTGACCATTACTGCACTGCAGCCAGATATCTGAGAAACAGAGAAGGGAGTGAAGCAACAGCCTGGACTCAAAGCCCAGCAGCTTCGGGAGGGCAGCACCAGGCCGGGAGACCGACGAGGCTGCCCTCTGCCGAGCGCGGGCCCCTCCGCTGCCAGCTGTGCCCTGCAAAGGGACCCGGGGCTCCCCCCCCCCAAA
>NW_008824894.1:935646-937380 GCF_000699105.1 Pygoscelis adeliae
TTCCCCCTCCCAATCTCTGAGGCTTGGAAACAGCCAGACTGACAGCACAGGACCTTTTGCTGTTTCGTCCAGGGCTGCCCTCGTTTCAATCTGACTCATTAGAGAAAAGGTAAGAAGAAGCAGAAGACTCAAGTGTGGCGCTCGTGCTTTGCACCAGCCAGTACCTTCTTGAAGAGGACCACGCCATCCTTGCTAAGCTGGTACTTGGTGAAGACATCAGCACTGGAGGAAATCCCAAAAGGAATGTCATCCACAGCTTCTGCTGCCAACAAGAACTCCTTTGCAGTCTCTGATGTCAAATCCTGGCGAATAAAGAAAGGTGTCTCACACGGGACATGTCAAACTGAAGCATAAACATCCCAGGGCTTACCAGCCAGAGAACTGGAAGATCAAGTAAGGCAGGACAGCAAGTGTTTCACAACTTATGGAGAGCCTTCCCCAGCTGTCCGGTCCCCATGGGGCAGAAAGCAGGGAAGGCCCTAGACATACACAAGAGCTTCCCAAACAGAAGCACAAACTCTACCTTAAAGAAGCCAATCACAACCACTTCACTGGAATCCACCAACGTCTCTGCTGCAGCAGCATCTGTCAGGGTAGTTGCAGCCGGGCCAGTGCGTTTCTTCAGCCAGCTGACAATATCATCTGCTTCTCTGCCATCTACAGCAGAAAGATAAGAACATTGATTCACTTTCTCCCCCCTCAACTAAGTTTAAGAACGCAAAACCCCTGAGCTTTGAGACAGACTGTTCAGCAGCTGGCTGAGAGGTCAAGAAGACTTGAGATACCGTTTACGCAACTCTTTTCCTTTCACTCCTAGTGTAATTAAGCTAATCCCTAATTGTTAAGTCAAGGTACAAGGGGCTGCCAGGAATCCATTCTTCCCTTGCTTCTAGCCCAAGCACGTTCTTAAACTTTGACCAGCGATACAGCACTTCTCCAAGCTGCTAGTATTTTTCATGCAACTGTACCACCTTTTCCTTTCAAAATCGGTATTCTGGACGTTACCCCCCAGCACAACGTGGCTTGGTTTAGCTGAATTCTGCTTGTCTTGGTCTTCCTCGCACCTCTTGTCTTACATCTTGTGTTTGCCCCTCTACCCAAGCGCCCAAGCGTTTTTCCAGTTCCGGGTGCTACGTTGCTCGAGTAAAGCCAAGCCAAGCAACAAATCACGCTTGGATCGCTTTGCTTTCCTACACAACAACAATTCCATCTGCTTTAGCTCATGTTAGGGATTTCCCCAGCTTTAGGGGAGAAAGACTGTTAAAGGCAGGCTTGCTCCTCCACGCCCCAAGCGCTGCTCCTTCTCGCGCTCCGCTCCCTGGGTCGCTGTCACAGTGGACCTTGTCCAGCCGCGCCAGCGCACGCGGGAGCCTGGGGCCAGGTGCAAGGACCTGCCACCACGTCGCTGCCCTCTGCACCGGAGCAGCAGGGCCAGGCACGGGGCCAGCCGCCCCGGCTCACCTGTGTACTCCTTGGGAGCGGCCTTGTCGCCGTTCCTGAAGAACTTGATGGTGGGGTAGCCGCGCACGCCGAACTGCTGCGCCAGCTCCGACTCCTCCGTGGCGTCCACCTTGGCCAGCCGGATCTCCGAGCCCTCCGCCTTCAGCTTCGCCGCCGCCTTCGCGTACTCGGGTGCCAGCGCTTTGCAGTGCCCGCACCACGGGGCGTCTGCGGGACAGGGCGTCAGCACCGGCCAGAGTCCCCCCCGCTCCCGCCGGGGCTCAGGGAGCCCCG
>NW_008824894.1:939426-941213 GCF_000699105.1 Pygoscelis adeliae
TGTGGGTGCTGCAAGGAGCAGCTGTCCGTTCGGGAGCTTTGGCCGGGCGCAGAACTGACACCTTTCTTGGGCCCAGAAAGAGTCCAGTGAGATTTTTTAGATGGCGAAGCCGCATTGAGCAAAGCGGAGAGTCTGCAGGGGCCACTGCCCGGCCGCTGCTGCTCGGGGCTGTGCAGGCACAGGCGTGTCGGGCTGCCAGGGTGGGGAATCGGCTGCTGCCAGAACTAGCTCCTGCGTTAATGCTCGGCCACCTTGAAGCCTGTTTGGTCCCACAGGCAAGGGAGCGCTTGGGAGCCGTTGCCCTGAGCAATCCCGGCTCGTTGCCCTGCGAGGGGGGCTCTGCAGCGACGCTCTCTGCTGAAAGGGCCCAATCCTGCATCGGGGCAGTTCCTGCTGGAAAACCCTCGCCTGACACACTGGCAGAGGCAGGCTTAGCCAGCAGCTGAGGGGAAGTGGCACGTCCCGCTGCCAGCAGGCTTCTGGGGCTCGTTCGACAAGGTGTCTTACCACGTTGCCACATGTCAGCAGAGGCAGCGGGGCCCGGCGTGGTGCCGGGCCACCAGTATGCGTGCTCAGCAGCTCTGGCACGGCCAGGGATGCTCACTGACGCCTTGCAGGTGCTGCAACTCTCTTGTTTTTGGTGCTGGCTGGGGATCTTGCCACTGCTGAGCGCAGCATCCTTGTGCCTGCCTTCCGGCACCCCACGAACCGAGCACAGTTCTCTTTTTTTTCTTTAAATCCCTTTAAATATTCCTGAGCTGCAACGCCTACCAAAGGAAAGCTGCAGAGACAGGGCACCGCCTGCCCTCTATGGCGGCAGCACGTCTCCTCTGATGTCTCGCTCCCTGCTGGGACTGGTGGCTGGGGCAGCGTGTCACTTGGACTTCCATACCTACCAGCTGCCGGCCGGCACAGCAGGTCCAGGCCCCGCAACCGGGGCTCTCACGCGCTGCGAGACGTTAATTTACAAGTTCTCCGCTTTCCCTCGGCCTCGGCTCTCCCAGGCTGCCTTTTGACAGACACAGGTGAAAGCTGCCGCGCTTGCGGAGCTGCAGTTCTGCCGCTTCAAGGCAGCTGCTGCGTCAGACTGAGCTGGTGCAGCACAAACAGCCGCCTGACGAGAAAAGCCGCCCGGATCACTCTTACGCAAGCTCCGACCCGAGGTTTATGAGGCGCATCTCCCGGAAGGGGCTGAGGCTTTTGCTTGGAAGCCACAAGTAGTGGGAATCATCCGGCCCACCCAGCCATCCCGTCCTGCCCAGCCCGTGACCGGAGCCTTGGGCTGCTCGTGCCCGCGTGCGCTCGTGGGCTCGGCTGCCGGGGCGGGAGAGCCCAGCCTGTTATCCTGCAGCAGGGACCACGTTCCGGAGGAAACGCGGGCGGTGAATCGCCACTGTAGCCCCCTCGGTCCCCGAAGTTACAGTAGGTCGCAGGTGTCCTGCGTACCCCTCCCCAGGCATCCCACCATTGCGCTAACGGTCTAACAGAAACGCCAACGTCCAGAGTTTGGAAAGACTTGCCAAAGAGCTGGGAGATTGCGTCAGACAGGATCTCGCCCTGACAGTAACTGCCCACAGAGCGGCTGTTGGGGGCCAGCACAAGGAGGGCCTTTGTTCACTTTATCAGCGCATCTGGGCTCGCTCTAACTGACGCGATAGAGGGTGACGCCTGCTCCGAGCTCCCGCTCTTGTGCTGCCTTTCACGTCCCCATGCCGCAGGGAGGGCCGCGGGGGCACGGGGCTGGGCGCAGCTTGCAGCAGGGAGCGGGACAAGCGAGGCGCGCCTTC
>NW_008824894.1:941304-952307 GCF_000699105.1 Pygoscelis adeliae
TGCTCCTCACCGGGGCGCGCAGGCGGCTCCTGCCGGGCTGAGGGCGCTTCATTTCAGCCCTTGCACTTTCCTGCAGTTTCTGAGGAGCATCAGTTCCTGTAGCTGCGGCATCTGGGAAGCACGGCAGCTTTCCTGGGACCAAGAAGAAAGGGGGCCTGTGCCGTTAGCTCAGTAGGGTCCCTCTTGTAGTCAGTTCTGTTACCGTCGTGAGTCTTTTAGACCAGGAGCAGGGGCGAGCCGCCTCCTCTACAGCTTCTCTGGCGCTGTAGATTCTGTAGAGAGCTTTTCCCGGCTACGCTTTTCTTAACACAAGCATTCCACACACAGTCTGTAAACATCCTCGGGCTCTTATCACACCTCACCTCTCCTGGATCTTGTTCTCCCTCCAATCGCCTCCCTCGTTCTTCTGACTGCGCAGGAATTTCACTTCGTGCCTGCAGCTGGAGTAGGCACAATGCAGGCAGGCCAAGGCTCAGGACCGCCCCCCCGGCTCCTCAGCTGGCAGGAGACCCCCCCCAACTCTACTACCTCAGAGACTCACTGTTTTCACTTCCCCACACCCTTCCCATCCCTCATACTGCAGGCCATGCAGAACAAAGTGAACAGCAAGGGATGGATCTTGAAGACAAACACCGCAACAGGGGCCTCTTGCCTCTTCTCTGGCAAGGACTGTCCCAGATCCCCCGTTTCAGAACTCGGCAAGCCCAGGGATTCTGGCATTCTCCCACCCCAGGGCATTTTTTTTGCAGAAATCCCCTGTGGAACAGAAGTTCTGCCACTTCCCGCCAAAGACCCAGAACAAGGAAGTTCCAGAACAGGACCAGAACGGACAGCAGATGGTCAGTTCAAAGATTTTATTTAACTGTCATAAAAGGAGAAGCAGACGATGATTCCAAACCTGTTAACCCGGGTCTAGGATTTACAGACAATATGCACCAAATCAAATTAACAAAAATCTCTCTAGGGGCAGGGCAAGGGAGAGTTAGAGGCAAAGACGTAGCTACGAGAAAGCCACATGTACTTGGTCCCAGTTCTAATACGACCTCAACGTGGTAGGATCCAAATAAGAGGGCTGCGGAGCTGGAACGTGCCTGCCCAGCCCTCGGGGGTTCACGGACCCCAGAGGGCTCCTTCGCCCCGAGCGCCATGTCAGCGCAGCCTCGGGTGGCAGGCTGGCGCGCTGCAGGGGTCTGCTACGGGCACGGGGCGGGAGTCGAGTGTCAAGGCAATAAATACTGACAGGCCAGGCACAGATTTTAAAGGCAGAACAGATACATAAGGCATTAACCGCTTCTGAATACTTGTCCATTGCAAGCTCTTTGTTGATCGCATCAGGAGAGCAGCTGCAGAAACAGACTAGTCCATCCTCAGCCCAAAACAGCCAGGAGGGCAGGTGCTGTCCTGGAATTTCAGTGCTTTGCAGCTACCGCGGCTGCAATGAGAAGTGTGAGGTGATGGCAACACTGGTGACTCCCGCGCCCACCTGCCTTGCAACCCCCTCTATGCCTCGGAGGCGCTGAGGCTGCCAGAGAGTTCGGAGCTCTATGCAAACAGGGCCAGGGGTCCTGCCAGGCCAGCTCTCTGGACACCGGGAGGGGTGGCCAGGCGTCACCCAGGATGTCACACCACCCTCCCCTCTGGAGATGTCCCGTCTTGGGTGAAGAACGGACCAGCAGCAAAGCGGGAAGTTGTGAATCTTTCCTAATAACCCATGAGGGGCGTGACCAAGATGAGTGCCATGCCAACAAACAGGGGGAGGGTGGGTGGCATTTAAAAAGTGTAACAAGGGCAGGGCCCCCTCCCTAGAGGATACATGTTACACATTAAGGCATCATGGTTACAGGGAACATCCACAAATGAAGCTGCCAGTGTTCCCAGGACACTGACTGGGTGGAAGGGGCAGGCCGGACATGATTTTAGCCAACAAACAGATTCAATAGCTGCCTGGCATCAAAGTTCTTCAGCTACTTGGAGGCAGTAGCTACCCTGAGCTGTGCACAGGAAAGCCAAGCACGGGATCCTACACAGAACATAGGAGTCTCTCCCCTTCAGCACCTGCCCGAATAAAGGAAGGTGAGAAGCAGCAAAGGGCCTGGCGAGGGAGCAAGCGCTCCCACCTCTGCGCTGGGACAGCACGGCCCTGGGACGGGCAGCTGGAGATCAGATGCAGACAGCACGGTTTGGTCAATGCACTCAGCGATTCTCTGGGGAGGGGGCACATTACAAAACTGAGCTCTCTGGTCAAATTATAACAGGGGGTGAAAGGTAAGAGGGTTCCAATGTCAGCACTTTGGTACAGGGGGGGATTTCTACGGTAGCCACTGTCTGATTCACGCTCTCTGGGGTTTGGCCTTGGGAAGGGCTAGTCCTTCCAATCCTTCTTGATGGTCAGGTTCCACTCCCAGGACAGGTGGTCAGTCTTATCATCATCTGTGAACTTGGATTTGATGTTGTAGCTGCCCCGGGCCAGCATGCCCTTGGGGGCTTCTTCCATGGGGGTCAGAAACTCGTACTCCTCTGCTCGGGGGCCGTAGCTCCCAACCATGTATTCGGTCTTGTCAACTAGAAGGAGAAAAAGAGGCATATGGAGGCTGTTTAAGAGCCTCCCCTGCATTTGGGGCAAGGCTAAAGCAAGTGAAAGGCCTGTTACTGCTGCAACAATCCACAGCGGAGCTGTGAGAACGTCACCCACGTTAACAGCTCCATTCACCCCAGGAACGGCTCCTCCTGCAGGGAGCGATCCCCCCGTGCTAGCACTGCTGTCAGCAGGGATCTGTTCACCGCCGCGCTCCGGCGGGGATTACACATCAAGCCCAGAGGTGCAGGCGCAGCCAGGAGCGCAGGCTGCCACCCTGCAGCAGACCCAGAAGCCTTCACACATCGCCACGGGCTCAGCGGCAGAGACATGACTGAAGGCCGTCTCCTCCCATTACGAGCTCTTGGGGCAGCAGCGGGCGAGCCCCCATCACCGCAGTGGGAAGAGCAGAAAGCCCTCACGCAAAGCAATACCTGAGTCACAGAGAAGCACTTACTTTTCACGCCTTTCCGGAACGTGTGCTGGATATACTTCAACCCTGACACAATCTCCCTGTTAACCTGTAGAGAGACAAGCAAGGATTGCAGAAGACATCTCCTAGACACACTGCCCACCCCACCCACAGTAGGAGGCAATTTCCTCCATCACACCACTTTTCGGGGCTCAGGCACTCCCTGTGCTGGGATTGCAGCAGTCTGGTGTTCCACTCGTTCTTCAGTTTTCAGATCTGAATTCTTACCCTAAAGGAGATTTTTATCCGGTATTCCACACCCTCCTTCAGCACAAACGCTTGCTTCTTGTAGCTCTCCAGGTCACCTACAAAGAAGGGAGCGGGTTGCTCACAGTATTGTGCTCTGGGGCAAATTTAAGTTGCAAGAGGTGATCAGGACAGTATCTGCAGCAGCAGGGGATGACCCTTACTGCCTGGACAGCACGCAGTTCATCCTTTCATTTTTGCACGGCAGGACCCTCCTTGCTACGCTGCCCACGCTACCTGAGGCAGGCAAGCGATGCCCTGCGAAAGGACACTGCAGCGCGGCAGTGCCGTTAATTCAAGAGTGTTCCTTTGTAGACATTTGCTCCGAGGCTGTCACCATCTCGAAGCCGCCATTAGTGTCGCTGCGCAGGCTGGAGGGCAGCTGGCTCCCCCACCCGGCGGCTCACACCTCTACAAAACAAGGGCTAGCAAGCGAGTGGAAGCAGAAAGGCCTTCTGCTGCAACGGGGGACACAGCCACCAGGCTCAGAGTACCGAACCCTCCGGTGACCCGGGCACCTTACTCTGCATCCAGCACAGGGGCATTGCTGACACAGGAGGACTTGCCCACCATGCCAGCGGTGCTCCGGCGGGGCCTTCTGCCAGGCTCCGCACCAAGCCAGCTTTGACCTGGGAGAAGGGCCGGAATCCTTTCCTAGCTCACCTGTCAGGTCCAGCTCCAGAGGGCCAGGAGCAGTAGCGCAGACCAAAGTCAGTTTGGTCACCACCACATTTGGAGCATTGGGATCTAAAAAACAAGCAAAAGGGCTGTTAAACACCCATCCGTACTACCAACCAACACAACTCCTTTTCCTTCCAGGGCACTTCTTGAAAGAGCAAGAAAACCAGTGAGAACAACATCCCCCTCAGTGAATGTCTGACAGCCCACAGTCTCCCCAAGACCATCCCCCTCTAAAGGCAGAGAGTGCCACCCCTCGGCCCCTGTGCCTTATTCCAAGGGCCAGAGATCAGCACGGGAGGAGCGCAGACACGTGCCTCTATCCTCCCGGCTGTGCTCGTGCCAAAGCGTAAAGAGCTGGGAGGAGAACAGCTCCCGGACAGGAGCAGGGATGAGGCCAGAGGTGACTGATGGAGCTCTGGCTCGAGCGAGGCATAGCCGCGTCCTAGGGCTCACCTGCAGTCACAGTGACGGCACCGAGCAGTGCCTCCTTGTACTTGCGCAGGCTCTCATCATCCTTGTCGAGCTCCTGGATCTCCTGGATGCTCTTCTGGGCAGGTGGCTTATAGTTGACGGAGTGTTCGTCCTCCTCATTTTCAGCTGCAATCTGGGCCAGCTGCTCCGCCGTCGGCTCCTGCTCTGCCATCCTCACACACGCGAGTTACACTGAAGTAGGGAGGAGAAGTGTAACTGCACCCACCTACTCCACCAGCGCGGGCTCCTTCCCAGCAGCGCAGCCCGGCAGCACCAACCAGGCTTCCCCAGAACTGCTCCGCCGTGACTCCACAGGCTCCCTCTCTCACTTGGGCCCTTCACGGGCTGTCCCCAGGGGTCCTTCAGGGGACACAACCCTGCCAAGTGCCCGTACCCCGCAGCCCCTGCAGACTCCTCCAGTAGGCCAGGTCTCATATTCAGCCCATGGAGGCCCACGCCAGAGCACAGGAAAAATTTGACCTCGGTGCTTTACTCATGAGCTGGAACAGGTAAATACCCCAAGCCCTAGAGAAAATGCTCTCCTCCACAAGAACAACCGGGTGAGGCTTTCACTCATAATAAACCTGAGCCCAGAATAAACCCGGTTCAGTTCTGCTCTCTACAACAGACGACTCCAGCTAAGAATAGGCCTCTGCCCCGCCACTGGCACAAATGCCAGGAGCCTCTGCTGCAACCTGGAGCTCACAGTTCGTAACTCAATCAGATCAGTCTGCTCCGCGCCGGGTGCCTCAGAGGAGTGGAATGAGACACCTGGTTCAGCTGATCTCATGCTCGGTCCTTTTCAAAGATCTGTGTCACACACGGCCAGTGAAACAGATAATGGATTAAAAACATGTGCCGAGTTTGGCTCGGCTGTCCAAGACTCTAACCAGGAAACACCCAGCTGCACGCTGAGGGCTGGTGAAAGGTGATGCCAACACCCCGTTAAAAACCTCGGTAAAAGCCAATGACATCCTCGGTAATTCCTGATGTTCCACAGGGCGTGCTGTCCTAAGGGTCATCCTACGGCACATATCAACTTGGCCTCTCCAAAGCCTCAAAAAACTCCCAGTGACAGCTTTTGAAAGGCTTCTTGTACAAGCAAAGCCCTTCACAAATGATCTGCTGATGGATCCAGGTGTTTCTGCCATTACCTGGCATTCGCGCACCCGCCTGGAGCTCTGCGCTAGCACACGCGACTCACAACAGGCCGCGGAACTGCATTCACTGCTCTGGCATCTAGTTTCCAAATAAATCAAGAACTACAACATTTGGTACAAATACAATGCACGCACACAATGTACTTAAACACAGGCTTAGTTATGATCTACATGCACCTGAAGCTTCTCATACAGGTTACACTAAATAAGCTAACCATCATCCGTTCTTTTTGTCTTTGAGCTAACTGACATCATAGCACACAGTTCAATTATTCTATTTCTACCCAATGTGCCACCCAGCGGGGGAAAGAAAGACCTCGGCGCTGACATTAATCACACACAGTTTACAGAGCACATTTTACAGTGACGCAAAGGCGAGTTCTGCAGATGCCGGAGCCAGTCTGACTCCACGTCCAGTTCGAGCCTGGCAATGGCTGCAACAGCAGAATGGTGGAGGTGCCACCCGGGCTCCACTGACGTTTTTAGCCATAAATATGATGAATGTTTGGTTGGGGAGCAGGGCAAAGGAGACAGATTAGACACAGAAAGTGAAATTTTGCACAACTCCGCCAGAAGAGAAGACTACGGCAGACCTATCAGCAAATATGCAGAGGAGAGAGAAAAGGAAAGGGGGAGGGAGAACCGGTGACCAGCCCACCTGCCAGGATTCTCGGGTGAGGCGCCGGCCCCAGCTCCCAGGGAGCCGGTGCTGAGGCGGAGCTGCAGCCAGGCCCCCGGTGGGGACCTGCTCCTTGCCCACTGTCAAACCTGAGAACAGACTTGCTGACTCGTCCCGGGCTGGCAGTGCTTCCCCAGAGAGGCTGGCACGGCTCTCGGGGTGTCCTGGGGGTAGGATACTTGCAATGGATGCAACTGGTGTTTCTGGGTATTGAAGCTTGACTAAGATTTATCACCAGACAAAGGTGGGGGGACGATGTGACACTGTGGGGTTATTACAAGGACTTTGGCACTGCGTGGCACAAGCGTGTGCGTAGAGGAGCTTTTCCCATCGTACCTTTGCACTTACAACTCCCAGTAACCGCCGGTACTGACCCCTACGCTTTACAACAAACAGCTGGCCCTTCCGCATGGCATTCTCCAATATCCTGGCACTGATTACACCCTGGTATCTCTGTATCAAACCCAGTCACTTCCTTTGTGTTCCTGTCCAAAAAAGCCTCCAGCTTCGGAGACTTCCAGAAGCGTTGAGCAAACACTCACTCAAGCATCTGTTCTACTGCTTGATCCCCTTAGTGCAGCCCTTTGTCTCGCCTCCAGGCTAGATTTCACCTCCCAAGCACTACAGGTTGTTCTCTCTCCATACGCTGAAGAACTCCTGGCCCTTCCTCCCAAGACACCCGTAGCTTTCAGGAAGTGGAAGTGCCAGACTTTCAGTGAGGCCTTCAAAGAACTGAAGTCCCAAAGTCACTGACTTCTGTTGACTCCCAAACTCTCTGCGATTGAGCCCTCTTTGAAAGCATGAATGTAATAAGCAGACGCACGCGCGGCAGACGATCCGCCAGTATCCACACGCACATCCCCAACGGTGCCGGGTCCCTTTCCGCGGCATTCGCGTCCGCAGGTGTATGCCACCTTCCAATTTTCAGACCAGAGACAAAACTCCTAACAAATGGCCTGATCGGCACCTGCGACAGGCCACAGGAGCCATCAGCCAGCCTCTCCTCGAACAACCAAAGCTCGCCGAAGCCAGCACTGCGCACGCGGTGAAGGATCACCACCGCAAGGTGAACAGAGCAGCGCCAACCACAGTGCAGCTCCCAACAGCAGGGTCAGGTCTGGAAGATCGCTGCGCTCCGCACAGGAACAGCCCTAGCGTTAAACAGTACTGATTTCTAGCAGCTGAAATAGCAGCCGATTTCCAGGATCAGGTATCCTACCCCGATCAGTTAAGAAATGCATTGGTTTGGTCTCACCCAAGTATAGAGCTACCACGCATTGATAACCAACCTCCAGATGTAACAGACGGGGCAACAGTTTCCTCCCACACATCACCAGCACCCGATCTTCATCAGCTCCGTTAGGGTAACCCCTCCCACAAACAGGTATTTAGCAACAACCATACCATAGAGGGCACAGGGGAAAAAAAGCCACCACAACCAAAAAACCCAAATTCCCCAGCTCTTGGGTTGCATTCATATGCCTCTAGCCTGAGCCCTGTGATCCAGAGCTAAAGAAACAATCACGCACACACCACCACACGGATCAATCGAGAACCACCCCAGCCCTCCCAGGATCTCTAAAACGACGGAAACCCACCAGAGACAGAAAACAGCTCTTCAGACCAACACAAAGCACTATTCCAACTAGGAATAGTGGCTCAGGCCAGGCCAGGGTTCAGCTCTCTGAGGAAGCCCTGAAAAAATACCACTTCACCTCTTCCAGCAGGCTTCCCCTGGAGCAGCAGTCAGAAGAACAACATCTCTGACCAGGCTGCGCCAAAGCCACTGCTGCAGCGCTCCCGAGAGGAGCGCTGGCCGGCCGCGGGGGTCGAGAGGCATCCTGCGACACAGCCGGCGGGGGCCGGGCTGCAGCCGGCCGGCCACCCCCTCCCGCACGGAGCGCTGCATCTCATCACCACGGGTCACAGCGCCTCAGCTACTTCTCCAAACACGCAGCCAGGCAGGAAGGAGACTCCTGATCGCATCAAAACTTTCATGAGGGCCTCAACCTCGCCCTTCAGGCTTCTTAGACGAAGGATTTATTACGGCTCAGATTAGTAAACCAGAGCTTTTCCTGGTGTGTGAAAGACCAGCCATCACACTGCCAGACAAAGCGAAGCCAAGGGACTTGATCGCATGTGAACTGCCAGGAGAGAACTGCACTCGCGTATCCCACCTGTGCCGTGCTGAGACCTCCAGCGAGCACGCACCGACACGCAGAGGAGGGCGGACCTGCAACACAGTCCTTCAAAGGGCTCAGCTCCTTAACGAAAGCCTTCCCGCTACGCTGCTGACCCGCAGCCGGGCGCGGGTGCCTTACGGGAGCTCAACACCTCAAACCTCAGGCGTTGCTCTGAGGCGTTTGGAGGGAAATTCCTCTTCAGCTCCTTTTGACACTCGGGAGTTGCTCGGGTGCCCTGCTCAGCACCTCCGCATGGTGGCTCTCCGGCTCTTAAGACTCAGCCGAGTCGCAGAACACTAGAGCTGGTGCCTCCGCAGCTCCTGGAGGCTCGCTGCTCTGCCAGCCGGCACAGACTCGCTGTGAGCTCTGCCACGGCTGGCAGGGAAAGGGACTCCCAGCCCGTGCTCAGCCTGAAAGCGAATTACAGGAGGTGGGCTCCTCGGCCGTGGAGAGACATCTAAGGAAACAGCCCTAGGCTCTTCTCAGATCCTGGCAGACCACAGAAGCCTGCAGAAGACAGCAGGAGGCTGATGAGCCGCTTCCCTCCTGGGAATTGGCACTCAGCTGCCTTCACTGCTTCCTCAAGTCAGCAGTTTCTCCTGGATTCTCTCAGCATTTTTCGCGCAGGACCGAGGAGCTAGCAGCAGTAAATGCAAGAGCCCCACCTTCTGCCAGAAAGAAAAACTGCTAGGAACATAACCCTGTTTGTTTTCAGACAGCGGTAAACAGCGACTTCTTCATACCCCGGGATCAAGATCCCACGGCACTAGTGAAACCAGAGTTAGTCAGAGTCTCCTCAGATGAGCTATTTAGCTTCGGATGTCCGTTAGGCCACAGCGCAGCCGTGGAGACGCAGCAGTGCCAACTCGAGCGGTCCCCACCCTTCCTTCTCCCCCCATGGCACAAGGGAAAGCTTGTGCAGCCACACGGCAAACTCACATACCCCGGGATCAAGATCCCACGGCACTAGTGAAACCAGAGTTAGTCAGAGTCTCCTCAGATGAGCTATTTAGCTTCGGATGTCCGTTAGGCCACAGCGCAGCCGTGGAGACGCAGCAGTGCCAACTCGAGCGGTCCCCACCCTTCCTTCTCCCCCCATGGCACAAGGGAAAGCTTGTGCAGCCACACGGCAAACTCAGTTGGAATTTGATCCAGTTAATAGTCGTTTCTGCAGGGCTATTTTCCAGCCAGATCAGTTCGCTGATCCGGCTCACCGTGCAGCTACAAACGCTGCTACGGTGTAAGGACAGGGAGCCAGAACTGCTTAAACCGGCTCAAGCTGCGCTGCTCCTCCACGCGTACAACGGCAGCTCGGGAGGCCGGATCAGAAATAATCCGGGCTCGGATGGTTCCCAGGGCAGCGGCAGGGGAGGGGAGGCACATCAGCGGCAAAAGAGGAACTGGTGACTCACTGACACTTCCTGAGGCCGAGCGCTGCCCTCTGACACCACCCGGGAATTCGGAGGCAAGGGGACGTCCAGACAATGCCGCTGCCCCAGTCGCTTCGTAAGAGCATCCCAGAGAACTCTCATCTCGCCTGATCCCCGCCACTGGCTCATGGCTCTGGGGATGAAAGACTCTGGAAACAGTCTGCTGCCTTTCAGGGCCTCGGCAGTTTAGAGATATAGTATTTTTATTTATTTTTTTTCGCTCGTGACATAACCCTGGACTGCAGTTCACCTACAAGGCATTATCTGTCAAGAGCAAAACCAAAGGCATGAGCGGACAGTTCCATACGCTCACAACTTCAGAAGCTTAAAAAAATTCTCGCCGTCCTCCACCCAGGACGCAAACCAGCGACGTGGGTAAACGGGCGGCGGTCTGGCTGCAACCGCCGTCCGTGCGGTGACCCCGGTGCTGCAGCCGCGGACACCCCCAAGAGCGTGGCCCATCCGTACGAGCCGCCCCTCGCCCCCGTAGTGGACCACCACAATGAAACCGTCTCTGCTCGGCAGTTACGGGACAAGAACACCCGCACTGGAAGAACGCTTGGACAACCAGAGCAACAACGCACTCTGGACTGGACCCGAAACCCTCAAGGCAACAATTTAGCCGCTTAGCGTGGCTGGGAGTTCTCCTCGTCTTAAGAAAAGGAAGTTGCGACCATCCGACTTGTTGCAAAGAGCCTACGGAGCCGGGGGAGAAATGGCCATCCTTCTGGCGAGGCCGTAAAGGAAGGAGGAGAACCGATACCTCCGGCAGGAGCCAAACTGCAGTCTTTACGCACGTTGCCCCAGCTGCTTTAAAACGCACCCTGCCTGCAGCATTAGGGGGGACAAAACGGGCTCTTTAATCACCCTGACAGGGAAGGAAATCCACCCTGAGGAAGCTGCTTCCGAGTTCCTCGTTTTGTAACTCGAAACCATTTGTGGAAAATCTGTTTGCGACAAGCGAGAGCGCTCGCACCCCCCGACGTCCCGGAAAGCCAAGAGGGCCCAGCGTTCCTCTTCGCCGGCCCCCGCCGCCCAGGCAACGAGGGGAACCCGAGGGCAGGGCTCGGAGCAGCCCCGGCTCCTCCGGGGCGCGGGAGCCGCGC